>NW_028227257.1:46455888-46770888 GCF_978045245.1 Mus caroli | reverse complement strand
TGTTCAGAGTGGACCCGTAGGCCTCTCCTTGTAGAGATGATGGGCATTTTGAAGGGCAATCACACAGCTCTCTTGACATTATCATTCTAAGGGATCAATGCACTTAATTTTGGAGCCATCATCTCCTAAAACTCTCTCTTCCCCCCCCTCCCCACTCTCTCTCTCTCACAAACACATACAATGAGTGCATGTGGGTATGTCTCTCTTTGTGTGTCTGTGTTGTATGCACATGTCTGTGCAGGAGTGCATGTCTGTATTATTCTTTTGAGTCAGGTTTCTCACTAAACTTGGGGAGTAAGGCTGGTAGCCAGAAAGCCCCAGTGTCTCCATACTTCACTGGGCTTTACACTAGTGACCATGTCTGGCTTTGTTTGTATGTTTGTTTGTTTGTTAGTTTGCTTGCTTTTGTTTTGTTTTGTTTTGTTTCAGTTTTTTTTAGGTTTGTTCTGGTGATTTGAGCTCAGCTCTTCACACTTGCATAGCAAGCATCGTTCCATGCGGAGCCATCTCCCCAACTCAACTTGTAAAATTCTAAGTGCAATTGTGTTGCGTTTTCCTTTCTTTCTCTTTTTAAAGATTTATTTATTTATTTTATGCATGTGAGTGCAATGTCACTCTCTCCAGTCAGACCAGAAGATGGCATCAGATCTGAGTAGAGATGGTTGTGAGTCACCATATGGTTGCTGGGAATTGAACTCAGGATCTCAGGAAGAACAGTCAGTGCTCTTAACTGCTGAGCTCTCTCTCCAGCCCCTTGTCTTTTGCTTTTGTCTTTGTGAAAGTAAGTATCTCAGAATCAGTCCTTCCATCGTGAGGACTTGCAGGCTGTAGCCAGGTCACATACTAAATAGGACAGATGGGAAGGTCCATATGCTACTTCCCTGGGGACCTATCAAGATGTTGTACCACTTATTATATCACTTCAATTAAAATATGAAGAGGTGACATGTTTTCCCGCTTGCTATTCTCCACACAATGTTTTAGGGAGAGCTAACAGATTTTTCTGGCAGCTTTCTGTCTTCTGTGTATATTTTATTCAGCAGGGCAGCTTTATAGCCGGATCCGGCTGTGACTTCACAGGGTTACCTTATGTCTCAGACATTCATGCTAGAATACACACACACACACACACACACACACACACACACACCCAAACCATTTATGATTCACTGTCAACAAGCCAAGAATCCTATCACCTTATCCTGCACTCACATTAGCAAGAATAATTTAAATCAACATTTCTGGTGGGCTGCCCTGAGGAATGCTGTTATTTGGGAAGATGGGTTCATCCCCTGGTTCAGCTCATGATGGTGGGTTTTCTGGCTTTTGCCTAGACACAGCTCCTGAACACTGCCTTGTTGTCTTGGCCCAGGGGGCAGTGATTTTGGCTCACTGCATCACAGATCCTGCTGTCAACAGTCTTGTCTTCAGTTTTCCTGGTGTTAGCCCCAGGGAAGGAGGTCTTTGTCACTGAGCATGCTTGCTAGGAAAGTTCCCCCCCCCCACCCGCCCCCATAGAAGAAAGAAAAACAGAAACAAGCCAGACAGTTCTCTAGACAGGCCCATGTTGTATTCAGATTTCATTGTGAAGTTACATTCTTTTCTCCTTCCCTCAATCTCCCGAGGCCCCACCTTGGCACATCCTGATTTAGCACAGATTTTAATTGTCTCTAACTTGGACAATGATCCAGAAGCCAGCACAAATCCAAATAGTTTTGAGTGTCCTGGATGTCTTTCAAAGGGAGGAACAACAAGTGCACATTGAGAAGGTCACTCCATGATTTTGGACTTAGCCATTTGATTGACTGGTCCCGTGGTCTATGATATTCTTTTCCTATTGGCTTTCAAATAACCCTGCATGTTGGTTCCCACTTTATGTTTGTTCTAGGAGGATGAGAAACATGGAGTAGATCTGAAAGAGACTCCAGTCTAAAGTCAAGTCCAGCTGATCTGAGTCTATGTCATCTGAACCTAAGCAAAGGCAGAGCAAGAAATAAGCACTTCTGGTTGCACACCTTGCACTCTTGTTTACAATAACGTAACTCTCTCTGCCCCACTACCTATCACTGCTTTCATCACTCACTCTCTGTTGATTCCTTGTTGTTAGTGAGTGTAGTAATAACATAACAATACAGGTTACTGTTGTCATCACTACTAGATGGCCTAAGAGCCCAGTGAGGCCATTCCTTAAAAGAGCACATATATCTTGCATCTTGACTCAAACTAGATAACATATCTCTCATTTGACATAAAGCATCAATGGACTAAGAGCACTCAACTCAATTTCCATTCAAGAGTCTAGTGAACATCCGTGCCTGTGGACTAAAGTGTCTGATCTTGATTGCCCACTTGACTGGACTGAACAGCACCAAACATGAATTACACACACCCCTGGGTGTACCTGTGAGGGTGTTTCCAGAAAGCATTAACTAAGGGTGACTTAAGACAGGAGAAAAAGAAGAAAACCCCTGGGCATTCTCTCTCTTTGTCTGATGTTGACCACAATGATATGAGCTGCTTGGCTCCACCACACTGTGCCTGCCATCTTAGACTAAATTTGCTGAAGCAGAGATCCAGATAAATCTCTCCTACTTTAAACTCTATTGGGCATTTGACACAGCGATGACAAATCTGACAAATGCATGGAAGGCGAAGCTAATCAGCAAGGTGTCCATCTTCAACGTATCTAATGCACACAGAAGCAAACTTATTCCGTCTCTTTCTGTTTGTCTGTTTCTGTCTCTGTCTCTCTGTCTTTGTCTCTCTCCATGTCTGTCTGTCTTTCTCCCTCTGCCTCATTGTTTATTTAAGATGGTCTATATGTGCAGCCTGTCCTAGAACTCACTTGTATCTGTGGGCCTACTCTGAGAGACTTCCGTGTGCAATGCACCTTCGATTCCCCTTCCCCTTTGTTTTTGTAGCATTGGGGATGAAACCTTGGTCTTTGAGCATGCTAAGCAGCTGCTCCACCCCTGAGCTCCAGCTCCAGCACTGTTTTTTTCCCAGCTCTCTTGAATTGCCACTAGGATGATCTTCCTAAAATGCTCACCTGATGCTTGATCTTCATTGCTAACTTGTTTAGATTTAGATGCTGGAGATGAACTAGTAGATGTGTCTGCGAGGCCATTCCTGAGAAATATGAGTAGCATCATCTCATGAGCTGAGGCCCACAAATGAATAAAAAGAACAAAGAGACAGGGGTCTAGGCACCAACACTCCCCTCTCTGCTTCCTTACCACTAGTGCAATGTGACCAGCTGCCCCATGCCTTTGCCACGGTAACTAGGTTGCCCTAATTCTCATGCCCACTGTGATGAACAAAACCCTCAATATAAAGTCAATATAAAGCCTTCAGTTGTTTTTGTCACAGAAGGAAAAAAGTAATGTCTCACACAAGACTTTAAGTACAAAGGATAAATAGCTTTTCCCTAGGTTTTCACCAAAAGAACCAATTAACCATACTTTGTCTTTAGGTCAGGTAATGCTGTGAGGAAGCACTGAGTTCTGATTATGGACCAACTACAGTGAAACCTACATGAAGCCAGACAAGGATGCAAATGGCTTATAGAGCCACATAACTCCTTGGGTCAAGAGTAGGCTACAACGTTTTCTGGAGAACAACTCCTTGTTCATCTGTCCTTCCCTCTAGGGTGCCCTTCCTTCTCTCGATTGCTTTGTTGCTTGTTCTTGATTCCTATCCATTTCTTCTCCTAACTTATTATACTGTTCCAATTTGTGGTTTCCTTGGTGTCATCATCAGCCTAGTCACCTTGATGCAGCCCAGACTCATCTGAAAGGAAAGCATCAGGAGTTGCCTAGACCAGATTGGCCTATGGGCTTCTGCAGGGGGAACTGTCTTTATTACTAATTGATGAAGGAGGACCCAACCCAATGTGGGCATCTCTACCCATAGGTAGATGTTCCTAGGCTACATATGTCAAAAGACAAGTCTAGGGGCTAGTAAGTAGAATTCCTTCATGGGTTTCTGCTTGAGTTTCTGCCCTGATTTCCCTCAGTGATGGACTATGACCTGAAATGTAAGCCAAGTAAATCTTTTCTTCTTTATGTCTTTGGCCCTGGTGTTTGTCATAGCAACAGACTAAAACTAGAACACCAGTCACTGCCCCATTAGACTTGACCACCTTGAGGGCTAGTGCTTTATATGATTTCTATACCCCCCCAGAAGTTAGCACAGGCAAGGCTTAGGGTGTGAATATAGCCAATGCATATGATATATCTGGACAAATGTCATTATGGAACCCATAACTTTATACATGTACACTGTAGTGTAGCTATTTCTTACATTTGCAACATAGGAGTAAGGATTAAGACTCAGAAAGTGAGTGAAATATCAGGATTAGGAAGCTGAGTTGAGTTTCACTGTACCTGTGTCTGTCTTTTGTTTTTATATTGCAATTTTCTCTAGTCAGGGTTCTGGAACCCAAGCCTCAAAGGCTGTAACAAATCTCAAAAGAAAATTACATTTCCTTTCCTACAAAAGAAAAAACTATCACATGTGTATAACATATATATTTATTTCCTAGAAATAAATATAATCACAGGAGACAATAACTTGTTTGTCAAAAAACCCCACAAAATAATGCTACAGTAAATTAAAGAAGACATGAAAAATGGATAGACATTTTATGGTCATAGGTTAGTTGGAAGATAGGAAATTATTAACATGCCTATACTATATAAAATTACCTATAGAATCATTTGATAGCTGTCAAATCTCAATGATATGTTTAAACAAAACAATCATAAAATTCATATGGAAATACTGTAGATGAGTAGACCGGGGCATTCTAGAACAAGAGGATCAAGTGGGGAGGGAAACGGAAGAGGGAGATAAGGAAGAAAATATAGAGATAGACAGCTAAAAATTGAGGAGTAGTATGGAAACTAATACAATAGAAACTTCCTAAAATATGTATACATATACATAAAAGTGATGTAAATGAAATCACCAAACACTTGGGAAGACAGAGCCCCAAATGGATAACTGCTGTCATTGAATGAAGCTTCTAGTATCAGTATCAGGCTACATCTAGTTGAGTTGTTGGCCAAAGGGATGCCAGAGAAACCCCAACCACTCAAGGTTATTGCCAAGACAACAGGGAGAAGTTGAGCTGGTGTCTACATAGAGCCTTCACCCCTGCTAGCTAGTGTCTTTGGTACAGGAAAGTACTCTGCATGCTACCAAAAGAGAAAAGTAAATACCAAGACATCCATAAACTCATTGATCTACCTGCTCTGCCTGTAAGCCATGCTAGTGCAATCATGGCACAAAGCTTTATAGGACTAACCAACCAATATCTGATTTGACTTATGGCCTACTTTATCAGATGAAACCTATACTTGACACTACTTGGGTGACAAAGAATCTGAGACTACATAGCCCAGGAACCTAGAGCAAAACAAAATACTATTTCTTTAACAACAAATTGACACACAAACAAACCCACAAAACAAATAGAAAACACAGCAATAAAGTCACTTGTAATGATATTCGGCTATATTCATAGATCACTGCCTTGCCCAGTCATCATCAGAAAAGCTTCCTTCTACAGCAGATGAGACAACTACAGAAACACACAGCCAGGCACTAAGCAAAGAGCCAGAGACCTTGGAATGCTCAGCATTGAGCAGAATGGCTCCATCAAGTCCCTCTTCTCAGGGCTCAGGGAAGCCTGAGGAAGAGGAGGAGGATGTCAGAGATAGAGGAGATGGAAGACATCAAGAAAACAAGGCCCTCTAAACCAACATGACCAACATTAGATTGCATTTCATGATACATATGAACCCACAGAGACCAAGATAGCAAGCACAGGCTCTCCATTGATATCCATCAGATCAGGTCCTGGAGCTGAAGGAAGTGGACACATATCCCCATCCCTAACCCAGAAGCTATCTCCAATTGATAACTGCTTGCAAATGAGAACTTAGTTTTCGCCAAGGGTTTCTCACTGGGAAATCAAACTACCCCTAAAGATAGGCTACATGTTCAACAGTAGATGGTCAACAGAAAATGAACTCAACAGCATGTTTGGGGGCCTTGTTTCATAATTTTGTACCAGGGCTTTAAAATTTTTTATTTTACTTAGATGCTTATTTACTCCCCCCCCCAACTCTATAGGTTCTTTGTATATGTGTTATGGCTTCCATTTTTGTGTTTTATAATATAACAAAGTATGCAAATCAGTGGTTCTCTGCATCTATATCAGTTTTTTGTGGCTCTTTCTTTCCATTTGTTGGTTTGTCCTATTCCAGTGTATTGGTTTATATTATTATATTTTATTATAATCCCTTACAAGCCTGTTTATTTTCTAATGAGACACAGGGAAGGGATCTATCCAGATGGGAGAGAAGATGGAGAGGAATTGGGAGGATCAAAGGGAGGGGAAACACTAGCCAGAGTGTAGGGGAAACACTAACCAGAGTGTATTATATGGAAAAAAACCCCTCTTCAATCAAAGGAAAAAAATAATATAGTCAAAAAAGACTTGAAAAAGAATGACAAGGCTACTTGCCTTATATTTGCTGTCTGTAAGATGTGCTGTGAATCTACAGTAAATACTTGCTTTATATGTCCTGACTGTAAGATGCATTGTGGATCTACAGTAACTAGGCAGTACAGTACTACCAGTGTAAGAATGACAGATGCAAAGATGAATGGACTGGAATAAAGAGCTCAGACGCAGACCGTGCACGTGGGAAAGGGAAATATCTTCAACAAATACCATTGTGACTATCCACATACAACATGATATTGGACTATTTCCTTACACAAAATACAAAGTTCAAAGGCAAAATAAAAATAATACTTGAAATGATAAAAACTGGAAGAAAATACAACACTAGTCTCAGCAATGACATTCTGGCTATAATTCAAACACAGTCAACAAGAGCAAAAGTGGACATATGTGACCACATCAAATTGAAAAGTTTTAATACAGTAAAGAATCACTGGAAAACACAACCCATGGAATGGAATTTATAAAAAATGAAAGCTGTATATCTGTAAGGGGTCAATATTCAAAATATATACAATTCTGGGCCTAGCAAACACCGAAGTGGATGCTCACAGTCAGCTATTGAATGGATCACAGGGCCCCCAATGGAGGAGCTAGAGAAAGCACCCAAGGAACTAAAGGGAACTGCAACCCTATAGGTGGAACAACAATATGAACTAACCAGTACTCCGGAGCTCTTGTCTCTAGCTGCGTATGTATCAAAAGATGGCCTAATAGGCCATCACTTGAAAGAGAGGCCCATTGGACTTGCAAACTTTATATGCCCCAGTACAGGGGAACGCCAGGGCCAAAAAGGGGGAGTGGGTGGGTAGGGGAGTGGGGGTGGGGTGGGTATCGGGGACTTTTGGTATAGCATTGGAAATGTAAATGAGCTAAATACCTAATTAAAAAATGGAAAACAAAACAAAACAAACAAAAAAACAAAAAAAATATATACAATTCTAAAAATATAAACGGCTAAGATAAGTCAATCAGTAGAGGCAACTTGGTCTGTCCTGGCACAGAATTGCATTACATGGCCCTGTCACTAATTGCCTTTATCTTTTCTCCCAATAGTTCTTAGACAGTTTCTGTTTTTTCTTGGTTATGAAATGCCATGGACATCTGGTGCACGTTGTTAATGAATGGATTCACCCATTTTTGTTGGTCCACTAGGGAATGGAGTTGCTGAATCCTAAGGTCAGCATATGATTAATGTTACCAGACATAGCTAAGGGTCCCAGCAGCACCAGTTTATACATGGACCACCACTATGGGAGCCCAGTTGTTTATGCTCTTCCCTGGAACTTAGCCTTTCTATAATTCCTTATACCTGCTTGGGTACAAAATCAAGGGAGGTGTACTCCAATGGGACTTTTAACTAATAAGAGATTTGTTAAACTTGGTTTAAGCAGTTGGAATTCTACTGTAAAGGTACACACACAGACATGCACACACACAGGAAGACATCCATATACATACAGATGGTCACACATACACATACACAGACAGATGCAAAGACACATAGACACACACAGACTCACATAGACACAGACAGACACATAGATATAGGCAGACACATAGACACACACACACACACACACACACACACACACATTCCTCCTGTGGGCAAGGTCAACAACCCCTTCTAAACTCCCTGGGATCCAGGAAAACTGTAGTGTGCAAAGGCAGCCTTCCATCAGAGGTCAGCACAAACCTGTCCTGTGACAAGCTGGCCAGCCTTTCTGTTCATTTTCCTTTGCCTTTTCTTGGAAAATCCACTCTAGTTGCAGCTGAAACCAAAGAAGACATTGGCTCAGCAAACTTTACAATGTCCTGTCACCTTATGACTTGTGTACTATAAACTGGTGGCTCTGGTACCAGAATAGGCCATGTCCAAAGAACATTTTAGAGTGGCTTCCTAAAGAGGCTACTCAGAGTGACTAGGGTCCAGGCAAAGGAGATGGTAAAGAAGTGTTTTTTACAAACAACTCAGAGGAGCTGGGGGCAGGGGCGGGGGGTCAGGTCCATCGTGAGATAATGAGCCAACAGTATAGAATAAGGGGGAATATAACCCAACCTGGACAGTTTTTCCCCCTAATTTTTATTAGGTATTTACTTCATTTACATTTCAAATGCTATCCGGAAAGTCCCCTATACCCTCTCCGCCCTGCTTCCCTACCCACCCACTCCCACTTCTTGGCCCTGGCATTCCCCTGTACTGGGGCATATAAAGTTTGCGAGACCAAGGGGCCTCTCTTCCCAATGATGGCTGACTAGGCCATCTTCTGCTACATATGCAGCTAGAGACACGAGCTCTGGAGGTACTGGTTAGTTCATATTGTTGTTCCGCCTATAGAGTTGCAGACCCCTTCAGCCTGGACAGTTTTTTAATGGCTATTTGTCCCCAGTAATCAGCCATATGTTTCCATTTCCTGTGGCTTTTTCTGAGAGGTAGGTCACTGTCCATCACCTGTGGTGTGCTTTGCTCATTGCACCATAAAGGAAAGAGAAGGTTGATGGCTCACTGCCTCCAGTTGACCCAGTGTTTCCGTACTCTTACTAGTGTTTCTGTGCTTGTCAGGGACTCTCTCACAGTTACTTATGTACTCTAGGACAGAAACAGAGACTATAGATCCGATGGGAGAGCATGGGGAATTACCAAGAAGAGGGGTACTTGAACCCCCCCACCCCCAAAACCAAGGCCTCCCTAGTGCTGACATTTTCCTATCTCTGAGAAATCCCTTCTCTATCCGAGAGAGGTCTGTCCCATTTGCCAATAAACTTTATTTCCACATTTCTCTGAGTTGCTTTCCTATCTGTTAACTCACAAGCAACAGAAAAGGGACCCGTCAGCAAGCGGGTGACAGTTGTCAACCATAGAAAGATTGCTTACACTTCTTGAAACTTGGGTTCAATCCCCAGCATTGCAAAGCAGGAAAGAAGATCCCAAAGGAATGTTGCTAATAACTGTAAGAACATCGAGTTAACAAGATTATGAATGTACATTATGTACATGCAGTTGCAATGCATGCATATTATACATGTGTGCTTTGATCAGTATTTTAAAAACTCAGCTAACAAACATTTTAATTAGACATTACATTTTTATTGTTTTAAGATGTGACATTAATAATTACTTAACCCATTAAAATATAGACCATTGACAAAATGTTTTGAATGACCAAGCTTAAAGGGGGCAGATAACAGTCTCTGATGAGAAATACCTGGAAATTATATTTTTGTTAGAAAAGCGACACTGGGCTGTGGCAGTAAGCAACAGTGTCTGTGGATGTGGAATCGTTCCTTGAATATTTTATTTTCTTTTTTGCTGGATTCTATAAACACACAAAGATGCTACTCGGAGACTTTATAGAATCTAATGCTCAAGACAGGCTTCAAAGGTCAAATCATCTTTTTTACATTTGTTTTTATTTCTCAAGGAGTCAATATCAACTTGGCAAGGAAACTGTAGTTCTGCTTCCAATTTCCGGTCTACAACAGATTGATGAGATTTTGAGCTGTACAGGAATTTACAGGTAAAAATGCTTATACCAGGTAAAATGTGACTAAAAGATAGAAATATTTGGGCCACAAACATTGAAACATTGGAGGATCATTACTTTTCTGCTCTAAAGAGTTACTGCTGGGAGAAGAGAGACCTATTCCCCAAAAGGATATCCTAAAAGAGCCACACCTTAGTCCCACAGTACACTTTAACCTTCTTCTGCAGGATACAGAACCATGAGCATTTCTTGCCTTTCATCTCCTCCCTCTACAGCAGACCCAGGTTAACTGGCCAATTTTATTTAGGTTATTAAAGGCTATGTGTGGTTATCTGTTGTTGCATAAAAAGTCAGACCTCGGATTATAACATCAACTACCGTCTCTGGTGACGACCCCTTGTAGACCTGAGTTGTCTGTGCTATAAGGGCAGCTTGCTTTCCTCTGGGTTTTCTTGTGAGGTGGTCGTGGTTAGACAGCAACCAGGGCTATGTTGTCTCAAAAGTTTTGCTACTCACAGATCTGGTGTCTGATGTTGGCTGTGGTCTAAGAACTTATATTTGGTTTGCTGCTTGGAACATCTTCATGAACTCTCTCTATGTGGTTTCCATCCTCTCCAGCCTTTGACTAAGTACGGCAGTTGAGTTCCAAAAATATACTGGGGAGAAGAGAGAGAGACCATGAGTGTGAGCCTGCCATGCAGTGTCTCTAGCACTGTTATAACCCCATACTGGAAACTGGCCTGCTTTTTCTCACCCACAGTGTGACCCTTACTGTATTCTACTGGTCGAAGCAGAGACACAGGTTCACCTAGGTTCTAGGAATGATCCTAAGTTTGTAACCCTTTGAGGGAAACAAAAGCCTCTTTGTTCTACTAGCAGGAGCTACTCCTAGGCCTTCAAGACTGAAAATGAGGTAGATAGATTTTTGTGGAAAAAATATTACTGATTTCATTCCCTAAAAAGCCCACAGGAAACAGCATTTCCACTGAACTGCTCTTCCACACTGTCTAAGAGAACTAAAGCCATCTCCTGGTGGAGTTCAGCAATCTGATCAGCATTAAGTTTCCAGGTTTCTATTTCAGCACAAGATACCTCAAAATATCATGGCTTTGAACAGTATCAGTACGTTGGATCTTAGGATGTGTGTTAGAAGTCTTGAGTGGGCTTCTCACAGTGCTTCCTTTGCCTAATGTGACTTTGCTTAGATCACTTACTACACACTTGGCCAGTGACTAGGTCTGCCTGTAGAGTCCCAAGTGGCTCCCCTCCATGGCTGTGATTTGGTCAGCATGTCTGGAAGCGAACTCACCTGGACTTCTCCACTGTGTCTCCCCCACAGGTTGGGTAGAGATCTGGTCTTGTGTCACTTTCAAAGTCTTCTGGTTAAAGCCTTCCCAGAATGTTCCCACACTTAAGGAACAGCAAGAGCCCCTTCCTGGTGGGAGAAAAGCTTGGAACGGGGGGCACTGTTGTGGCAGTGATCGGGAAAAAAAAATCTTGATTTTTTTTTTTATTAGCACCAGGAATGACAAATACGAAAGAGAGACTGACTCAAGCAAGACCATGATTATTGACTCTGTGATAAAAGAAAGAATTTGCCAAGTTAAGTCAATGAAAGCTGCTTAGTTCTTGTATCTGGCCTGGTATCACCGTGTCATTGGCTTCCTTGTCAGCTGAGCATGGGTAACTATTTTAAACTATATTTGTTTGGGGCACCAATGAGCAGGGTTTGCTCAGTCATTTCCCTAAGGGTTTGTGCATTCTGTTTAGTATTGACAAAGAGAACTCTATCCCTTACCCCTCATTTTCCTCCTTGCCTTTCATGTCCACTGACTGGTATTTACTTAGTGTCTATTATGTATGTGCCTAACGCTGGTTCAGATGTTGGAGGGACAGAATTGATCAATATAAACTCTCTGGGATTAAGGAATCCACATTCTCCAGATTTTTTTTAAAGCCCCGAGCATGGCAATGGTCTAGTTATGACTAATGGGAGTTGGGGATTAAAACAGAATGTCTGTAAGACTCTAATTGTATGACCAGAAATATTTCCCTCTTAACCAGCACATAAACACATTGGGAAAGCTCATTTCTTTTTGTACATGTGGGGAAAATAAAATACATTGAGGAATGTTGAGGAAAACTTTTTTGGGGCTTTCTGGAGTGACATTAGATTTGCCAGGAGGCTGGAAAGGAAACAAACTTCTGCATTCACTGGATCAGAAAAAAGTCGGAGCAGGCAGGCAGTTCTGAGCCGCATCGGAGCCCAAAGCTTGTCCTCGCCATTCCAGCCTGCTGGATGGCTCCAGAACTCGGCTACTGCAGATTGTAAATTAAACTTCAGCAAAGTACCAAAGAAGGAAATCAAAGCACAGTCCGAACTCACTGACACGCACACCTCGATGTCTCTTTCCGTGTCTTCACACACAGATGAAGCCTACATAGCCAGGAAGTAAAGACTGATCAAGGCTAGTAACAATCCCAAGTTCCACAAGGTCCACTTTTTTTTTTTTTTTTTTTACATTTAATGCCATAAGAACATGCATTTTCCCGTGTTACTGAACACTTCTGAAGTCATGAGTCCTTTCATAGTATGAATTCACCAACCTCACTTGTCTATTTACAGTTTCCTTTGTTATTGATACTGCTGGAGTTAACATCTGTGTATATCCGTGTTTGGATGAAGCTCTGATTTTTTTTTTCCTCCTTAGGATAAATTCCTGAAAGGGTAATTTCTTAGTCAATGATACAAACACTTTTAAGGCAAACATCTCTAACTCTTTCTTGCACATAAGAAAGAGGGATTTAAATGTATACTGTTTACCTCTAAAAGCCACCCAATAGCTGCGTGTGACAGTGGCCTCTCATCTTGTTTCCAAGGAGAGCTTTATACTTGTTTTAGTTCTTAGATAATTTCTCAACTAGGGGAAATGCAACTCGAATCTGGAGGCTGTCTGAGAGAGATTAGTTCAGGAACAAAATCCTCAGTAAGCTAAGGTGGTTTTTATTATTTATTTATTTTTTTTTTTATTTTATGATTTGCCTTTCAGTTCCCAAGTCAGAGTAAGACAAGCAGACACGTAAATTGGAGGTTGAAACCATCACTTACAGCTGCTCCTGATAAAACAGAGCAGTCTCACGTGCTCTCCCGCTGGCAGCTGCCTCCTCTCCCCTTATCATTACTTTCCCTGTATCTTCTCTCGTTTCTCATTTGGTCCCAAGCACAGAGCCAAGAGGGCATCTGCTCTGAAGCCTGAGATTCGCTCACCTTATCACTCTGCCTTGCTTCCCACCAAGAGGGGCCTTTGCTGCCACTTCCCCTCCTCCCATCGCCCCCTCCCACCTTTTAGCAGTTTATAGCACGTTCCTCTCTTGGATACAGCAAATGCAGGCCCTCAATGGGATCTGAGTGTGCTGTTTGGAACTGTTTATGGCTGATTTTGGACTCTGCAGGCAGGGCCATAAATACACAGTTAATCTGCCTGATAGCAAGAGCAGTCACCTTGGCCCCAAGAGATTAACCACATGTGGAAACACAGAGAACCCATCCTTCCCGCAGCAGTCGTGTGATGTAGCTAGCTGTGAGCCTGGCCCTGAGTGGACTGGGTGGGGGACGCCGGTGCCCCAGCAGCCTCAGCTGCCTCCTTGAGACCTTTCACAGTTGTTCAATGTCTGCAGTGTTCTCCTCAATCCTTCCCTGTCCTTGGAAATTATCCACCTATGGCTTAAACCATGGTTTTGCCTCTCTGCTGTTGGGTTTTCAAAGCTTTGTCACCTCTGACTAGGTCATTTTGGGGATGCAATGTCCAATAAACTGGTTACTAGTAGCCACATGGGGCTCCTTTAATTCAAATGAAGTAAGAGAGCAGAAGTGAAAAATTCTCGTTCTCAGTTAGACTTAGCACATTAAGTGTTCAGGAACTGAGTGTGGCAGATGGGTCCTGCCGTTACAGTAGGTTGCCTTAGATATACCTGATTTATGGCATTTGTATTGGGAAAGGAAGGGAATATAGCCTCGTCACTGCATACTTTGGACTTTTTTTCCCCAACCTGATGATAGCTGACATTATTTGAGCTTTTACCCAATAGCACATTCCTGCTATTGGGTAAAAGCCCATGGAACCCCAAGATAAGCCTCTAAAGAAAGTATGGAATTATTATTGTGCCCATTCTACAGGTGATACAAGGAAATCTGCACAATGTTCTCAAGAATATTGAGATGATAGCTATATTATAACTTCACCCAATTATGCTCCACAGCTGTGAGAAGCTTTGAGTGCCAGTGGCCGAGCTCCCAGGTTCTACTGCAGTTTGGAGATTTCTCAGACACTACAGGGTCCTGGGAGTGATGGCCTGGTACTGGGATGGTGGTTTCTTGGGCCTGGAGTCAGGGTGTCGGATTATGTAGTCTAGATCTAGCTGTTGTTGGATGAGAACATTCTAGAATTCGTATAGTTTCAGTTTTGTGGTTCTCATTGAGAGTCATCTGAAATGGGGGTTTTCTGGTGTTTTGTTTTGTTTTGTTTTTGTATTTTGTTTTTCAAGGTTAAGACAAAACCAGGGATGGAGTCCAAAATCTTTAGAAAGTATGGTTTCAGCCACTCTGAATATTCTTATGAGGTTGGGGTCATGGTCTCATGGAGGAGTTTGTGGGGCGCTGAAAGGAGGGAGAGATAACAAGGTCCTGCGTAGTTCTGCAGAGGACCCACTCACCTCTTTCCATCATCGATTGCTGTTTCTTAGCAACCCTGTTTACTAAAGTGGCAAACACAACCTATGTGCTTTCATGGTCTACCATGTGATATTTTATTATGGTGTGAAATATTAAATAGAGCAAACTCACTCTATTGACCCACTAACTAACATCCTTATTCTCTTTTTATGGTATGGAGGTGAGAGGATGACTTCTGGGTCCTTCACCATGTGGGTCCTGGGGACAAGGCTCAAGTCATTAGCCAGGCTTTGTGGCAGCATCTTTTATCTGCTGAGCCATCTCACTGGCCTGAGTTCAGCTCTTTGACATTCTACATCTAGGTAAGATCGACCTTCAACATGGAGGTGAGATCATGCTGTGTTTGTCTTTTTGTACGTGGCTACGTTTACATGATTAAATCCATCCATTCAGAAATGACAGAAGTTTGTTCTTTTTTAAAAAAGAGTGAGTGGTGTGTATATTCTACATTTCAGTAATTCATTCATTCATTCATTCATTCACAATAGACACTTGTTGATTTCATGTCGCTGCTACTATGAACACTGCTGTACTGGGATGAGCTGTGCACAGGTAACCAGTGTCTGACTTGCAGGCAGCTCTGGTCACAATCCCTGCTGTCACGTCTCTCGCTTCTCTGGAACATCACTTTGGATGTTTGCGGCACTGAAGTTTTCTCCTCTGACTGAGTGTGTGGCAGCACCCCAGCACTTTGTGAGCTGAGTGTCAGGACAAGGTGTGATCTGATTTCCCCGAAATCTCCCTTGTCCTAGAGATAGCCTCCTGGGCCAGATGGCTCTTTAGGACCAAAGTTCAGTTCCCACCAGTCCTCATCACATTGGCAATCTCAGAAGGTGCAAGTTCCACATATCCTGGTGGTGACAGATCAGAGGAGGGCCAGAGGCGACAACACAACTGCTGCTGGAGGGGCTGAGAGGTGACTGATTAGGCCAAGCCTAGATTGAGGGCCCCCATTCCCACCTTCTCCAGCATGAAGCCTAAGCAGGGGCATAGAACTTCCTGTTCTGGGCATTTACAGCCTTGTTTGGTAAAAACACGTTTGCAGATTTCCTCCTCCTATCTGTGTGAATGAATAACCTTTTAACCAAACTGATCTCCTGGATGATAAGGGATGGGCTTGTGTCTCTGTATTTGTAAAGTTCAGGGTGATACTTTACTTAGCAGGGTTGGGGCTCAGAACCAGAACACAGAAAGACATTCAGGATGTTTTATTCAACAAAGAAGAATTTATTAATCTATTTATACAATTCCATCCATTTTTAGAAAGAAAAAAAGTATCTCTATAAAACCTACCATTCTGGATGGGCAGTGGTGGCATATACCTTTAATCCCAGCAATTGGGAGTCAGAGGCAGTCAGATTTCTGTGAGTCTGAGGCCAGCCTGGGTTACAAAGCTAGGTCTAGGATAGCCAAGGTTGCACAGAGAAAGCCTGTCTCATTTGCTACTCATCCCCAACTAACCCAAACCTACCTGCTTTCCTGTTCATGCATGGAGCTCCCCCCCCCGTCTCTCTCTCTCTCTCTCTCTGTCTCTGTCTCTCTCCCCTGACAAGGAAAAAGTCCAGAACATTCTGCAAGTATGTTAAATGCTGGCTATATCTCTGGGCTGCGGTCATGGCAATTAAGCAACATTTGAGCAACTTAAATAGAGGTGGTAGGGCAGTGCAGACTCCAGGACAGCCCAGCACCTGGGTGTCAGAAGGTCCATGTTGTCTCCCAGATGAAGGAAACCAGAAATAAAGGCAAGCTGGTGCTTGTTCCTTAGTCCCAACCACTTTTCCAACATGTATATCTGCTTCAAGAGCCAGCTTCTGAGAGGGAAAGAAACTGCTTCTCCTAGCCTGGCTCACACGTTTTCCCGTATTCCACAAAGGCAAACCAGTGCTAGTCTCAAAGGAAGGAGGATGGATGGATGCTGTGAGGACTACCAGGAACAGTGAGGGTTTTCTTTTTCATGTGGTTTCCTGACTTTTTTTTTTTTTGTAACAAACATCTAAAACTACTTCTATTGTCTTTTAATCTGTGGTTTTCTAAACTTTTTTTTTTTTGCTCCAACATCTTAAATATATCTTATACATGACATATTGGTATACATTGAGATAACACATTTTTTAATTGTTCAAGGTCCACTATGGACCTTCCTGATTGCTCTGAAATAATTTATTCTGTAGAGCTCTTCTCATCTAGAATAAGCTGAGCTAAGTTATTCTTGGCATACACCTGGTATTCTTTTAGAGTGTCTGTGAGTTTCTTAAGGTTAGGATCCATGCCTAATATTCATGTCTATGTGTTTAAGCAGCTTCTATAGAGTAGCTACTCAATAAATGGCTCTGCTAACGTTACTATTGATGACGCCTGCCAACATCACTGCACTGAGTAAAGGTCTTTGTATAAAGCCTTTCAGTTAATCAGCACATACCCACAGGATATGTTGTCACCATGATCCAGAGCCACGAAAAGCAGAGCTTAAAGAAAGCAATGACACACTCAACGTCACTGCCGATTTGCACTATCATATCCTCCTTAGACAATCTTTTAAGGCAAGAGCTCTTCAGTGTTTGACTTTTAATTTTCAACATGAGGCCATTTTGCAAGTGAGTAAATAAACCTTTATACTATGTGGGTGAGGTTTTATAAAGCTTAGGTCACAGAAGGGTTAATGAAGGATTTGTGAGGTCAGAACTCTTGGCCCACATCAAATCTGGTGGCCTTTCTGGCTACCTCAGTGGTTTAGAAGAGTGACGTGGACTTGGCCAGCAGCTTGGGTGGGCTTGAGCTGCAGCCTAGGCATTCTCTGGTCCAGAAATCCTGCATGTGGCCAGCTCCTGGTTGCTTTGTAGGTTGAGAAAAGTTCCAGATGGTGCCAATCCGCACTGGTATGTTGTCTGATGTGAAAAGAAGACAACAAAGAAAATCTATGGGAGAAACATTGGAAGTTGCTGGAAACAAACATGATTGTTTATGACCAAGAAGAAGTAAAGAAAGAAAAGCACATTTCTGTAGGACAACTGGAGACACGATGTTTAATCAGCAGTGCTTTGCCTATTTAAGTGCTGATACGGGACCACAGATCCATCACCAAACTTTCAAAGTTTTGCAAGCATACAACACTATGATCTCTGCAGAAAAGTATGCCAGGACGCGTTTCAGGATCCGTATCAGTCAGCCCTGAAGATCCACAGAATTGGTGTTCTAGTTCGTGGAGGTTCTTCTGTGGGCTGCATCACCACCCGCCAAGTATGTTTATGGCTTAAAGTAAACAATGGAAACAGGAAACAGCTGTGGGATAAACACGATCCTTGTGTTTTACTCCCACATTTCACAGGGGTCAAGATCTTAATGGGGCTTCATGCTTCGTACTCTTAGTAGTTTAGCTGTCCATACTTCTCTTAATTGACAAATTATAGTTGTATATATTTATGAGGTACAAAGTGGTGTTGTGATTTTTGAGGCAGAAAGGAAAGGCATGAATAGGAGAAGGGCATTCCTCACTATACTCTAGATTGTGATCGCCGGCCAGCTGGCTTGCCTTCATAAACACTTTTGTCATCAATAGCATGGACTGTGATACAGAGAGCTTAGCCTCATGTTAGAGGAGTGTATACAACACATGGCCAAGGCCAGATTTCAGCAGCTGCATCTTGCTCTTTCTCTGAGTTCTGGTTGGCCAGATTTAGCCGGGCTTTTCCTCTGTTTCCTAATACCACATCCACAGCACAGAAAGACCCTTTGACAAGTAAGGTCTTTTAAGGCCAGTTCTTCCTTATATGAGGGGTAGGGCATTAAGTGTCTTGTTGCGCAATTGCTCACTATCATTTCTCCTATGTTATGAAGGGTACTGGTGATCATTGCAAGCCACAATGCCATACAAATAAGTGCTCTTTGACTTGAAAACATGGGGACTATTACCTTTGGCTGCTAATTTTTTCTTTTCTATCCTCTTCCTCCTCTCTTCCTTTTTATGCTGTGTAGTTCTTATTTGTTTTCATGTGCTAGCTGTACATTTCCAATAATTCTTCAACAAATTTTATATATGTGCACATGTTACACATGCAAGTTGTTCTCTAGCTTTGGCTATCTAAAGTCCAGATCAGAGAATACTCTCGTACGGTTTTTTATGTCCATGATGTGTTGACTCTTTAGGCACAGTTGATAAACAATTCAAAGGGCATTATGTCCTTGAGACTATCTATCTATCTATCTATCTATCTATCTATCTATCATTTATCTCTGTCTATAATTTGATTTCTTCAGAAAATGTCTTGTTATGTAGTTTTAGTTGGTGAAGAACTCATTATGTAGATAATACTGGCCTTGAACTTGCAAAAATCCTTCCGCCTCTGCATTCCAAGTATTGGGATTGTTGGCATCTGCCACCAGGTATCTGTCACAAAGCTCCATTTCTTACAGACTATTCCTTTCTTAGTGTCTCAGGAGAAAACTTCTTGAGAACTTAAACCTGTAGGTTGTGGTAGGTCAGAAGATAATGAGAGTAAGAAATTGTAGATAAAGGTGATGATGGATAAACTGGGAAGATAAATGGGGACCAATGAAGCCAGCAGAGATCCACATTGACAGGCAGTCTTTACCATCCCTCAACAAGAGAGAGTGAATGAAGAGTCAACCCAGAGGAATCAACTCATGTAAGATGGAACTCTGTTGAGCTCAGTCAGTGAAAGCAGGGATGATATGTTGGTATTCAGCTATGTTGGAGACACAGTTCAGGGAGGTGCTCCTCCATCTCTTCTGTTTTCCCACCTTCTGCTGCAGTCTGCCAGCACACAAACTAAGTGAAGATTTTGTAGTTATGATTTGCTTGCTGAGATGATCGGTGACTGTTCTTCAGATCCAACTCTTAGCTTTCATCATTGTGTTTTGGAAACTTTCTAAAAAGGAGTTACTATATCATTTATTTCTGTCTCTGTGTGTTTTGTGTGCACATGTATATGGGTGCCTGAAAAGGCCAGAAGAGGATCTCAGTTCTCCTGGAGCTGAATTTATAGGTGAGTGTGAACCACCTGATATGGGTGCTGGGAACTGAATTCCTGTCCCTTGAAAGAGCAGCATATGCTATTAACCACTGAGAGCCAACTGTCCAAACCTAAAGATTTAAAAATTATTATGTACATATTTAATATTATATATGTACATATACTATTTTTTATTATTGGAATATCAGAAAACAGAAACTACCATTGGAATTCCTGGAACAGGAGGTAGAGGTGGTTGTGATCCATGGGAAGTAGGTACTGGGCATTGAGCTTTTTTCCTCTGTAAGAGCAGTAGATGCTCTCAAACACTGAGCCATCTCTCTCATTCCTATATTTTGAGTCTTAGAGCCTTGGAATTACAGCCTCCAGGAATTAGTCGTTGAGATTCCCAACAGGAAATAAGATCTAAGTGAATAGAGGCTGGGGTGGTTACAGCAGCAAACACTATACTCTACAATGGGCTCCTAAGAATTCTTTGAATAAATCTTCTGCTTTCCACGTGTTCACTGTCTAGTCAAGACTGGTGTCCTTCCCTGTCAAAAGACTTCTGTTGATTTTTCTCTTCTGAATTCTGACATTCTCCTGCTGCCCAGCACTGTCCTAGATCCTCCCCTTAGGATATAAATTAACCTGCTTTCTTTCCATCTCCCATAGTTTTGTGATGGCATTTCTTGTATCCTCTCTGCCTGTCCCCTACCAGCCTCCTCAATAGACACACTAGATAAAGAAGTGCCTGAGTAGTTTTTAAAAAAATATTTATTTATTCATCTATTTATTGAGATGTGCTTTTTCTGCATAGCCCTGGCTGTCCTGGAACTCACTCTGTAGAGCAGACTAGCCTTGAACTCAGAGATCCACCTGCCTCTGTCTCCAGAGTGCTGGAACTAAAGTAGAGTGCACCACTGCCTAGCTAATACTTGTTTGTTTACTTTTACAGACAGGTTTTCTCTACATAATCCTGGATGCAATGAAACCCACTATGCAGATCAGACTAGCTTCGAACTCCTAGATCCACCAGCTTCTGTTTCCTGAGTGCTGGGATTAAAGGTATATGCCACCACTCCCACCATTGTTTTGTTTTATTTTTAAACCAAGAAGATGTGTAAGATATGCAAGATGTCAATAGCCATCTTTAAAATTTTCCATATTAAAATGGCCTGACTTGCTTCATTCTTTTTTTTTTTTTTTTTTTTTGTGAATGCATGGATTTATTTTTGGAACCAAATGTAATGTCCATAGGTGGAGAGCTGGGTCCTTTATCATTACTTTTGGATGCTAAATGTGTGTCTTTGGCAGACGGAAGTTGTTGACAGATTGCTGGAAAGGCAACCAGAGATGACAGAAGTGTGAAATAAATGGTCTTGGGAGCTGAAAATTGATCTTCTGAGTGTGCCCTCTTTCCCACTGATGATCTGTGGTACAGCAAGCTGAGTTGTCTCTGGTTCTGACACAAATGGATTGTTGATACTAGTGACAGGAAACAAGAAAACAATTCTACTTTAATCATTGAATGGAGAGAGTGTGTGACCTTCATATCCGAATGAGTAAACTTTTTCCTATATATCTTCTTTTTTGACTTCCAGCAAGCTCTCCTCTTCTCTTCTAAGGTTGATTTGTTGATTTCTTGTGTACGTTGGAGGATGCTTGTCCTGTCTTCCCCTGGTGTGCATAGTGAATGGGCTGACATAACTTGTCAGAAACATCTCTTTTGAATCTCTGAAGGATTGATCTATCCATGAAACAAATAGCATTTATTTCAAAAACTTGTCTTTTTGGTTTCATTTTTAAAAGTTGACCTCATGTAGTAAATACCGAGCCATAAAAAGTTTTCTATCTATCATATAATTAATAGGTGATTATAAGCACACGTTGTGTTTTGTACTTCAAGGCTATCTCTTCCTCATCCTGGACTTCTCACTTCCTTAGCTCTCCTCCATAAAAATCAACTAGTGTTTCTTGTTGCTCTTTCACCTTTGAAGAATTATTCCACATTTATAAAATCAGAGTGCACCCTGTTCTGACACCCACACAAGCACTCCTTACAAACGGAATACACTCTGCATGTGGCTTGAACTTCTGACTAACATGACACATGCCACTTTGCAAGCATCCCAGGAGGTCCTCTTTCACCCTGGCTTTCCCAAGTAGTCTATTTCTGATCATTTAAAGCTAACAATGTTGTATTTTTTTCCATAAGTTAAAATCTGCAACCCTGAAGAGGTAGCATATTAAATTCCCAAGTAACTTAAGCTCAGATAGAGATCGGTTTATTGGCAAATTAGATCATTATATGTTTTATATGTTTGTGTGAGAGGTGTTGATCTTCGACTTTGGAAGAGAAAGATTGCTAGGATGAGATTTGCTGAGAGGAAATGTCCATTTCCCCCCAGTTTGCAGGGTTCCTTTCAAAAATGTAAAGAACTGAGAGGGCCAATGAGAGCCATACTTGAACCAATATAACAATACCTATACGGTTACCAAAGACAAACATAGCCTAGCCTTGGGAGAGAAGGATGGTCTTATGAGTACTATTAAGTGTGGCTAGAAAAATGAAAAAAAAAAACCAAATAAACATGTGTGTGATTTCAAGGGTCTTGTTTGAAGGATCTCACATACAGTTAACAATGTAGGTGTTTGTTTATTGCAGCATCGGATGGAAGAGGGAACCATTTAACAATGGAAAGGAGACAAGGGCATGAGGGCAAATCTGTATCTTATCTCTTTTTAATTCATACCTGAGTACTATGTTTACTTAATGTATATCCTCCCCCCACCACCGCTCTGCCCTGCCCCCTTGTCCCAGTTTCTCCCATGGGCTCCCAGTCTCTTTGAAAACATGATCTCTCCTTTAATTACTGTCAGTACACACGTGTGTTCCCTGAAGAAAACTGATGTAAGCTCAGATTCTACATTCACATCTAAAGATGAAGGAGAGTCAGGATCCACAGATAAGAGGGAACACCATCTTGTTTCCTGAACGACAAGGGTGGGTTTGCTCAATAACGTTAAATGAAGGACACTGAGCATGAAGAACGTTTCTCCATTTTGGCAAAATACCCTCACTATCTGTTCACTTATAAGGAGATATACTCAGAAGAAATACTTATATAAACAAATCTACCTGATAGGATTATGGATGACTGATTTCTCCTTTGCTTACCCATATTTTCTACTTTTCTCCAGTAATATTGTGTCCATTTTGCAAAAATACTTTTGAAAAATGAAAGCCCAGTTTGAAAAATTGAAAGGCATTTAAAGTGATGTATGTGGTTGTGGTTGGTTTCAGTTCTACTCCTATCTTCCTGTCTTACTGGATGTCCTGCTTAGGGACTTTGTGGCAATTTAGTGTGACAATAGTTAATGTGGCTGAACAATACTCAAGGAAATGCAACCTCCTGCCTAGAGTGTAGCTCCTGAAGGTTCAGTTCAGCATCATTCGCCACCCCCACCCCCCACAAGCTTGGAAAATTCGACTTGTTCCTAATGTTATGCACAGTGGCTTTTTAAGGAAATGGAAAATTGTATGACACTCACTGAGTTTTGGAACTCATGACTATTTCCATTCTGTGAGACTAAGCTTTTCTCTTGCAACTCACACTGGTACGTGCTTGCTTTCATTCTAGAGATACAGATGCTTCCTAAAGAACCTGCCCTTTATTGCTCCAGGGAATGTTGGTGGTGGGTGGTGGCAGGGTCCCTAAGTTCATGTTCGACTCTACCAATCCACACAAGGTGGCCACTATTTTTGTCTTTGTGGCCATCTGAAATCTGAGAATGTAGATGATAGAGGTGACTGTCCACAGCCATGATTCTTAATTTAAGTCTTTCCACAATACCTGCTAAGGAAGCAGGAACAAAAATTATTTCCACTGAAAAACTCACAAAACTTTCAATAAAGCAAAGATCTTATTCAACAAAACTGAAACAAAAACATCAAAAATGTATGAATGAATTTCCTGAAAAATGAACTCACCCTTGGAAGGAGGATATTCATTAAATTATAATGCTGGAAACAAGTCTAAGACTTCAGTGCCTACTATAGTAGATGCTCATTTCTCTTCTTACAGCCAGTCCAAAGGTACAGATGGGTTTTTCTAGTTTTTCCTGCTTCATGGGGCCTCTTCTAGCTGGCAATTCACACTTCTTTCTCACAGTGAAAACAAAGGTCCTAGAGATAGCAGAAGTTTTTAAGGCCTCTCTAGGTCTAGGCCATTTCAGGCATATTCTGTTGGCTAAAAACAAATCACAAGGCAACTTCAGAATCAAAGGTTGAGGTCAGACTGTACTTCTTAATAGCATGCAAAGATGTATTGCTAAGAGTGTGGTCAGGGAAAAGAGAGAACTGAGAACAAACACACATATTTGTCACACACACACACACACACACACACACACACACACACACACATATATAATATAATCAGTTTAAGAAGATCTGACACAATCTTCTGGCCTATGTGGGCATCAGGCATACAGATGGTACAAATACATGCATGCAGGACAAACTCTCATCCATTAAATAAATCTTTAAACAATGAAAATAAAAGGTTGGTGATTGTCAGCAGCGCTGTTAACTATTTTTCTGATCAGATGGGCCACATATAAGACCTTTAGTCACTTGATGATTCAGAGAGGTAACTTAGCCAATGGGAAGTTTTCACAGTGTCTCTTGTAGTGTGTAGTGCCTACAGAAGGATGTGTGGAACAGAATAAGATGAAGAAACAACTTAATTTTCTGGTAAGAGTTCTTATTATAAATGTGACAGAATTTAAGCCTAAAAAAGCTTTATTTTTTTCTATAACTGAGTTTTAATAAAATTAAGAGAGTATTAATAATTGTAGAGCTGACAAGGGACACTGGAACCTAGAGATAGCAGTGATCATATACATGGGTTGACTTTTTTCAAATTTAATTTTTTTAAATTAATTTTTATTAGATATTTTCTTTATTTACATTTCAAATGTTATCCCCTTTCCTAGTTTCCCCTCTGAAAATACCCTCCCCTCCCCCACCTGTAATTTAATTTTAAATTTTTACTTATTCACTTTACATCCTGCTACTGTCCTCCTCCTGGTCACCCCCCGAATCCTTCCCACTCCCTGCTTCTCCTCTGAGTGGTTGGGGGCCCCTTGGTATACCCCCATCCTGACCCTTCAAGTTTCTGCAAGGCTAGATGCTTCCTCTCCCATGGAGGCCAGACAAGGCAGCCCATCTAGAAGAACATATTCCATGTACAGGCAACAGCTTTTGGAATAGCCCCTGCTCCAGTTGTTTAAGACCCACATGAAGACCCAATTGCACATCTGCAACATGAGTGGGGAAGCCTAGGTCCATACCATGCATGTTCTTTGGTTGGAGGTTCAGATTCTGAGAGCCCCAAGGGTCCAGGTTAGTTGGCTCTGTTGGTCTTCCTGTGGAGTTCCACTGGGGACACAGTCCTTCTTCCTATTCTTCTGTAAGAGTCCCTAAGCTCCCTCCACTATTTGACTGTGGGTGTATGCCTCTGTCTGAATCAACTGCTGGGTGGAGCCTCTCAGAGAACATCATGTTCCTGTCAGCAAGCCTAACAGTATCATTAATAGTGCTAGAGATTGGTGCTTGCCTATTGGATGGGTCTTAATTTGGGCAGTTTATTGGTTGGTCATTCCCTCAGTCTCTGTTCCACCCCCTTGCCTACATATCTTGTAAACAGGATAAATTTGGGGGTTGAAAGTTTTGTGGGTGGGTTGGTGTTGCTCCACTGGGGTTCCTGCCTGGCTATAGGAGGTGGCCTCTTCTGGTTCTATATCCCCAATATAGTGAATTACAGTTAAGGGCACTCCCATTGATTGTTGATAAGGGCACTCCCTTATCC
The DNA here is from genome assembly GCF_978045245.1 of Mus caroli. NCBI lineage: Eukaryota > Metazoa > Chordata > Mammalia > Rodentia > Muridae > Mus > Mus caroli. Next base: position 46,745,290 of record NW_028227257.1, on the reverse strand, counting down.
CAGGTCTCTATCTCGTCCTGGTGATGCCCCCCCACCCCCGTCACCCCTGAGTCTTGCAGATTCCTATCCATTTTTATGGTCATCTAGCCATCTCTCCTGTCCATCTCCACACCTGATTCTGAAATCCTCATTCTCCTCCATCCCCCTCTTTCCTAGTTTCCTCCCTCTGTCTGTCTCTTATGACTCTTCCTCCTTTTAAGGGAGATTCAACTTTCCTTTTTGTTTAGCTTCTTTGGGTCTGGGGAGTATAATATTATACTTATATTTTATGACTAATATCCATTTTTATGTGAGTACATACCATGCATGTCCTTTTGGGACTGGGTTAACCTTGCTCAGGATGATATTCTCAAATTCCATCCATTTTCCTGCAAAATTCACGATGCCTTTGTTTTTAATTGCTGGGTAGCATTCCATTATGTAGATAGACCACATTATTTTTATCCATTCTTCAGTTGATGGACATCTAGGTTGTTTCCAGTTTCTGACTGTTACAAATAAAGCTGCTATGAACATAGTTGAACAAGTGTCTTTGTGAGATAATGGAGCATCTTTTGGATATATCTGGGTCTGGAGGTCGAACTATTTTCTGTTTTCTGAGAAACTGACGTGCCTTGACTTTTTTTTTTTTTAAAAAGAACCTCATATCCAACTGTAAAGAATTAAAAATGCCTGTATGTATATAAAAAGTTAAGTTTTTTTTTTAGCAAATATTTAACTTATTTTTGCATCTTCTCTGCAAACTTAAATTAGGCTCTTTTTAGTTCAAGAAGTAATTGAATTCTCTTAAACAGATTAAGTATTTATTTTCCAGACTGCTACCTTGATTTATAAGTTAGCACTAAGACTTCATTGTGAACTAATTGCTGTTTCTGTTTTTGATCTTTGCTATTTTTCTTACTTTATTTTCTTATGTTTACTATCGTTCTCCTTGGCAAGCTTCCTGGATCACATTTTTTTTTAAAGCTAAAAATATATCTGCATGGCATAAATTTTCCTTTTGTATGTTATACCTCTTATCATGTTGAAGACAGTTCCCTAAGATTTATTTTTCTAATTCACTAAGTCTTTCTTCAGCTGTACCTAGTCTTCAATATAGCCACTTTTTTTGTTCAATACCTTATTTTTCAATTTTGATTTTCCTATTTGGCCTAAAAGCATCCTGGAACTTAGATGGTGAGTAGTCTCTGTGGCATGTACAGTTCCTGCTGAATTGTGGTTTGGGAGCAACAGTCCTTGTTTAATCTTATCTGCCTTTTGATGACGTTGCTGCCAGGGTGGATGACTGGCTGTAGAATTAGAGTTTATCTGCCAGGCTGCTAGATCACAGCCTTCAGCTTCCCAGCTGCATCTTCCTTTGATGTTTAATAGCACTGATGACAAAGCTCTGTTGTGATCATCTCTGAATTGACTTACCACTTACGGAAGGCTTTAAGCAACTCCTTTTTTCTTTCCCCTTTCCCAACTTCCAAATCTTTTCCCCAAACCCTACCCATGCAACTTCATATTCTTTTTCTTAATCTCCCCAAACCAAACCAAACCAAACCAAACCAAACCAAACCAAACCAAACCAAACCAAACCAAAGTCCAAAATTAAAACAAACAAAATCAGAAGACAACAATAATCACCACCAAAATAACCCAAAAGTCATACAAAACAAAACAAAACATGAATTCTGTTTTGTTTTGGCCAGCTATATCAGGGCTTGGACCTATCCTGGAGTACAGTTGATATATGCGGTGTTGCTCGATTCAGAAAAATTGTTGTTCCTTCTCCTAGCGGGTATGAATTATGAAAAATTTCTTGGCTAGGAGTAGGTCTTCTCATCCACTTCCCTTCTCCATGCTGGAATATTGTCTGGCTTGAGCTAGTATAGGTCTTGTTTGTGCTGTCACAGCTATTGTCAAGTGTTATTTCCTTTAAACATGATAATTCAAGTTTCATTTAATAATAAGAGGGCATGGTAGTATGCACCTTTAATCACAGTAGAAGCCAGAAGAGGTGTTCCTCTGTGTGTCGGGGCCCAGCTTGATCTACATCTCAAGCTCAAGCTGGCCAGGGCTACACAGCAAGGCACTGTCTCAAACAAAGAAACAAACACCACCACCCATACCCTGAAAAAGCACACAATAAAAAGCAAAGCAAAGCAAAACAAAAATCCTCTGGCTTTTATAGTGTCTCTGACTCCTTTTCCAGAATGATCCTGAGCCTTGGGGAGGGTGTGTGATAGAAGTGACTGAAGACTAATTCTTCTTACTTTAACCACTTGTGAATTTCTTCATTACCTGCTGTCCATGTGCACAAGGGACTCTCAGATGAGGTCTGAGAGCTGGACTGATCTATGGATATAGACAGAGATACCAGTTTAGAGGGCAGGTTGATACTATGTCTGTTTAGCAAAATACTAGTAGTAGATTTACTCCTGGAGCCTAGGAGCTCCCCAGTGATGGGGTCTTGGCCAGATATACAGTTCCAGTCATGTATTTCCTCCTGTGGAGCAGGCTTTAAATCAGAAGATAGGAACCTAACTCTTGATCTTCTAACTTAATACATTAAAAAAGCATTCCCGTTAATAAAAGTTGTGTAGCTATTTTTGACAGCTATGATTTACATAATTTGTTATCTTTACAATTCTCTGTTTTCTTGTATACCTTCAAAAATATCACTCTAAGACAGAATCCAGAAGTTTCTCTGGGATACCAAGAAAGCTTGCGGTACAAAAGAATTTGAATATCTTGTGAAGATAGAGAAGTAAGAAACTAGGAACCTGGAACTCAGAACCCTCCAACATTTTGTGATAAACCGGAGAGGGTCCAAGGTTAATAAGCTGACTGTGTTTTGTGTTATGACAACTCATGTGTTTTCTGTCATTAGAAAACAAGTACTTAAATCAAGACTAACTTTGGTTATTGAAAGAGAAAAATTACATTTACACTTTTTGAATAGTAGGAATTATTGCCCATGAAATATGGAGACGTAATAGACTCGAGGGCTTTGAAACTAAAGGAAGAGTTACTTTAAGGAAAGTGGGACCAAGCACAGTGAATGCTGATGAGGACTGGACACAGGTGGAATGAAATGCCACTGAAGGTCAATGCACTCATTTAAGTAGACATAAAAGGCATGGTTTCAAAGTAGGGGGTGAAGGCTGACAAAAAGAAAAAGAGATGAAGAGAACTCAATGGCAGTGTCACTTTGAGAACTCCTGCTACAAAGAGAAGCAGAGAAATTTGGAGAGGTTGGAAGGAAATTTGAAAGTTTTTCTTCAACACTGTGATCTACATTGTACCAAGGGGGTTGACAATGCAGAGGAGAACATGGACTACTGAACATGATGGGTTATATGGGGACGCTGCTAATGAAAAGTCTTGCTTTTAGATTAGACTAAATCCATCATGACAGGAAGCCAGTCAGTACCAGCTCAGGGTTTTCTGATTTGTCCATGTTCTCAATGAAATGAAAATGAAATAATACACTTCATTAGCTGGAGTGAAGTGTAGGAAGGGGTTGACTATTACCAGGGTAGGAATGTAGTGTTGAAGATTATGAGAGCAGCTGAGACATGTCAAAGGACCACTGGAGCTCTATTAAAAGGCATTCCCCATATAGGAGCAGCCATCAATGGCAGAGGTGGGTCTGAAGTTTGGAATTTTCCCATACAACTGTGGAGAATTGTAGACATTGGGAAACTTAAGATTGTTGAAAAGAGGAGTCATAATGATGTTGTGAACTTCAACTTGGGTCGTGAGGAAACTGTTTAGAAGGCAATACATGTATTGATAACAGCATATCTTAGTGTGTGATGTGGTGTCCAGAGGACATTGGAGTAGAGAGAAACACTACAGGAGAAAATCCTGTGACCAGAGCCACAGGCCACAGGGAAGAGAATATGGACGTGTTGGAACCAGGAGACAGTGGAAGAGAGAAAGATGGCAATCCCCATTCTGAACTCTGTAAGAGATGTACTGGGATGGTGGGAGGGACCTGTGTGTGTCCGGCCACTGAGAGGGAGGGGTACTGAAGAGAAACCACAACAAGATTCAGATTGCTGGGAGGGATGGAGGAAAACCATAGCTTAAAGAGAAATATTACACCAAACTACAAGAGGAGGAAACACATTAATAAAGATAAAATCTGATATTTAATAAAGCAAATACAAAAATAGAATAGACAGGATTAAAAAACCATAAGGATAAGTTCTTCTATGTGTACTTACAACACACACTATTTTTTCCCAAGTATAATAATAAAAAAAAAAGAAAGAAAATATACTAGGGCTAAAAACAATGCACTTATGAATTAATCTAGAATACAACCAAACCTTGATAAGGATGTCCTTTCCATAATTCTCTGGCAGTTATCTAGTGGCAATCCATGATATCTTAGCAAAGCAGCAACCAAAACTGACTGCAAAGGAAGGAGAAAACCTGCATAGATTATCATGCAGGTAGATAAAAGAAAAAAAAAAAAACCACTCCAAAAGCCAATGGACTCCATTGTTTTACAGCAGGCTTTTATTTTTCAGACTTTCAATAAAAATCAATGTCTACATTGTTTAAATAATTTCAATTATAAAAACAGAGGAAAGTTCACATATTCGCTTAATGAAGCTACCAGCATCTTAATTAAAACACTTAATGGTAGTTTGGGAAGGAGAAACTGTGAGCAGATTTTGTTTATAAAAACCATGGGAATTTTCTAACTAAAGCATTACTGAGGATGTTTTTTGAATGAGTAGAACACAACTGGATTTTCAGAAAACAACTCATGGCTTCTTCACTATGATGATAAGACTTGCCTTTACTCGGAGTACTTTACAGCTATTTTTCATGATAACAGTTCCTCATGTCACTTATGACTACCCAGGATAATCTAATTTTATGATCAAAAGTTTGAGATCAAAGTCCTGGGACAGCACTCAGATGACAATGCACACACTTTATATAAAGTTGGAGGGCTTCCTTTAGCTTGATTCAGCATTAGAAACCAAACCAAACCTCAACAGTCCACTAAACAGTCCCTAAAATTAGCCTGTGCTAGACACTACACACAGACACACACATTTGCACAATACACACATACATCTATACATATGTACACACACATACACATATCACACATATACATACCTACATATCTACCTATACATACACAACACACATGCACACATCCATGCACACACATACACACACATAAACATACAAAGACACACCAACACAAACATTGTGGTGGTTTGAATATGCTTGGCCCAGGGAGTGCCACTATTAGTAGGTGTGGCCTTGTTGGAGTAGGTGTGGGCTTGTTGGATGAAGTGTATCACTTTGGGGGTGGGTTTTAAGACCCTTATCCTAGCTATCTGGAAATCAATCTTCTCCTGTTTGCCTTCAGAACAAGATGCAGGACTCTAAGATCCTCCAGGAGTGTGCCTGCCCGGATGCTGCCATGCTTCCTGCCTTGATGATAATGGACTGAACTTCTGAACCTGTAAGCCAGTCCCAATTAAATATTGTTCTTTGTAAGAGTTTCTTTGGTAATGGTTTCTTTCCACAGCAATGGAAATCCTAAGACAGACGTACACACACACACACACACACACACACACACACACACACACACACACACGCTTTCAGCAGTAAGATCAAGTACATCTAAAAGTTCCAGATGTGTGTGATAATCAAAATACTAAAATCAAAATAACTCCCTTCTTAAGCCATAGCTAGCTCCAGACAGACGCCAGGGAAGGTAGGCTTCTATGTTTCTGCTACCCGATTCCCTGTTCTCTCCTCAGTCAACTCTACTCTGCTGTCATGGGCGCTTTGACCAGGTTCTCACTCCTTCAGGTGATGAGACCCCTTCTCATTGTGGACTCAAAGTCTCAGCATAATTGTTTCAGTTTTGCAGCATAATTTCCATTGGAACAAGAACTTCACTTGCTCTACTATTCCTGAGTGAAAGATATGCAAAGTAGGTCAGGCTTTGGAGGGTCATTTGTCACAATGTCCTCACTGAGGACATCTATTGAATGTGACCAGTTTTTAAAACAAAACCCAGTTTTATTTTGGTGGTAAACTAGATGGAACCAGTTCACAGAGGAACTAGTTAACACTGCACAATTATCAACAAGAACAGGCAGTGACTAGGAGCATAACTAGTGAGCATAATTATTGAGCCTGTTACATAGTTGGTTATTGAATAGACTACATCGATGATGTAAGAGGGAAGATGAGACAGAGATCTGAGGGGAGACAGTTGGACACAGGTGCTAAGAGGGGGGAATGTGAAAAATAGGAGGGATTTAGTTAGTGAGGAAGAAGATTTTATATATATATATATATATATGGAATAAGTAACACAGGAAAAACCAATAGGGAAGCATTATTTCATGTTTATTTAAAATATACTATAATACAAATATTTGTGTAAACATAAATATATTATATATACTTACATAATACAGGTAGTATTTATGGGAAGATATGCTGCCTGAGGTGGTAATGATTTCCACAAGCACTATAGAATATCTAACAAAACCCCTAGTACCAGGCATAGGAAACCTTCCTGTGAGTTGCTGGTCAGAAGAGCACAGAATACTCCCCAAACAATACAGGCTATTGCCATTGCCCTTGGCTGCCTCCTGGAACTTGGTAAAATTCCACTGCTGAAGATACCACACTCTTCAGACATAAGACATGGGAGGAACTGAGCTGGAGTTGACTTGATGCCTTTTCCCTGAGTATCTGAAGTATCCCTGAGTTTCCTTATCGTATCTGAAGGTGCTATGCAATCTGTCAAAGGAGAAAAGCAATCAATAGTTTTACCCAGTTTTAAGGCTTACCAGCAGGGCAAGATCACCAACCATACAGTAGTGGCACTTATATCTTGGGGACAACCAATAGATGTCTAATTGGACTTAAGACCTGCTTGAAAGTAAGACACTCATGCTGGGTATTGTAAACCTAGCCAACCACAAGTAGTTGACGAGGTCATAGACCCTAGAAGTGAACCTACTACTCCACTTTCCAAATCAGTACAATTCCTCATTGCATTCTAAAGAATCTATCCTTATTCAGATAGGTACGTATAGCTTTCACCCTTCACCAGAGAAGGTGATTTTTTGTCACAAAAAGCATTCATTATGGAAAATCCCAGTTGATCCAAATGGAGAGAACACCTGATTATGGAGCACCCAATCCTAATTAATGGTTGATACATCTATAGCACAATCTCTATACTTAAAGTTCAGGAAACCTCTTAGAGGAGGGACAGAAAGATTGTACAAACCAGGGGATCACAATGTGTGCTGCGAGATAGTGTCTTCTATAAGAGGAAGTGTACCTACGAAATATCCACAGTATGGCCACTTAAACAAGACCTGTACAAAAACAATAGCAGTAGACATACCAGCACAGATGGGGATATCTTACAAGGTCCCAGCCCAAGTTGAAGCGCCACAGGCAACTAATGATTTTTAATGAGAGGGGGGGAAGAAGGAGAGGGGGAGGAGAGGGGGAGGGGGAGGGGGAGGGGGAGGGGGAGGGGAGGGGGAGGAACAGAGAGAGGAGATGAGAGAGAGAGAGAGGAGAGAGAGAATATTAACTGGTCTTTTCCATGAATGAGCTCTTATTAGATCCCTAGATCTCTAAACAAACACACGTATGAGAAACACCAAACGGGCTAAGCAGGGGTGTATGTGTGTGTGTGTGTGTGTGTGTGTTGTAATTAAAGAAAAAGTGGTCATGAATATTGGGGGAGAAAACACAGGAGGAGTTGGATGGAAGAGCAGAAAGGGTAGAAATGTCATAGATATAGTATCCATATGTGAAATCCTTTGACATGTGGGGCAAAATACAAAAGAAATAGATCCATGGGGAACCATGGTAACTAGGGAAGCTTCTGAGAAAGTAAGGCTTTTTAAAAATCATGTGACTGATTTTATGCCAGAAAAGTGTTTTCACTTTCTCCTGTCAAGTGCACTTCAATGCTTGTCCTCATAGAGCTTGTTTGCACAGGGCTATGGGTTGGCAGCCATAGGATTACAGGGAAATAGACAACACTACTGGAGGTTGCCAGTAGATGGAGCTGTAGATTTTTAGAAATTCTGATGGAGCATTCTTTCCTATGAAACAAAGGTTTCAATACCTCGGCCTAACTTTTTTTGTTTCAGTTAATATCTCTTGGGACACATATCAACCATATTAAAAATCAGTAGGAAATAAACTCCTCGGTATGAAATTCATTTCTTCAAGTCATTTCTTTTTAAGGATAAGTCTTGTATTTTTTTCTTTCTTATTTTTCATGTTTCTAATGTAAGGAAAATGTAAAGAACTAGAAAATAACCTTCTTCTAACCAATCAAATAAACATGAACACTATCGCCACTGAAGAAAAGAGTGTCATTGAGTGACCAAAGAACAACACTATCATCATGGTACCTGTGCTTTCATTTAAGATGTTGGCCGCTTGCACAGGCCTCTGAATTATGGGACTGATGTAAATTTTTGGTAGAATTTTTTATTGTCTCAAGGCTCACATGATGAATAAAGCTCAGGCTGACATCAGGTGGAGAAGCAGTTGATGACTAGGCAGCTTAGAATTAGAGAAGGCTAGGTCTTCCAGTGTCCGAGCTTTTGACAGGGGACCCTTGACCACGCTGAGTCCACTGAACGATGCTGATGACCTATTGCGGAATAGCCAACTCTAATAACTGCCACATAGTCCAATGACCCATGTGTTTCCAACAGGTTTGAAGGTGTCCTTGCTTGTTTGAGGGTAGGTGTGTTCCTGCATTTTCTTTATGAGCTGTGGAGGATTTCTGTTCACTGTCTTCAGTGGGAGCAAGTCACCTACCATCTGAGTCAAACTGGTCTTATACATACCACCTCAGACCCAGTTCTTTTGGTTTGGAAGGAGGCCACACTCTTGAAAAATAACCAAGTTACTAACAACAAGAATAATACCTTAAGAGTGACTTCGGGTACTAAATTGAAAATCTTCCCTATATCCCTTTCTGTTATCTTTACTTACAGTCTGAGAATTTAAACATCACATTCTGGATGCTCTATGTTGAGTGTCAAGGACACTAATGTTATAATTTATAAAAATCTTATTGATCACAGAAATAGGACATACTGAACTACCAGAAATACACAGTTAGTTTTTTGTAAGCTGCTCTCAGCCTGTTTATATCAACTAATTAATAATATAACCCTCTTTAATATGTCTGTTCTCTTATTTAATATATACTGTTGATCTACTCACACTGAATTCTTGGCCAACAGCACTAGAACTTACACTAGCATGATGTCTAACATAAATACATTTTTTTTTTTGAGAAGGCCTATCTGAATCCTTACAGCTAGGAGCCCTGCCTGCAGCAGAGTGTTTGGGTGCCGTCCTAAAATAAGAGAATTAGAAACCCAAAGAATAAAAGTAACCGGAATGAGCCACTCGTTAGTTCTGGAAAGCACGTTTGTCTGTGGCAAGAAGGCCAAAACCAGGAAGTCAGAGTACAAGTCTGAGAGACTGGGAGTCAGACAGACTCCCTGTTAGGTAGACAGAAGAGGGACCATGGCTAGGTGAGAAAGGTGGAGAATTTCCAAGAGAGCTAGCTTTTTCCTCACCCGGCAGACTTGAAGTCAAAGCCTTGCAGTTTCAAACAAAGGCTTTTGTCTCTCCCCAACTGGCTCCCTGCTGGTGGGTGGGCTCAACCGATCAAGACCAGATGGGGCATGCCACTCAAGAGCTGTGAGCCAATCAACCATCTCATCTTTCTTCAAACTGACCATCCCTCTTGAGAATAGACTTCTTTTGGCCTTTCTAGTCCCACCTCTGATTCTTGTGTGTCTCCCCTGAGCCCCTGTCCCCTCCCCCATACCTTTCTGCCACAGCTGATTCTGTCCCTAGTGTTTGCAGGGTTTGAGATTTCTTGGCTGCTACCTTTCCTACCCCAGATTTCCCCTGCCTTATCATTCTTTAAATGGCAGAGAAAATGAACCCAATCAAGACACCTAGAATGCTATTACGTGGCTGTTTTACCGCAGCTGCAAACATGTGGATCAATTGATTCCAGTGTTTTGCCTCTTTGCAAATAGCCATACAGAGTCATACAAATGCTGGATTTGTTTGTTTGGTCTCTTTGGAAGGGTCTTATTGTGTAGCTCTGGATGGTCCGAAACTCACATGGTGTAGCAAACTGGACTCAAACTTACAGAGATCCACCTGCCTCTGCCTTCCGAGCACTGATTTAAAGATGTGTACCACCATGTCTGTTTTCATTCTGGGGTTACTAATGCATTTAGCAAGCACATAACTTGAGATATATTTGCATAAGTGACATCTGTGGATAATGAAGTCTGTTACTCTATGAAACCATAACTGTATGTCAGTATTCCATCTAGGCTGGGGAATTTGTAGTTTTAGTTTTACAACACTGTCCGGACAAGATGTTAATGCTATTCGCCTCTTTCTGAAACTAGTGTGATTGCTAGGAGTCCAGCGGGTTGGGAATAGGTTACTCATTTGTTCCAGAACACAATGAGGAATAGAACTGGGGTCCCAAGACGTGGTCCAGGCTTTTTCAGTACGGTCAGGTGACTTCCATGGTCCTGGAGCCTTTGGGTGTTTCCTCTGTTTGGAAGCCACAAAGAAGGCACCAGCACTGTGTGGGATACACAGAAACAATCCATTTACACTCTGAGTTTAGTTCATGGATCCTTTGGAATTTAAAATGTGACTCGTTCCCTTTAAAAGTACAAACAATAAGACACTGAGCAAAAGAAGAAATCAATCAAGTATGTGAGTGCTCATTAATAAGCCATATGAAGTAGCCACGAGTCAACTAAGCTCAGACACCCAGCTGGCTGAGAACTCTCACTTAGTAACATAGGCAAAGCTGGAGGACTTCCTTGGAGTCCAACCAGCTCAAAGAGAAACTTGCTCCAGGGCCTCCAGCATTCCCATCAGGGAGGAGGCCTCCCTGCCAGAAAGTGATTAAGACAGGAAGAAGCCAAAGGGAAAACCCTCCTTATCAAAGCTCAAGAATTGTGTCTTGTGGGTTACATCTTTTGCATAAGCCCCTCTGGGATTTCCTTTCCAGCTTGATCCCTGGGGATCACACTGCATTTCTGTTTGATTTTTACCCTTTTTTCTTTTCTGAGGCTTGCCCTCTTTTGCCCTTGGCTTCTCTTTTTGGCATTTACACCTTGTTTCATGTTTGATTATCTAATGCTTGACATTTCTCCTCTGTTTTGTGGAGAAAAACCAATACTTCTATGGCAGTGAATTCTGTGATTAATTTTCTTAGTTATTTTGAAAGTTATTTTTCTATTGAGGTCAAGAAATGTATATGTGGTACACATTTTAAGATGCTTAGTTTTTCTAGAAGAAAATACTAACCATTCTTGTCAAGGGATAGTTCTATACCCAACAGCTATTGTAGCTGCTAGACTGACTATGTGCACTGCTGGGTCTGCTGCCCCTGTAACACACATGAAAAACATTTATTTCTCCTCATGGATAAGGAATTACATCGCTACCTGGGAATTGCAGTCTTCACTTAGGGAATCTTGGACTCAATTAATAAAATAAATAATGGATTTAAACAGAAGCTCAAGAACAATTTTATTGAGTTTTAAAGAAAAACAAACAAATAAGCAAAACATATAGGCAAGCTATAAATCTTATCAATTTCTCAGAGGAGAAGAATGGAGGAGAGAAAGAAAGAAAGGCACACAATTGGAGGTCAGGCACATGGTAGACAAGCATCCACTTGATGGGGAGGGGATGCTTTGAGTAAGAGCAAGAAAGGGCAAAGTAGCAGAAATAGCATTCTTGGGTTCTTGCCAGTATCCAAAAGTAAGACTAAGAGCAACAACAAGAACAAAATAAAACAACAAAACAACCAAAAATACAATGTAAAAACAAACAAACAAAGGAAAGAAGGAAAGAAAGAACAAAAGAAATGAAGGAAGAAAGGAAGGAAGGAGGAAAGAAAGAAACAAAGAAAGAAAGAAAGAGAAATAAAGAAATAAAGGAAGAGAGAGAAAGAGAGAGAGAGAAAGAGAGAAAGAGAGAGAGAGAAAGAGAGAGAGAAAGAAAGAAAGAAAGAAAGAAAGAAAGAAAGAAAGAAAGAAAGAAAGGAAGGAAGGAAGAAAGGAAGAAAGGAAGAAAGGAAGAAAGGAAGATATGGAAAGGAAGATTGCTCAGAAAGATGGGCAGACCCAGCCAATCCTCATGGCCCTAGGCTTCTAAACACTATAGTGAGAAGGAATTCTGGGAAGGACAAGCACTGCATCTCATTAAAGGAATAATTATTCCACCTATTTAGCATATGTTAAGGTGAATCTGTCTTCCTAGTAGTGGTCCATTAGTAAGGCCACTGACTTTGTCCAAATGGAGTGTTAGGTTCCCATCAGGCTAGAGATCCTCTTCTCTTGACCAAGGACTTTATCTTAGTGAGAACTTGTTACTGTGTCTATCACAACATAGTCTATTATATAGAATACCAATGTAAGAAGCTTTAAAAAGAGAAAGCAGTACGGGATGATCTCATTAGTTCTGTCAATTTGTTGGAACCTAGACATAACCAAAAGAATGTCAGTTGAGGAACTGCCTGCATGAGATTGGCTGTGGACATGTCTGTCTGTGGGAGTACATTTTATTGGTTGATAATTGATGTAGGTGGGCCCAGCTCATTATAGGAAGGTGGTCCTGGCTGAAGACAAGTGAGTGAAAAAGCCTACCAAGCAAGCTGGTAAGTATTGGTATTCCACAGTTTCTGCTTCATTTCCTGCTTCCAGATTCCTGCCTGGATTTCCACGGATAGTGGATTGTAGCCTATGAGCCAAATAAATCCTTCCCTCTTATGTGCTGGTCTTGGTCAGTGGTTTATCACAGCAACAGAAAGTAAACTAGGTCACAAGGCCAAAGTTTCTAAATCGTCTTAAACCAGAATTCCATAGGATACCAATCCATGTACAATTCTCTTCACTTTGTACCAAGTTAGATTTTTTTTATTAATTTTTAATATTTTTTATTACATATTTTCCTCAATTACATTTCCAATGCTATCCCAAAAATCCCCCATAGCGCCCCCCACTTCCCTACCCACCCATTCCCATTCTTTTGGCCCTGGAATTCCCCTATATTGGGGCATATAAAGTTTGCAAGTCCAATGGGCCTCTCTTTCCATTGATGGCCGACTAGGCCATTTTTTGATACATATGCAGCTAGAGACAAGAGCTCCGGGGTACTGGTTAGTTCATCATGTTGTTCCAACTATAGGGTTGCAGATCCCTTTAGCTCCTTGGGTACTTTCTCTAGCTTCTCCATTGGGAGCCCTGTAATACATCCAATAGCTGACTGTGAACATCCACTCCTGTGTTTGCTAGGCCCCTGCATAGTCTCACAAGAGACAGCTATATTTGGGTCCTTTCAGCAAAATCTTGCTAGTGTATGCAATGGTGTCCGCGTTTAGAAGCTGATTATGGGATGGATCCCTGGATACGGCAGTCTCTAGATGGTCTATCCTTTCATCACAGCTCCAAACTTTGTCTCTGTAACTCCTTCCATGGGTGTTTTGTTCCCAATTCTAAGAAGGGGCACAGTGTCCACATTTTGGTCTTCATTCTTCTTGAGTTTCATGCGTTTAGCAAATTGTATCTTATATCTTGGGTATCCTAAGTTTTGGGCTAATATCCACTTATCAGTGAATACATATTGTGTGAGTTCCTTTGTGATTGTGTTACCTCACTCAAGATGATGCCCTCCAGGTCCATCCATTTGGCTAGAAATTTCATAAATTCATTCTTTTTAATAGCTGAGTAGTACTCCATTGTGTAAATGTACCATAATTTCTGTATCCATTTCTCTGTTGAGGGACATCTGGGTTCTTTCCAGCTTCTGGCTATTATAAATAGGGCTGCTATGAACATAGTGGAGCATGGGTCCTTCTTACCGGTTGGGACATCTTCTGGATATATGCTCAGGAGAGGTATTGCTGGATCCTCCGGTAGTACTATGTCCAATTTTCTGAGGAACCGCCAGACTGATTTCCAGAGTGGTTGTACAAGCTTGCAATCCCACCAACAATGGAGGAGTGTTCCTCTTTCTCCACATCCTCGCCAGCATCTGCTGTCACCTGAATTTTTGATCTTAGCCATTCTGACTGGTCTGAGGTGGAATCTCAGGGTTGTTTTGATTTGCATTTCCCTGATGATTAAGGATGTTGAACATTTTTTCAGGTGCTTCTCTGCCATTCGGTATTCTTCAGGTGAGAATTCTTTGTTCAGTTCTGAGCCCCATTTTTTAATGGGGTTATTTGACTTTCTGGAGTCCACCTTCTTGAGTTCTTTATATATATTGGATATTAGTCCCTTATCTGATTTAGGATAGGTAAAGATCCTTTCCCAATCTGTTGGTGGTTTTTTGGTCTTATTGATGGTGTCTTTTGCCTTGCAGAAGCTTTGCAGTTTCATGAGGTCCCACTTGTCAATTCTCGATCTTACAGTACAAGCCATTGCTGTTCTATTCAAGAATTTTTCCCCTGTGCCCATATCTTCAAGGCTTTTCCCCACTTTCTCCTCTATAAGTTTCAGTGTCTCTGGTTTTATGTGAAGTTCCTTGATCCACTTAGACTTGACCTTAGTACAAGAAGATAGGAATGGATCGATTCGCATTCTTCTACATGTTAACAACCAGTTGTGCCAGCACCATTTGTTGAAAATGCTGTCTTTCTTCCACTGGATGTTTTTAGCTCCCTTGTCGAAGATCAAGTGACCGTAGGTGTGTGGGTTCATTTCTGGGTCTTCAATTCTATTCCATTGGTCTATTTGTCTGTCACTATACCAGTACCATGCAGTTTTTATCACAATTGCTCTGTAGTAAAGCTTTAGGTCCGGCATGGTGATTCCACCAGAGGTTCTTTTATCCTTGAGAAGAGTTTTTGCTATCCTAGGTTTTTTGTTATTCCAGATGAATTTGCAGATTGCACTTTCTAATTCGTTGAAGAATTGATTTGGAATTTTGATGGGGATTGCATTGAATCTGTAGATTGCTTTTGGCAAGATAGCCATTTTTACAATGTTGATCCTGCCAATCCATGAGCATGGGAGATCTTTCCATCTTCTGAGATCTTCTATGATTTCTTTCTTCAGAGACTTGAAGTTTTATTATACAGATCTTTCACTTCCTTAGTTAGAGCCACACCAAGATATTTTATATTATTTGTGACTATTGAGAAGGGTGTTGTTTCCCTAATTTCTTTCTCGGCTTGTTTATTCTTTGTGTAGAGAAAGGCCATTGATTTGTTTGAGTTAATTTTATATCCAGCTACTTCTCCGAAGCTGTTTATCAGGTTTAGGAGTTCTCTGGTGGAATTTTTAGGGTCACTTATATATACTATCATATCATCTGCAAAAAGTGATATTTTGACTTCATCTTTTCCAATTTGTATCCCTTTGATCTCCTTTTGTTGTCGAATTGCTCTGGCTAGGACTTCAAGTACAATGTTGAATAGGTATGGAGAAAGTGGACAGCCTTGTCTAGTCCCTGATTTTAGAGGGATTGCTTCAAGCTTCTCACCATTTACTTTGATGTTGGCTACTGGTTTGCTGTAGATTGCTTTTATCATGTTTAGGTATGGGCCTTGAATTCCTGATCTTTCCAAGACTTTTATCATGAATGGGTGTTGGATCTTGTCAAATGCTTTTTCCGCATCTAAGGAGATGACCATGTGGTTTTTGTCTTTGAGTTTGTTTATATACTGGATTACGTTGATGGATTTCCGTATATTGAACCATCCCTGCATCCCTGGGATGAAACCTACTTGGTCAGGATGGATGATTGTTTTGATGTGTTCTTGGATTCGGTTAGCAAGAACTTTATTGAGGATTTTTGCATCAATATTCATAAGGGATATTGGTCTGAAGTTTTCTATCTTTGTTGGGTCTTTTTGTGGTTTAGGTATCAGAGTAATTGTGGCTTCATAGAATGAGTTGGGTAGAGTACCTTCTGTTTCTATTTTGTGGAATAGTTTGTGAAGAACTGGGATTAGATCTTCTTTGAAGGTCTGATAGAACTCTGCACTAAACCCATCTGGTCCTGGGCTTTTTTTGGTTGGGAGACTATTAATGACTGCTTCTATTTCTTTGGGGGATATAGGGCTGTTTAGATCATTAACCTGATCTTGATTCAACTTTGGTACCTGGTATCTGTCTAGGAACTTCTCCATTTGATCCAGGTTCCCCAGTTTTGTTGAGTATAGCCTTTGGTAGAAGGATCTGATGGTGTTTTGGATGTCTTCAGGATCTGTTGTTATGTCTCCTTTTTCATTTCTGATTTTGTTAATTAGGATGCTTTCCCTGTGCCCTCTAGTGAGTCTGGCTAAGGGTTTATCTATCTTGTTGATTTTCTCAAAGAACCAGCTCCTTGATTGGTTGATTCTTTGAATAGTTCTTCTTGTTTCCACTTGGTTGATTTCGCCCCTGAGTTTGATTATTTCCTGCCGTCTACTCCTCTTGGGTGAGTTTGCTTCCTTTTGTTCTAGTGCTTTTAGGTGTGTTGTCAAGTTGCTAATGTGTGATCTCTCTAGTTTTTTTTGGAGGCACTCTGAGCTATGAGTTTTCCTCTTAGAAATGCTTTCATTGCGTCCCATAAGTTTGGGTATGTTGTGGCTTCATTTTCATTGAACTCTAAAAAGTCCTTAATTTCTTTCTTTATTCCTTCCTTGACCAAGGTATCATTGAGAAGAGTGTTGTTCAGTTTCCACGTGAAGGTTGGCTTTCTATTATTTATTTTGTTATTGAAGATCAGCCTTAGTCCATGGTGATCTGATAGGATGCATGGGACAATTTCAATATTTTTGTATCTGTTGAGGCCTGTTTTGTGACCAATTATGTGGTCAATTTTGGAGAAGGTACCATGAGGTGCTGAGAAGAAGGTATATCCTTTTGTTTTAGGATAGAATGTTCTGTAGATATCTGCCAGATCCATTTGATTCATAACTTCTGTTAGTTTTACTGTGTCCCTGTTTAGTTTCTGTTTCCATGATCTGTCCATTGGTGAAAGTGGTGTGTTGAAGTCTCCCACTATTATTGTATGAGGTTCAATGTGTGCTTTGAGATTTACTAAAGTTTCTTTAATGAATGTGGCTGCCTTTGTATTTGGAGCATAGATATTCAGGATTGATAGTTCCTCTTGGAGGATTTTACCTTTGATGAGTATGAAGTTCCCCTCCCTGTCTTTTTTGATGACTTTGGGTTGGAAGTCAATCTTATCAGATATTAGAATGGCTACTCCAGCTTGTTTCTTCATGCCATTTGCTTGGAAAATTGTTTTCCAGCCTTTCATTCTGAGGTAGTGTCTATCTTTTTCTCTGAGATGAGTTTCCTGTAAGCAGCAAAATGTTGGGTCTTGTTTATGTAGCCAGTTTGTTAGTCTATGCCTTTTTATTGGGGAGTTGAGTCCATTGATATTAAGAGATGTTAAGGAAAAGTAATTGTTGTTTCCTGTTATTTTTGTTGTTAAAGTTGGCATTCTGTTCTTGTGGCTGTCTTCTTTTAGGTTTGTTGAGGGATTACCTTCTTGTTGTTTCTAGGGCGTGGTTCCTGTCCTTGTATTGGTTTTTTCCTGTTATTATCCTTTGAAGGGCTGGATTCGTGGAGAGATAATGTGTGAATTTGGTTTTGTTATGGAATACTTTGGTTTCTCCATCTATGTTAATTGAGAGTTTGGCTGGGTATAGTAGCCTGGGCTGGAATTTGTGTTCTTTTAGTGTCTGTTTAACATCTCTCCAGGATCTTCTGGCTTTCATAGTCTCTGGTGAAAAATCTGGTGTAATTCTGATAGGCTTGCCTTTATATGTTACTTGGCCTTTTTCTCTTACTGCTTTTAGTATTCTATCTTTATTTAGTGCATTTGTTGTTTTGATTATTATGTGTCGTGAGGTATTTCTTTTCTGGTCCAGTCTATTTGGAGTTCTGTAGGCTTCTTGTATGTTCATGGGCATATCTTTCTTTAGATTTGGGAAGTTTTCTTCTATAATTTTGTTGAAGATGTTTGCTGGTCTTTTGAGTTGAAAATCTTCATTCTCATCCAATCCTATTATCCGTAGGTTTGGTCTTCTCATTGTGTCCTGTATTTCCTGGATGTTTTGAGTTAGGATCTTTTTGCATTTTCCATTTTCTTTGATTGTTGTGCTGATGTTCTCTATGGAATCTTCTGCACCTGAGATTCTCTCTTCCATCTCTCGTATTCTGTTGCTGATGCTCGCATCTATGGTTCCAGATTTGTTTCCTAGGGTTTCTATCTCCAGTGTTGCCTCACTTTGGGTTTTCTTTATTGTGTCTACTTCCCTTTTTAGGTCTTGGATGGTTTTATTCAATTCCATCACCTGTTTGTTCTGGTTTTCCTGCAATTCTTTAAGGGATTTTTGTGTTTCCTCTTTAATGTCTTCTACCTGTTTGGTTATGTTTTCCTGCAATTCTTTAAGGGATTTTTGTGTTTCCTCTTTAATGTCTTCTACTTGTTTAGCAGTGTTCTCCTGTATTTCTTTAAGTGAGTTATTTAAGTCCTTCTTGATGTCCTCTACCATCATCATGAGATATGATTTTAGGTCCGTGTCTAGCTTTTCTGGTGTGTTGGGGTGCCCTGGACTGGGCGAAGTGGGAGTGTTGGGTTCTGATGATGGTGAGTGGTCTTGGTTTCTGTTAGTAAGATTATTACATTTACCTTTCGCCATCTGGTAATCTCTGGGGTTAGTTGTTATCGTTGTCACTGTTTAAAGATTGGAGCAGACTCTGTGTTCCACTCACCGGAAGTCTCAAAATCCTGTGGTGGGTGTCGTGGGTAGCTGGCGGGTGTCAGCCGACCCTGCGCTCTAGCTACCCCGGTGCTGGTCAGGCCGGAAGAGGCCTGTGGCCCTACTCAGGCCGGTTTTCTGCTTCCCTAACTAATGCAGTCTCAGGTCCCGCGCACAATTGGATTGGAGCAGAAGCTGTGTTCCACTCACCAGAAGTCTTAAGATCCTGTGGCGGGTGTTGTGGGTAGCTGGCGAGTGTCAGCCGACCCTGCGCCCTAGCTACCCGGGTGCTGTTCTCCCAAGTTAGATTTTTAAACTATTTATTTCATTTAGTGCATCATTGGTTTTAAAGACTAGCAGAATGTCATATTCCCAGTATTTGATAATTTGATCTATGCTTTAAATAGGGTTTTTTTTTTTTTTTTTTTTTTTTGTATCTGGAAGTTTGAATCTAAGTTTGTTGAAGAGATTTTTAAAAAGCCCAAAGCAGCTGAAAAGAGAAAAGGAAGCCACCTACATTGTTTCCTTAGAGATGATCAATGTTGGCACCAATTTTATATTTAACATGTTACTTCTCCATCGTACTGATAGGAGAAGCTTGGGTTATCTTTGAGAGTGATGGAGTCTTCCTTAGATCTTATGCTTTTCTTGAGAGGCTGGGGGCCTAGAAACTCAGTGGCCACTAAAGCTACCCTAAGTGGCTTTCAGGTTCTTGTCTTGTGAATTTGAGGAATGAAATCTATAAACCATAGAAGGTGAGTTTGATGAGAGGAAATATTTTATGAGAGAGACCTTAAGAGAGAGAAAGGAGTTGGAGCTCTTGTACAGGGGGAGGGGTCCCCTGGAGTAGGATACCTTTGCATCTCTAGTCCTTGTACAGAGGCACAGGTGGAAAATGTGCTGGAGAGTCCGCTCCCATCCTAGATGTCCCAGCTCTTGTGGTTTTAGCCACACCCTCCATGTGACTTCCCGGAAAGGGTGCTCCTTAGAAGAAAAGGTAGCAGGACTTCCGGCATCTCTGGCCTTTGGCAAGGATAGAACTGCCACTCCGTCTAAGGATATGCTGACCTTTAGCCAGGAAAGAAACTGATTATTTTTCTTTAGGTTTTTTTTTTCCCGTAAACTGTATAGTTAATTCATATTTGCTGTTCAACATATTCTCTGTCTCTGTCTCTGTCTCTGTCTCTGTCTGTCTCTTTCTTTCTCCTTTTCTCTCTCCCTCTCTTATATCCCTCCCTTGCTCTTCGCTTTCTTTCCTGTCTACTGTGAGATGAGTGATTTCTGCTACTATGATGCTATTCCTCTCCATAGGGTCAGAAACAACGGAGCCAAGAACAATGCACAGAAGTTCACAGACGTTCCTAAAGCCTATGGGTCAAAATAAAGCCTCCCCTTAAGTTACTTAGGCCAGGCATTCCCCCACACAAACAGAAACTCACCATTAGAATTTGCATCCTGAATTATCTGCTACAGGCTGATGTTATGAACACTTGCTCTTCAGTGGGGCTATTTTGGGAAGCTATGGAAATTGTGGGAGGTGGGATATGGCTGGAAGAAGTAGGTCATGGGGAGGAGTTTCCTTGAGGTAATATTATTCATGTCCCCTTCTTATTACTCTTTGTTTCCTAGTTAGCCATTGTTGTGAAGGACACTTTTCTGTCGCATATTTCTGCCACAATAATATGTCCAAGCATATAGTGTCAAGTGATCATGAGCTGAGCCATCAAAAACCACAGGTCAGTATAAACCCTTCCCCTCTCGAACTGTTTCCATCAAGTGTTTGGTCACAACAACACAAGGTGACAAAATATCGACTAATACATTTTCCTAACTAGTATAACATTTGAATGTGTGTTTGTATATCTATCTATCTATCTATCTATCTATCTATCTATCTATACATTCAAATGTTTATATATATATATATATATATATATATATATATGCACACACACATATATATAAACAAATCTTAGCTTTTTGAAATCCTTCTCACTAGAAAGAAGAATAATATTGTTGTTTTCTCCTTTATCTGGTGTTATTAATGAGAAGCTCAATGTGGCACACCATCCCACTCTTGTATAGAATATGACCACCTACTTCTAGTCTACATCCCGTTGCGTGCTTTCTTGGGTTCTGCAGTATTTCCATTGGGGCTGGACATGAATGTTTTATGCATCTTGCCAAGGACTCCATAGCCTTTTCTAGCTGGGAGCTCTGATTCTCCTCTCCGGAGATTTACACGGTGCCCACTCACTGGTCGCTTGAAGGTGTCATCGATTCCTCCGACATTCCCTGCCCATGTATCAGCTCCTTTCCCTTTTGAGATTTCTTTGGCAAAGTTCTCTAGCTGCCCCTTCTGCTGTAACTCCTAGGTTGAGCCTATTCAGTCAAGATCTCTGTATATTGATATTTTTCAGCTCTTAGATTGAATTTGTAACCCCCCTTCCCCTGAGGTTCCTCTAGCATTTCACAAAGAAATTATTTGCACATATATATTCTGGTCTTATTTGTTTTGTCTGTTCTGCTATTTCTACATGTAGGAGCTCTTTCTAAGTTCACTTGTGACTCTTACATTGGCTTTTTTCACATGTTTGGTAAACATTTTTGACTTATCTATATTATCTGAGAGCCCAATTTATTATAAGAATCCATTTCATCCTGTTTTCAGAACTTCTCAAGTGAGAGATTCTGCTTCTTATGGGTTGAACAGTCCTAACCTGAAAACTCTAAATCTGAAATGCTCCAAAATCTATAAGTTTTAGCTCAAAAGTAATATTGCAAATGAAAACGTCTACACCATGAAACTTTGTTTCAAGCTCAGAATTATTGAAAATATTTTATAAAATTAGCCTGAAGCCATATATTATGAGGTATACGTGAATTTCATTTTAGACTGGGTCCTATCACTATGAATATAGAAATATTCTGAAATCTAAAACCCTCTGACAACACTCATTTGAAGGATTTCAAGTAAGAGACACCCAACCTATAGCAGGGTATCCTGCGAGGACATGAATGAGTTCCTGACTAAGTGGTATCAGCCTTTTCTTTCTGTCTAACGCAGATGTGTGTCTTGCTCTATGCTTGATTCAGAGAGAATAGGGAAGAGACTATGGAAGGGCTCCTGAGTGCTCTGAGGGTTTTCTGTACTATCGCATCTGTGGATTTGCTTGGAGTGCTCTGCAGACTTTGTATCTTGTACCACTGTATAGTGGCTCTCTCTGAGAACATGCGTTCTGAAGGTTTTATTTTTTACTTTTAGTTTTTGAGACAGGAATCACGATATAACAGAGGCTAGTCTTGAACTCAGCCTTTCTCTGTCAGCCTCTTGAGTGCTTGGATCGTGGGCATGTATGATCATGGCAAGCAACATTTAAGACAACAACGTTTATGCTGTTACAAATTGCATTTGCAGTGGATAGAGTTAGAAACAGCATTAGCTGCTCTTGGAAAAATGCAAGACTACAATTAAGTTTCAATACGTTTTTCATTTTGGGGTGAATATTTTGCTGCAGTAAGTGTACTGGATGTCATGAGCATTAAAATGCTATGACAGTATTTAAGCAACTGTTGATGAATTATTGTTAAAGGTAAGTTTTAGTTCATCAATAGCTGGTTTTTCTCAAAGAATAATTCTCTATGATGGATTCAATATCCACACAAATTGGCTTTTGAATAATTCTGAGTTTAACTTTAAATGTTAATGTATTTAATGGAATTTTAATGTTTTCTCTGCCTTTTTCCTGGCCTTTGGAAGTCTGTACAAGAAAGTAAAAGTTATTAACCGTTGATCTATTATTCAGATGCCTTTCTCCTTTATGTGTCATGCTATCTTCAATTTTAAGAAAAAAAAAAAGAAGAAAATTTGCTTGGTGAATCTTTGTATACATTTATAAAGTGGCATCCTTTTCTATTAATATTATAGTCTTAAAATTCAGTCTTTGTTACTGAGCTTGTGGGTGTTTGTTTTGCAGTATCTCAACAACTTTCTAACACAATGGGAATACCCTGGTCTTATTTTGTGGTATAATGTCCACAAGTTCTTTTCTGGTACTTGTGTACTGGTGAAGTATGTGTGGCTAGATCCTGCTGTGACTTTTGGTAAGTTCGCAGAGTAACCCTCCCTTATTGTACATTCAGTTATATAAGAGCAGTCTTTGTTTGAAAATGTTCATGGGAAGTTTGGGAAATAATTCATCTTATAGGTTGGGGATATAGGTCATGTACTTGTAAGCCAAGTACTATGGTCATGTACTTTTCCTTGTTGTATGAGATTCTGGGTTTGATTTCAGAACTGAAATAAAATAAAAAAGAAGAAGAAAACAACAAAACACAACAAAACAGAAAGCCAACCAATCAATTAACCAAACAAACTCAAACTGCTTAAACCCAATCCAACTCAACCCAACTGAAAAAGCACTTATGTTTTAAGTGTCTTTTTGAGTAGGGTAAAGAAAGTTTATGTCATCACTTTGTATCCCAGGTGGGGTACGGATCACTATTTATCCAGCATGTCCACACTGTGGCAATCAAGAGGAAACTATAATCACATAGCCTTCAATACAATATATTGTGTTACACCAATCCTATTTTATTTTAGTTACTGTTGTTAATCTCTTATTATATCACGTTTGGAAAATAAACTTTAAATACATACATAAGAAAAAACATAGAGGAGAGGTAGGGTTTTATACTGTTTCTGGTTTCAAATCCACCGAGAATCTTGAAGCAGATCCTCTCTGGGTAAGGGAGGCTATGCATTTCTGTTGACACTTAAGATTGGGCTTTGAGAATGGTAGGGAAAGTTGGCTTCTTGATCTCTGAGTTCCAATGCTGCTCTTGGCAGAGAGTGCCATTTGGGAACCATGGCCATTTTCAGCAGTCCTATTACTACTGCCGCCGCCATGTTGCCAGCAATAATCCAGGCCCAGGTCCCAGCTTGACTTCATTCTGTAATTCTGCCCCACGCTGGGTGTCCTTGGATGCTAGTGAACATCAGGTGGCCTGTCCAGCCTTTGTAGGAGACAGGCTTGTTCTGCCTACATGGTTTCTGCATGTATGCACTGCATGCAAGTGTGTGCTGCTAGCTGCCCACCTCCTTTCCTCTCACACTTGCTACACTGACTTATCACCCTTCATTTACAAAACACACATTCAAAGCAAAAATCATTACTAATATCACAACTGTGACGGTCAAATATTAAGTTAAGTATGAGGCCTTTCCCTGTGTGAGCCTGGAGGAGCTGCGGAGGTCATGTGATTTCAGAGCTAACCCTGATAGGAAGCTTACAGCGGGACTTCCCCCCCCCCTTGCCCCCCCCAGCATGATCCCTTGAGGAAATGCAATGATGCTTTAGGAATCAACAACTTACTGGCACTGCAGTGCGTGTGCGCATGAATTGACCTCCCTGATTCTGTGTTTTCTATTTGGACACAGAACAGGTTGACAGAGCTGAGGAAAGAGGAGTAACCTTAATACAGTGTTACCTTGGTCCTACGGCTCAAATTTTCAACTCCATACCTCCCCCTCCTCTCTCCCTCCCCCTCCCACTCCCCCTCTTCCTCTCCTCCCTCTCCTTTCCCTTCCCTCCCCTCCCTCTTCCTTTCTTTCCCTCTTTCCTCTTCATTTACTCTTTCTCCATTTCTCCATCTCTCCATCTCTCTTTCCTCCCCCTCGTTCTCCTCCCTTCCCATATCATTTTTCTTGGATATTTTCTTTATTTACATTTCAAATGTTTTCTACTTTCCAAGTCTCCCCTTCAGAAGCCCCCCTATCCCATTCCTCCTCTCCCTGCCTCTACGAGGGTGCTCCCCAACCCACTCACTCCCATCCTCCCACCATGGCATTCCCCTTCACTGGAGCATTGAACACCCTAAGGCCAGAGGGCCTCTCCTCCCACTGATGTCCAACAAGGCCATCCTCTGTCACATATGTAGCCAGCACCATGTGTATTTTTTGGTTGGTGGTCCGGTCCCCAGATTTACTCTAGCTAGTGCTGGCTTGGAACTCAGTATTGCAGTCCAGGTTTACATCTGCTTTCGTAGTTGGTGCTTGGATTACAGGTCTGTGCCATCAGGACTGCCTTAAATATATCCTACAAGTGTAAAAGTCACCGTGGTAACCTGGAATGTAAAGTTTACATCATTCAGAAAAGGCTAAAGAATGTACATAAACACAGGCCATCTTCCATGTCTGATTATTAGAGTGTCAGAAAGATACATCCAATTCAACCTCTCAGTTCTAATTCATGGGTTGGTCTTCAGGAGGGCCTAGGTCTTAAGATGACTTTTTCTTTCATTTTCTGCTTCTGTGTATCACTTTCTTAGGCTGCCTTGTTTCACTATCTGAATGCAATGACAGATACATTGTGAATGTGACTGAAATCCTTAAGCTCAGATTCAGGTGGCAGGATGATCTAAAAAACCCCTTCAGATCTGCCTGCTACTGTTTGACCTAATTTTGAAAGAGAAATCTCTCAACATTTTTTGTTGTTGTTCTCCAGATAAGAAACAAAAAAAATCAGGCCGGCTTGTTTAAGTATCTTCTTAACTTTTTTTGTAAGTGATGAAAGAACGTGAGTGTGGAGTCCTTATCCTTCATCTTCAAACGCCCATCCAGCTATGCTCTAATGCAGTAGCATGCACACTTACTGTAAAACATAAACCACAGAAAGCTTGTACTGTCACGGGAGGACAAAATTACAGCCAGTTACCAAGTAACCCTGAGGTTCTTTGTGTGTGTTATTTGATTGTCTAATTATGTCTTGTTTGATTAAAGATGGCTCCACCTAAACATAGTTGGCAAGCTTGATTTTTTTTTTTTTTTGCCAGACTGAAGAGATTAGAATTTACCTTAGACACATAAGCAACTTTCATTTCCTAAGGGTCTGTGATTAAGGTAGAATAGAAAAAGAATCCAAACAACATATACAGAACATGTGATGTGAAGTGTGTGTATGTGTCTGTCTGTCTGTCTGTCTGTCTGTCTGTCTGTCTGTCTGTCTGTCATTTCTCTGTACTGGACATTAGCCGAACTTTAATTTTGCATCATCACTCATAAAGAGCACAATATTATTAAAAATCCACTCCAAAAATGTGCTTAGAGAGGGCAAAGATTTGTTGTCTCTGAAAAACTGTGTTAGTAGCTGTTACTGGGAGGTGGGGAGACACAAGGCCCCATTCTGCATGAAGGAAGATAATCATGTTGCAAGTCTGAAGATACACTTTCCTGTTGGACTCTTCATTTTGAGTTTCTCGTTGAGGTGCTTGTTTTGGTTTAAAAACTCCCTTTATGTTTACCCATGGTTGCTGACAATTTAAAATGATTTTCCTTTAAGCCCTGCTTTTTACATTTAAAAATGATGAAACACTGGTCTTTGAAACCAAGGGAAGAAAGACAAGTCTTTCATCTTTGAGGACTTTGGTTTAAAACTGGCTCAGTTTGAGCTAAAGCAAGTATGATCTTGTTACCTGTACTTCTCCAAGTTTCCCAGGAGAGCAATAATTACAACAAGCTCAAAATCCTCCAAAATATGTAAGGACAGAAACAAAACACTTCATTGTAACTACGAAGGATATCATATATGTTCATATATATGCATATCTATAGCTGCATCTTTACATATGCAATCATTACATTGTGGCTTTGATCAGATGAAAAATAATTACAGCCTCAGCGGCTCTTACAAGCTCTGGGTAAAGGAACAGAGTGTGCAGTGTGCTGCCTTTCGTAGCACTGTGATGGGGATCTAGGGAAGTTAGAAGTTATTCTGCTCCCTGGAAAGGCAACTCCTTACCCCTCTGGTTCTCACCCTACTGGAAGTCTATCTTATTGCTTACCAGCTACCTGTTTGGTAACTCACTAGCTTCCATGTCCCTTTGAGTTCCATAACAGAAGCCAACAACTTATGTCTCATTACATATTAATGAGAATCATAGACTGTGGTTGAAGAATGAAGCACTAGAGTCAAAAGTTTGATGGAAAAGAGTGAGTTAGACTGCCCTCAGGAAAGAGTCTTGGAATCTTACTGGATTCACACTGGAATTCAATGTTTTATAATGTGGTCCAAGAAGCTACTGGGGACAGCCAATTATTAGTCTCACAAATTATATATCTCTATCTATCTATCTATCTATCTATCTATCTATCTATCTATCTATCTATCTATCTATCTATCTACCTATCTATCTATCTATCTAAAAGAACAGAGAGCAGTCTGGCTACTTTGTGGCATTGCTATTGCTCCATGTCTAGTGGTTTGCAAAATAACTGCTCTCTTTATACATCTTACTTCTGATGTTCTATCATTGCTTCAACTCTTAGCATGGGCCTGTTTGCAAAACCACCTTTTCTCCTTGTAACCATTATGGTGGCTTTGTACCAACAGGTATCTTGATGAGAATGTCTTAAGTGCTTCTTGAATGGAGCCTTGAGTGATGTCCTTGTGTGAATGCAGGATAAACTTCAGGAATATGGGGAAACTTGGGAAATTAGCAGTACCACTTCATATTGGCAGTAGAAAAATATAAAACTTATTTCTGGGCCATGCACTTGTGTCAACAGTAGATGAGAGAAACAGAAAGATGATCAGAAGCCTCTAAGGATGCCCAGCTCTGAAGTGACTTGAAGTCCTGTCCAGAAATAATTAGGCTCAAAACATTAATTCTTCATTACTGAAAATTGTGAATATATGAATGATAATTTACTAGTCTACAATAAGCAACACAGCGGAAGCTGAACGTGATGGTGCATGCCTTTAATTCCAGCACTCAGGAGGCAGAAGCAGACAGATCTTTGAGTTTGTGGTCAGCCTGTACAGCCAGAGCTACCCAGAGAAACCCTGTCCTAAGTAAACAAACAAACAAACAAATAAACAAAATACAGCTGTCACATGGGATGATAGCTTACTGAGACCATCAGGATTACCTGTCACTAAGCTTTACTCACTGTATTAAACCACTCTACTGTAACAGGCTGGGTGACAAATTTGAAGGTTATTTCAGGAAACAGAGATCAAAACAATTGGAGCTAGATAAGAAAAAATATATTATTACAAGTATCTGTCAAAGGTATGCTGTCAGTGTGCAGTACAGGCAGCCTTGTGACAGGCATATAGAACAGTCGGGGTTGTTTCGTTTCACGTTCCATCACTTCTATCCCAGGAGTGACTGGCCATGGGGACTAGAATCACATCAGCTCCAATGGCTACACCTTCCTCTAGCATAGCCTGTGATTTGTTGGGTATTGGCAATAACCTTTCCTAACTGAGCAATCTCTAATTTAACAGACATGGATTCTTCAACTCTTCTCATGTGTTCTCATTTGCTATGGTCAAGCCTTTAGACAGTGTCTCCAGCTATGCTCATGTGATCTAGGTTGCTATGCTCAAGCATTTTGGCCCCAAAGCCAATAAGGTGACTTTGTTTTACATACTGTGACATGTTTTTATATTTCTCTTGAAAGGAGGCATTTTTTTCTATATTTTAAGGGACAACCCTCTTAGTTCAATTATTAACAGAAAGCAGTTGCTAAGAGAGACAAGTCAGATTTATAAACATCAAGAAACATCTGAAAATTATCCATTCTATATGCTGCAGTACATGGGTTGAACTTTTAGGGTAAATATTTTACACCAACTACTTTTAAGTCTAACTTTTCTGAAGCAAAGAATCTTACACTAATCACTTTGATGAATTAAACTAGAATATTTCTTCATTGTTTTGCAAGCATGGCTTCCTGGTCAGTAGACCATATATTTTTAAGGATCACCTTAAAAGGGAAAATAAATTTTAACTCTGCTTACAGGACTTAGCACAGTCATTTGAATGAAAGTATTTATACGCTATTACTGGTATGTAAATTTGTTAAATTTACAATGGTCAATTTTGATTGCTAAAATGTCTATTACTCTTCTAGATATATTTTTATAGCATTTTCTTCATGTACACACACACTCATATATATATTTGGCTAGTTTTATTGGCATATAGTCAAATTGTGTTCATTGAAGAATGATAGAAAAATATTTGAGAGCAAATTTTTGGTTTCCAAATTCTGTTACATAGTCTGGCTCATTTTATAAAACCCTTTAAACATGTTGAAAATATTCATAATGTATTATTATGCAAAACATACTTTTAAAAACAATATGCAGTAGTATGAGCCCAATTTTGCAATGGATCCTTGTATATGTACTTTATACATATGGAGAACAGGAGGGAGATGAGTTGAATAGACTTGAACAAGGGACTTTCCATTTTTCAGTGTAGAAGGAGGTATGAGCGGACCCTCTAGAGTTTTTTTTTTATTTCTAAATCTAACTTTATTCTATTTCTGTTGGTTTTGATTTTTAGTTTCCCCCTTGATTTTCACACACAACAGTTATTTTAAAATAAAACTAACATGCCATGTTTGGTCTAGGAAGTCTCCAAGTTAGCTGAATCCTCTGATGTGCTCTTCATTCGAGAGTGTGACCTATTCAGTGATTGCTGCAAAGCTGCTCTCATGCATCCGTCTATCCATTCATTCAACTTTCTTTTTATCAACTTACAGCACTCTCTACTTTTCAGAAATCTCTCATTTTAAGAACACATTAATCTAACAACATTGAGTAAAAAAAAAACACTTTTCAACTCTATTCCTTGAGCTAGCCATCAATGGTTTGGGGGTGGGGGTTGTTGTTATTACAATTAATTGATTTTTGTGTTTTGTTTCATTTAAGCTAGTCAGTAATATCACTATCAAAAATTCTCATTACCTGGAGGAAAATTTGAATTGCTACTAAATAGAATAGACCATCTGTGGGCAAAATTATCATGGGTCAGCCTCCTTCAGAGAAGGTAGTCAACTTATTAGATAAAGTTGTCATTGCATTGAACTTGGCCTTTAATCATAAGCAGATGGGTGAATTATTTTAATCACTACTATATATCTCAACAGTACTTTATACATTGACATAGAGTGAAGAACATCAAACAGAAATGAAACGGTAGAGCAGGAAAGTAGCCAGCTTCCACGGGAAGCAATTGATCATGGGCTGTCATCTTTAAAGGACTAACGAATGCAAAATAAACACTCGGGACTAGTGCATTAAATATGGTTGTTCAGCCTCTAGCTCAACCCTCTGATAATTCATCTATCTCATTTATTTTAATGCTTTATCATGTGTCTCTCATGCTCTGTAATTAGCCTTTTGAATATTCTTCACTTCTTCCTGCTTTTGAAATTGGGTGTTGTAGGATTCTCTGAGAAGACACTATTACTATACAAAAGAGGCAACTTTTGGAATGATAGCATTCTGAGGTCCACAGGCAGAAATTCTCATTAAATTTGGAAGGTGTATTGCAGTTGCTTGAAAGTCTTACCTAACTAATAATATTCTTTTAAACATACAGATTCTTAACCAAAAGCCCAAGAGATGATATATTCTTTTAGGTAAAGATTTTCCTGGCTTATAGGTACATTATTTGATGGTACAAGAGGAATCTAGATTTAGGCTTACTGAATGCAAAATAATTGTTCAATTTAGAAAATAAAACACGCTGAAATAAATTAGATAATAGTATTTTATAGCTTTGTTTTGAAGACCACTTTTTTTAAGTACAACGGATGTCATCAATGCGCACCTAATCCTTGAGAGACTTTAGGTCCTGGGGAGGGGGGTTGGTGGAGGGGAGCATCCTCTCAAAGACAGGGGGAGGAGGAATGGGATGAGGAACTGTGGGAGGGGGAAGGGGAGGGGGCAATGGCTGGATTGTAGATAAATAAAATAATAATAATAAAAGATATATATGTGTTCTTTCTTTAGGGTGAATGGTCATATAGTATATTCATTTAGAGACGCTACTGCACATTTGTCATAGAACAGGAATCTTGCTAAGCCTCCTACTTCAGGATATGACATTTACGAATATAGTTACCAGTCTTAGGATATAACAATGGTGAAGCATTTTCATTATTTATTACTAAGCATTGAGACAGTGAGACAATGAGCGATATAGGTAAGTGTGTTGTTTCCACCTTGACATCATAAGTATGAGATGGGTTCTAGTATTTGAGTGTGGACTTGTCCAAATATGGAGCTATCTACACTACTTTACATACCCAAGAAGATGAGGTTTGCTATTTTTAGTTCACTTTCAAGTGCACGTTCTCATTCACTTTGCAGAATATATGTGACAAAATTTTAATCGCATGTGACTCCCTGTTGTACCGCCCCCAGGCTTGTGCTTTTTACTGTGTGTTGGGGAATTCCTATGAATATCAGATTTCACTGAAGAAAGCACCCATTTGGAACTGGCATTTCATGATCCCAAGTTAGAATGCTTTTTTTTTTCATCCTAAAGTTTCAATGGTGGTTAGTGTGTTTATGGATTTCTTCCTCTGTACAACTGAGGACTGACAACTTTGGAAGAAAATATTGTGAAGATGGCAGTCTTGGTGACAGTGTGTGGCCTTTACGTCAACAAATCACAGTTTTGTGCAGAGGTTGAGGCTGACTTGACAGCAGAGCAGTGCTCAACCTGTGGGCAACTCACCTGTGATGTGAAAGGAACCCCAGATTCAAAAGCTTCTGTGGCCTGTTTGCCAGATTCATTTCTTTGGTTTGTAGAGAAATGAGAAATACCAGAATGGTTCTACTCTGTTACTAGTTCCCATGTGACCCTCATAAAATCTGCTAATCTTTGGCAACTCGTACTTCCTCAGTTACACAACAAAAATGAAGTAAGATGAAGCACCTGGGAATCAGCAGGCTTTAATCCACCTCCCTTCTCCTCATCCTTCCTTCATCCCTTCTTTATGTAGGTTTTTGGGATGGCAAACCCAGAGCCGGATTACCAGGATTTGGTCTTGTAGCCATGACTGCCTTCTTCCGCTATTCACCTTTGACCATAAACAATTTTCTACATTGACATCAGACAAGGCTGTCTGTGACTTGAAAGAGCAACTGAATCATAACACCTCCATTGTAATGGTGGATAACAGACACAAACATTGTTTCTGCTGCAAAAAAGGGACCAGATTCTGGCTAATGCAAATGACACCCCTGCTCTATAAACATACTGAATATACTCATTGGTTTTCCAGGATGAACATTGGTGGAATCATACTTTGGTTTGTCACTGGGACCTTTGAGTGAGTAGATGTTGCTTACCTCTCCCCAAGGAAGGGATTCCTGCAACACTTGACATAGCAGGATACAACAAAATTGAAGAGTTTGGGAAGAGTAGTGGCATTGTTTCTTCTCTGGATGATGAGGCCAGCAGCTTAAGCTGAGTGGTCTGAGAGTGGAGTGTCTGCATGGGGAATCCTGATGTGGCTGTCTTTCCCCATGTGGTATACAGGGTGTGCCTCCTTGCTGTAGAAACAACCATGATGCCTCTGGTCTGGGTAAGGAGATGTGCAGGTGAGGGTGAGATGGCTCACAGAGGCTCACTAGCTTGTTCTAGGAAATGGTCTTTCGGCCACCATCCTCTGCGTTAGCCCCTGGGTGGGAAGGGCAAGAGTAAAGAATGGAAGACAAGAGAGAGGCATTGGCTTGCTATCTGTTGTAGCTGGGGAGATGAAGGATGAAGGGAACACGAGAGATTTGTGTACTTGGGTACACAAATAGGAAACCCAAGGGAAGGGTCAGGTAGCAATGTGGAAAGACCTGAGGTCAAGTGACTGTGAAAGAAGGGAGGAGGAGAGAGGTGATGAATGATGCCCTGGTCACTAGCAATTCAGCAGGGACACTGGAGCTAAGACAGAACTAGAAGTGTTCACCCTCTGATAGCCAGCTTCATAGCATGAGAAGGTGCTGTTAAGGCTGATGGGGAGACTTATGCTCCAAAGTCCTATTTTGCTACCCTGTATGTTATACTGTGGAAGTGGCAGGCAAAGTCCTCCAGCTAGTGTGTCCTTTTTTCCACTTATGTTTTATATTTGGATTACCTCTGATACATACCACCAGCCATGATGAGGGGAGAGAGGGACATTTGAGAGGGACAGGAGGGTTCAGTAGCCTCTTAGAGATGAAGGGAACTACCAGAGTCCATGTCACCTCCTCCAAGGCTCAGGGAACATTACAAAAGTGGAGGATGGAAAGACTATAAGAGCCAGAGAAATGAGTGGAGTGTTTGGAAAGCCATCGTCTAAGCGGATTGGGCACTATTTCGACAGGTTAGCTATGTCTTCCTGCAGGGAAATGAGGAAGGCCTATTGATGGTTGACATTCCCTCAGAGAAGGGAGGAGTGAGGAAGGATATGGGATTCTCACATGGGATTTTGGCTGCTACCTCCTGTATCTTGTGGCCATTGGTAGTTATGTCCTAAATATATGTTGACTTGTGGTCTTAGTGGGTGCTAGTATATGGACAACTTAAGGTTCTCCTGGGTGTGTGTGTGTGTGTGTGTGTGTGTGTGTGTGTGTATATCCATCTATGTAGCTCTGGGGAAGCCATAATCAATGTTGGGTAACTACCTTACAGTGTGGCTGTTTTAGGGTCACCCATGCTCCTGTAAGCAGCCCCTTATCCTTGGTAGGTAAGTATGTCCAATAAACTCATTGATTCTTCAGGGAGAACTTTGATGGATTCCTGCTTTGATTTGTTTTGGAAGCTTTATAAGAAGGGCTAGACATTGTTTATCTCTCTGGGGAAGGAATTTCCACAACACGAGGCCATGTGAAACAACTAAAGGTTCTTAGGTTGCTTGTGCTCTGGGGAAAAAGAGTCACCAAGTTGGCAGGAAACCTGAACAGCTTGAGAAAAGGCTCATGTGGGAAGGACTGAGGCCTCCCACTCAAACCAGCTCTGACTTGCTAGCCAGAGTGAGCCATGTTGACTGCTGATCCTGAAGCACAGACAAGCTTGAGGTGCTCATAGCCCTAGCAGGACTTTAACCCTCAACTCATTGGACTCCGAGGCAAAAGCCACCCAGCTATACTGCCTCTAAATTTCTGCCAGTTAATAAGCGTGATAGAGAATGATGATTGGAGTCACCATGGAAATAATTTGTTGCACAGCAGTAGGAAGGGAATTCTTACCAGGTACCCATTCCCTTTTGGAGATCCAGAGCAGGGTGACAAGGTTTCTTTAATTTGATAGTTTTCCCCATGTGAGCAGGTAGCTGTATCTAGCAGATGTTTAATGACTGTAACACACACACACACACACACACACACACACACACACACACACACCTTTAGCCCTTGACAATTCCTATGATGTAAATATTCACACTACAGCCAATTTCAAGTTACCCATGTGACATCAGTGAACACAGAATTGGGGAGAGATAGCAAGCAATTATGTAAAATAGCTGGTAATAACACCAATAATACAGGTAATAGTAGAATGAGTCTAGAGAGACTTCGGACAGAACTTCTGCCCTAGTCCTTAGGCTGGACAAATCACTTAGCTTGTCAAATTCTAGAGTTTAATCTATTCAATAATGACAAGAATTACTTTGTTTCCTAGCACCGTCATGAAGATGAAATGACAAATGAAGATGCTGCCTGTTAAGTCTTTAACAACATAAGAAGACCCAGCAGTTTCCCGGGTGAATCACTCTGTGTGGAGAACACCCACAGTGGAATTTGCTATTTCAAATGTTCTCTTTGTTTTAACTGATATTTTAAAGCTTCCTTCTGTATGTGGCTCCCTTCTTTCCTTTCAGATGTAGCTCCCAAGTCACCTACTAGCCCTGCTCTTTCTAAGAATGTTCAGGTTAAATTTCTAGAGCAGGAAGCAGGATGAAAGGCTTGGGCAGTGTGCTAGATAGTTTTATGCCAACTTGACACAAGCTAGAGTCCTTTGGGAAGAGGGACTCTCAATTAAGAAATGCCTTCACATGGTGACAGAGCTGAGTGCTCATGTCCGATGAATCAGCAAACTTACTGAATAAGGGAGCCCTCAGGAGCTACTCTGTCAGGCACTGGGTGCCTCAGTCCTTGGAAGGAGATTCCCAGGAAGCCTATGGAGCCTATGCTTTGAAGGTCATACCACTGTCACACTATACCACTGATACCCTTGGTCATCTACACTCAGATTTGATCTGAAATCACTTTTAGTGCAACTGCAATACAAAAGGAAATGGATTGGGGGAATAAGGTCAGGGGGTAAACAGAAAGTAATGATTGGTGAATATGGTTGAAGCACATTATATGAAAGTATGAAAATACTACCTCAAAGCCTACTACTATGAACAATTTAATTTAAAAATGAGAAATGGAATCTTTGTAACAAATATAATAAATAAACAAATACCCATTCTTTCCACTGAGTTACTTCCAATCTCCTGTCACACATCTTGAGACGTCAGTTGGTGATTGTCCTCTTTGGCGACTATCTCCTCACCTAGGGTCATATCTCCTTGGAGGGGCAGTCAGTGTTTCTTCACTGGTATTTTGAGTGATAAAGGCCAGCTCCATTTTTTTTTTTCATGAGAAAAATTGGAGAGATATTTGAAAGATTGCCGTAAACCCTGCCCAAACCCGTCCAAGCCCTTGATTGAAACTCATCAAAGACCTTGAGCATGTACCTGGACTCACCCCTTTTGTCCAGCCTTCCATGGAGGACTGACTATCCCAGAGGATTCTGTAGTAAATGGTCTGTCTGCTAGACTCCACTTCTAGTGGACCCAACCCAGACTGAATGGACTATAGGGACTGGGCTTCTTGGCCTACTGGGTACAGGTTCAGCCAAAGGCATGGGGTTCGAGGTTGAGAGGGAAAAGAGAGTTTACTCCACACAGTTTCTCTATTGCTATCCTGTTCTCTCTCTCCAGAAGTCATTTCTCAGAGGCTGTGGCTGTTGTCTGCCAGATCACTGTCTCATGCCATCACTCACTTTTCAGGCCAGAGAGTAAAACCATTTCTTTTTGTTGCTAGACTCCAGGGATCAACATCTTTCATTGTTTTCTGGAATTTAACCCACTTCTATAATTTACATAACTTATTTAGTTCAGACTTCAACTGAACTACCAGTATGCTGGAAAATGTTTAACAACTGGTTTCTGGAAAGAAAAAAAATTACTAAAGAAAAAAAAAACAGAATAAAAGAAAAAAAGGTACCCAAAAGCTTCAATTTATAGCATTTTCCAATTTCTGAGATTAAACATTCTCTCCAAGGCCTGATGTGTTGCCATTGGATACAGATTTATAAAAAAAAAAAGTCAAAAAACAAATATGGTGCCACAGGCCGGCAATGGTCAGCAGGCAGAAGAAAGCAGGGAGAAGAAAAATAATTCAAAACAGAGTCATCTCTGTGAGACTCTGTCTTACAAAACAAGTCAGAACAAAAGGATGAAAAAGTTTTTTTCTTTGTTATTAGATATTTTCTTTATTTACAATTCAAATGTTATCCCCTTTTCTAGTTTCCCCTCCAAAAATCCCCTATCCCCTTCCTACTTCCCCTGCTCACCAGCCCACCCTCTCCCACTTCCTGGCCCTGGCATTCCCCTGTACTGGGGCATAGAAAAAAGGATGAAAAGTTTTATACTGCTAAAATAGTATAAATAATCCCACAGCAGCACATAATATAATATAAACTAAGGGTGATAGATTTTGAATAGTCATCATCTTTGTTTAAAATAAATTAGCTCATAATGCTTTCATTAGTTTTCATTTTTAATATTTTTTTTGAGACAAGGTCTCACTATGTAGCTCTTGCTGGCCTAGAACTTGCTATGGAGACCAGACTGGCCTTAATAAACTCACAGAGATCTGCCTGCCTTGGTCTCCTGCTTGCTGGGATTAAAAACCCATGCCAAGTTTATTCTTATTTTGTGTGGTATAGTGGATTGAATGTATGGTCCAGTGCAAGCCAGGCAAATACTCTGCTACCAATTTACATCCTTGGCCCTTTTCGAACTTTTTGAAACAGGCTCTTGGCTCAGTTGCCCATGCAGGCATTTGCAATCCTCCTGCCCAGCCCCTTGAATAGATGGGATTATAGGCCTATGACACCAGACTAGCATTTAATTTAATTTTTTAGTGATGGTTTAGCAAGTAATTTACAAAATTTCTGGGAACCCACAACTGATTTATACTGCATGAGTTGGTTGCACCATGATCCAATGAATTTCGTTCTGCTGAGTCTTAGCCTCATGTAGCTAGGCAACAACTGACCTGGCAAGTCCTGGTGAGTGGCTGAGAAATGAGTGGTAGGGGGAAGGGTGTGGCTGCAGGATGAGTAAGGGAAGGGGTGGGTGGCAGTATGGATTAAGGTGTGGCCACTGCCTAGATTCTTAGCATCCCAAACAGAACTGTAAATGTCTCAGGTCCTCTGCCTCCTCTGGCAGCCCCACCCATCTATAGCCTTCAGCTGTTCAGCCTCAGCATGAATCTCAAAAAGGAAAAGCAATTTTAGGATAGAAGCTAGAGGGAGAGTTTAACTGTTGACAGAGATTTGCCAAATTTTTCTTTGGGGTGGGTATGAGACCAAAGACTCAGGTTTGAGTTCTTTGTGTTAAGAGTGTGGCTGTAGCTAGAGGAAAGGATGGCTGGGCTGGGAAGAATGGAATCCTCTCAACTGGGAAGACTCTGAGAGCAATGGAAAGATGGGGACAGATAGGAGGGCATTTACAAATACAGTTGTCTTTTACTTCTCAAGCATGCTTCTCTCCAAAACTTTGTATCTACACACACACACACACACACACACACTAAAAAATGACAGGACTTATAAATTTAGCTTTCATCTTTATGTGTCTGTGTGTATATGCAAGTGTGTGTGTGAGTACAAGAGCATGTGTGTACTAGTGAGCATGGAGGCCAGAGGTTGACATTGAGTATGAGTCTCTCTCATTGAACTGGGGACTCACCAATTTGCCTAGAAATTTGCCTGGCCAGCTCCAGAGATCTGCTTGATACCTCCCTAGCACTGAGTATAGAGATCCACTGTGTCTGCCTTTCACATGGGTGCTGGGGATTGAACTGAGGTCCTTGTGCATGCACAGAAGCATGCCTGACTTAGCCATGCCACCAACCCTAACACATCCATCTTGAAGAAGATTAGAGCAAAGAGTATGACAATGGATAGACAGTTGATTTTGTAAAGCCCCTGCCCAAACTCTCCAGCAGGATTGAGATTGCATTTTTGACTCTCAAAGACTGGGAATACATACTGTGTATCAGCAGGTATATTAACAGAGAGTTGTGAACTAGTCTAGACACTAATGAAGTATGTATGTGTCGAGGCTGCGTGTACAAGTGTGATGTCAACTCTGCCAATTATTCTGAGAGTAAAAGGCAATTTTGACATCATGCTAAAGTTGAAGAGGCACCTAAAAATTTAGAAAAATGTGTGTTATATGGTCGAAAACAAAATGCATCTTCTTTTCCTGATTGGGGAAGACATCTTTTTAGTACTATTGGGCAGACAGAATATCAATTTTTGCTCCAGTCTAGGAGCAGAGTTCTTGGGCTGGGTAGATTAGCAGGAAACTGATTCATAGGAACTAAACAGAAGCACTTCAGATTTGACTATAGTTGCATCCTAATGATGGGTATGTATTAGGGCCATGTTTAAAACTGTCATATGAAGGCAAAACTACTACTCTCTGGTCTTTGATAAACCAAAGTTCAATATTATTATCAGCAGTGTGTGTTTGTGTGTGTGTGTAAGCCACAGAACATTCTTGGCTGTTGTTTCTCAGATACATTCACCCTTGGTCTGTTTCTTGAGACAAGGTGACTTACTGACCTACATCTGGTCAAGTCCAGGCTGGCTGCCAGCAAGGTCCAAGGACCTTCCTGTCTATACTTCCCAGTGTGTGCTGCCATGCCTGTCTTTTTCAGATGTGAATTTTAGGGGTTGAACTCATGTTCTTGTGCTTGAATATTATCGTGCCCCCAATCACTGAGTATTATTTTGCTTCTTGGACTTTGCATAGTTTTTCCAAAAGATGTATTCTTCAAAGTAATTGAAAAGGCAATTTCTTTTAGAAAAGGACTGATTGTGTTCATCTGTCCAGCAGGCACATTTGCATCTTGAGGTTCTTGGTCCTAGAGAAGGGTGTGGATGAGTGACAGCAGAGGAGGTTTCCATTGCTTTTCTGATAATTGTTTGATAATCAATGTATGTGATTGTATCTTGTACTATATACAGTATTCCACAACACATAGGATTTTATTTCATTTTCCCTGTTTCTAATTTAACATCATCATTGTACAGATCACAAATCTACCATTTGTATGGAGTTGATTGACAGTGTATGAAGTTTTATTCTTATTTTAGCCAATTTCCATCATAATCTACTAACATGGTCTCTGTGTTTTATGATAGGGGCCCTGTGTTAGAGAGTTTCAACAACTTGCCTGGGTACAGCAACTTGGAAGTGATAGAGCTGAGATTCAATCCCTGCCTGCTTCCATCCTCCCAGCATGCCTTGGTACATATGGAAGCTGCAGGTGTTCCTGCAGTCCTCACATAATCCACCAGAGTGGAGCTGTTCTTCACCTCTACTTCCGGTTTCTGAGGGACGGGGTTATTTGATCCAATTGAGGCATTCTCGGGTGACATGTAGAGGAAATCTGAATGAGAAGCCATCTCTGGTCTCTTTTCCTCTCTCTTCAACAGCATAGAGGAAATGAGATCACATTGAGTGCTGCATAGTTCACAGGCTCTCTGGATTCTCTTCTGAATCGGACCTGTGGAGTGGGCTGCTCCACTCTCTCGGGGAATCTGCTTAGCCTCTGTGTCATGTACAGTCAGCAGGCATGCTGTCTCTCAGTTCTAGATCAGGGGTACCGGGCCTCACACATGATCCCTGTAGCTCTCACCACAGCACACTCTGCTGGCCTCTAACCTTTCACACAAGGTAACCATAACACCCAGGCTGCCTCTCTCACTTGCCTTTGTTTCTACCAGATAATGCGATAAAGTACATTCAATAAACTCCTGCTGCAAAATGACTGAGGATATTTTGCCTCCCAGATGCCCTGAAATGCTACTTCTCCCACCCCACCACCGTCTTGGTTGCAGGCTGAATCTTCAGTATGTTTTGTTGGTGTTCCCTTTTTCTGAAGCCTCATGTGGCTTGGGTTCTGCTTGAAGGTGTTTTGTGGCATTGGCTGTCCTCTCGAACACATGATTCACCAGGCTCTGCTGTCACCACTTCTCA
The DNA here is from genome assembly GCF_978045245.1 of Mus caroli. Taxonomy (NCBI): domain Eukaryota; kingdom Metazoa; phylum Chordata; class Mammalia; order Rodentia; family Muridae; genus Mus; species Mus caroli. The sequence continues at coordinate 46,705,385 of NW_028227257.1, read as the reverse complement.
TTAACTCTGGACTGAAAACTCCTTGAGGACAGAGTTCCTATCTTAATTACCACCCCATTCCCATTAACTGTGCCTAGCACAGTGTAGTAACAATCGATAGAATGAATGAATACATTCTTTCGCACACTAGTAATGAAGGGACAAAACTCATTCATCTTACATTTAGTAATTACATGTCAACTCTGTGCCAGGCAAATGGCAGGTGAGAAAGGAATGATGGATAAATCAGACATGCTTCCTGGTCTTTTGTCATTAAAGAAAAAACTTTTTTTTTTAAATGCATAATGGTAAAAATGGGAGATGGTAGGATGGTAGGAACTACCTCAGTGGAAGGTAGCTGTTGAATAGAATAATCTGCAGCCTTAACGAAGACTTGTGTTTAAATATTACCTCTTTCCTTCTTGGATCAGGGCTGAGGATAATGGAGGTGAGCATAGTTTGCATTTTAAAACTCCTGGTGATTAGAGCACTCCTTTTACTGTCGCAGTCTATTCTCTGAGTAATGGCCAGTTTCTCCACTGGCTTAGCTGAAGTTCCTTGTGCAGCTCATCATCCAGAGGGTTTGCCTTCTGCCACCTGAAATATAAAAGCATGTTCCTTCTTGTGGATCATCTTAGCTGAACCGACGGGATGGATGCCACATTTCCTGAAGAGCAATGGCTTTCTCAGTTATATCCATTAAGTGACAAGTCTGTCCCAGTTAACAAATCAGAAGGGTGTGGTGACAGAAAGGGCGAGCAGACCTATTCAATTCTCACCAGAAAAGGTGAGGTACAGATTTTTGTTATGAGAGAAGGCACTAATTTCTGAGGATGTTCAAAGTAGACAATGGAATCCCGGAGATCTAGAGAAACATGGACAAGTGAGACTATTCTGGGATGAGAACGATGAATGCTTAGTATGTGGCATTACATAAAGTCTAGTAATCATTTGATTAACAGAGTGAATACAAGCAGAAAAAAACCTCTGAATTCAGAAGGCCTCCAGCCCTAGGGAGTAAGAGAGAGATGAGGAACTGGCAAAGGTGTTGTAGAAGAATGATGGCAGAACATTAAAAACAGAGTGATGTGTCTTGATTTTCAAGTAAAAAATAGCATTGGGTAATGATTATATATATGTGTATATATATATATATATATATATATATATATATATATATATATACACATACTCATATATATGTATATATTTTTGGAAAATTTATAATTGATTTTTAACAATTGCTCTCTTCGATAGCTTTTTACTTGTGACTTTGATATGACCAGTTTTTGTGTAGTGGGGATCAAAATTTGATCGTAATATTTCTAAGAAAGCATAGGAAGAGAGGAATGAAAAAAATTTAAATTTAAATTATAAGAATTCTTTTTTTGCAAACAGCAACACATCATTTGGTTGAAGTTGAGATGAGAGAACTATCTTTCTCAGGGTGGAAAAACCACAGCCTAGTTCTTAGATTGTGGAAAAGACCTCAGCAAACGGATGAGTCAGGAAAGAGAGGGAAACATTGTACAGCAATGGAATGGAATTTGGTGTGTCGGTGAAGCAGCTGGCTTCAGATAGAAGGCATGGCAAGGACTGAAGTTGTGTGCAGAAAGCAGTGGACCCAGAGTCTGCTGTAGGCAGCCGTGGTGGTGGATGATAAGTTTTTTAGTTATTCAGCCTCAAAGCTTTTTACTCTACAAAGACAGGTTTCTTCTTCTCCATGCTTACGGGATTCATGTCTTTGGCCTTTTGATCTCACAAAGACTCCCTTCTTTCTGTCACCTCCCATTTCTTTTTTCCCTCCTTCATTGACAATGCTTACATTAACCTTTCAGGTCTCTGGAATAGTTCTCCTCTAACTAATCTTTGCCCTGTGTCACCTTTGTGCTGTACGCAATGCTAACTACCCACACACAGGTAAGTTCTACAACAAAAATCTCCCACTTTGCATTACTCTTGTTGATGTTGGCAACTCTGGTATTGACAGGGTGATTCTGTCAGTGCTCTGCCCCCTCAGTTCCTTGACCTCCCTTATGCAATGTTTTTCCCTTCCACCCCTGTTACCCATCACAGTCAGTACCTAGATCTTGTCATCAATAGCAACCACAGTCCTCCAGAAATCTCAGCTTCAACTCTTCTGTGTTCTGGGAATCAGGTTCTGCCCCATATGTCCTTCGGGCTGATCACTTATCATCTTCATCATCATTTTGTTCCATTCAGACTCTCCTCTCTTTCTCTGTCTTAGACTCGATGATGTAGCCTTATGATGCCCAAGAAAATGTCCTTGATATGTCTGTTCTGACATTATGTTGCTCTCCCCCAGGTATTTTGTCATATCAATGAGAAATGCAACGAATATAAAAATGGCATTGAGAAGTGGGGATATTGTTGTGACAAACCCTCCATATGGTTTTTAGTCTCTTTGGAACACATTTTTGAGAAAAAAATGTAGAAGAGTTTGGGCTTTTGGACTTTTGATGCTAAATGAAGAAAATATCTAAAAAAAGAAAAAAAATCCTATAAGCAGAACTTAGTAGACCATTTTGATGAGAATTTGGAAGGGTCAGAATGCTGATGGTCAAATAGCGGAGGGTCAGCTCACAACATTATGGAGGAGAACAGGAGTCTACTGATGGCAGAGCTGGGTCAGGGGGCAACAGAGTTACCCAAGGCCATCGGGATGCAGGTGGTTTCATTGTGGGCTGTAGATGCCAAGCATGTAGCTACAGGACCTGGTGCATGACCCCTGGATTTTGCTCTGTTGTTGGCTATATGGTTCTTTACTAAGTACCCATTCCTTCCTTTTGGAATGATAATGCTTACTCTACCATTGGAAATGTGTAACTCAACGTTTAATTTCACAGAAGCATGAGATTTCCTTGAGTCTCCGAAGACAGTTTGGACTCTTGAAGACTGTTGAGACCTCTAAAAACTATGGAAACTTTTAGAAATTGACTACATGTATTTTAAATTATGGGATGAATATGAGGTATGAATATTAAGATTTAATATGATGTGTTTGGATGTCAAATTAACAAGGAGAGGAGCAGGTTGGTAAATCTTCATTATCAATTTGACTGAATTTAGAATCACTATGAATATGTTCTTGGGTATGTGAATGAAGATATTTACAGAAAGGCTTAGTAGGAGGGAAGACTTTCTGAATGTGAGTAGTCCCACCATGGAGTAACATCTTAGCTGAATAGAAATGAGAATGTAAATAGAGTGCTAATAGTACATCTCTCTGCTTTCTGACTCTAGACACGGTGTGGCAAGCTGCTTCAAGCCTCCATCACCATGACTTTCTTCTCATAATGGAGAAAGTTACCTTAAACTAATTTCCCAGGATGTATGGCTAGGGACAGAAATGCTGGGGCTAGCAGAATATGGAGGCAATCTTTTGCAGCTATCCTTGATGGTTCTCCCTGTGAATGTAAACCATTATAATAGATTGCTTTGGATTCATAGATAAAAGTTTGAGTTCTTGTTAATTAAATGCTATGCAGAGTGACCTTGGCCACTGATAAGGCTGGCCCATGTCAACTGCCAAGCAACAATCCCCATTCTTTCCCCAGGACAATGCAGATTAGTATCCTGCCCCCACTCTCCGCCCTCATAGGTTTCAGGACATTATCTTTAGTATTTTGAAGCTTTGAAAATTTGTGCTTATTACAAAGTTAACTCACCCTGACAGTACATCAGGTTTTAGTGAATGACGTGTTCGATTTGACAAAGCAGGGCAGATTGTTTTCAAAGAGATTCTATTGGTTTATAACTCTGCTCATTCATATATAAGATTTTCAAGTGCCTTTGTGGTATGGTTACTCTCTTTATGATGCTGTTTATTGAACAGAAGCTCTGGACAAAAGTATCATTATATAAGGATTGTATACTTTTTATCTTTTATAAGAAATGATGTAATGATGACAGTTATGATGATATTCTCTTGTTTCATTTTTACTCTGCATGTTACTCTTTAAACTCATAATTTGAGATTAACTTTGTGTTCATTGCAACATTGGGATAAACTTTCTCTTTCTCTTTCTAGATAGACAAATTTTCTAGCATCCAGAATGTTCACTAAAATTGGCTCACTCAGTACAAAGGTTATTGTTTTTTTCCAGCTTTCAACTTTATTTGAAATTTAGCACAAGAGTCCATACCACATAGTTTTGTAAATAATTTTTATTTGGACACTGCCATGCTGGTTACTTTACATAATGGTCTATTTTGAAACTTTTGACTATGATAGCAAAGTTACTAAATGTTATAGAGCTATCTGGCCTCCAAAACCTTCAAAATAAACCCTATATCATTTAAAAAAAATAAACACATTCAGTGTTTACAAACTTTTGTACATGTTAAGAAAAATGCTCATTTATATACTTAGGGAATTGATTGTTTATGTCTATTAGATCATATTAGTTATGTCATCAAGTGTATTTATTTTATTTCCTACTTACTATAGGATGTGTATTGAAATATTTCACAGTAAAAGATTCTCCATGAACTTATGATATTTTTGGGTTTGTGCATTTTTAGATCTATCTATCTATCTATCTATCTATCTATCTATCTATCTATCTATCTATATTTCTTTTTTATATGTGTGAGAGTGGTGTATGGGCATGACATATGCATATGGATATGTGTAAGAGTATGTGAGTGTGTATATGTGCGTGTGTTTGTATGTGTGTGTATGTCTATGTATGTGAGTGATGTGTAAGAATATATAAGTATGTGCATATGTGTGTAAGAGTATGTATATGTGTGTATGTATGTAATCATTTTATAATTCTCTACCTTGTTCTCTTGCGAAAGGGTCTCTCACTGAACCTAGAGCAGGCCAATAGCCAGCCAAGCTTGCTGCTCCTCCTGATTCTGCCTTTCCTCCATCCATGCTGGGTTTAGAGGTACACATTAGAGCACATCAACCTAGACTTTTTATATGGGTTCTGGAGATTTGAACTCCGTTCCTCATGCCTGTTCAGCAAACACTCTTACCCACTGAGCAATCTTCCCAGTCCTGGACTGACTTGTACTCAGAATGATTATCTTTGTTTATTTATAAAATTCATTTATTTATATATATGACTGTTTTGTCTTCCTGTACATCTGCATAACAGAAGAAGGCATCAGATCCCATTATAGAAGTTTGAGAGGCACAATGTGGTTGCCAGGAATTAAACTCAAGGCTTCTGGAAGTGCACCTGTGCTCTTAATCATTGAGCCATCTCTTCAGCTTCATTTGTTTTATTTTTCATTGAGGCCTTTCAAATTTTTTTGTTCTGAAATGACCAGTCAGTCAGGCTTTTCCCTTCTTCTCTTCCCTGAACACAACAGTTGAACTGTAGCAACAAGTTCATCCACAGGCCTTAAAGACTGTATTCTACAAACTGAATCCAAAGAAGGTTCATATTTTATTAAGTAGGTATATAGATTTCAGTTAGTATTTGTCATATCTTTTTCTATTTTTGTACTCTCATTTTCTCAATGTTCTTATGTTTTAGATGTGCTTTTTTGGGAGAAATCTTGTCACTGAGAGAGGCTGCTAGAATATAAATTACTTTGTTGGTGCTTTCAGGTCAACACAGTTGTCCTTTGAGACTGACAGGGGATTGGTTGCATAGCTGCATTGATACGATAACCTGCAGATTCAGAGATGATTGTCTGCATGACTCCCCATTGATACTGCAACCTGCAGACCAAGTCCCTTTATATAGAATGACACAATAGTTGCATGCAATTTATGCATCTCCTCACCTCTGTTTTAAATAACCTTTAGAGTGCTTCTAGTACCTATGATGATGTGGATGCCTTGTTGGTCGCTGCTGAACTATATTGTTTAGGAAATGTCTGGCTACTTTTTAAATTGCCATGACAAAACACCACAACTACAGCAACTTATAAAATAAAGCATTTAATTAATAGTTCATGGTTCCAAAGGGTTAGAGTCCATGACCATCATGGAAGGGAGTATGGTAGCAGGTAGGCATGGCACCTGGATAAGTAGCAGAGAGCTCACATCTGATCCATAAGCATTAGGCACAACTAAATGGGATGGTGTGAGCTTTTGAAACCTCAAAGCCCACTCCTCAGTGACACACCTCCTCCAGCAAGCCACACCTTCTAGTCCTTTCCAAATAGTTCTGTCAACTAGGGATCAAGTGTTCAAACAGATGAGCCAATGGGGGTGGGAGGGGGGCAGAAATTCTCTTTCAAATCACTACAGGAAATAACAAGAAGAGAAAAATCTGTAAATTTTCTATAGAAATGAATTTTAAAGAAATATTTTTGAGCTAAGATTGATTGGATATATATGGCTATGAAACCTTGGATATGGAGACTGGCACATACTAAGCTGCTACTATTATCTGTGTGAAGGTCTGAAGTAACATAGCACTCTTCCTTTCAGGCTCAAAGTTTATACTGGGAACCTTCTTTGGGTTCGGTTTGTAGAATACAGTCAGTCTTCAAGGCCTGTGGATGAACTTGCGGCTACAGTCCAACTGTTGTGTTCAGGGAAGAGAAGAAGGGAAAGGCCTGACTGACCCGTCATTTCAGTCTCCAGTTAGGAGTACACTATGGTTTTCTTTTTAGATTACTGGAAAACAGCCAGGCATAGAAGAGAGCTCTGAGAGTCCACTCTGCCATTGATTCTCTTAAACTTTGGCCAAATTTCCTAGTTTGTACCTGTTGAGTAACCTTAGTATTTCAAATGCTCCATTTCTGCTTTCTCTTTGAGTCAAACTTTGGATTTTAAATGTATGTGATAGCTATGCTACTTCTGAGTAATTTGCTCAATGGTTTTGAATGACACTTCTCTCTCATTTAAAATTGGACAGGGCCAGCATGATGGCTCAGTAGGTAAAGGAATTTGCTGCAAAGTCTGAAACCTGAGTTTGATCTGTGGAACCTAAGTAGATGATAGAAGTGACTCTTCCAAATTGTCCTCTGAGGACATGCGTGTGCTCCCCATAAGTAAGCAAGTAAAATAAATAAATAAATAAATAAATAAATAAATAAATGCTTCAAAAATAATGAAAGTGAGAGAGTTGCTTAGGCACAGAGACCAATGTTCATGATTCACTGCAGCTTAGATAAGTGACAAGTTTTGTTGTTATTGCTAATATTAATATTGGTTCCTTCCTCAATATTTAGTAGGCAATAAAATCCTACTCAATATATCAGGTACTGCCTTAGGTGCTTAGGAAACATCAGTGACCCAAAGAGATAAATCATGTTCTTGTAGAGTTTGTGTATGGTGGATTTGTTTCTCTGGAGGGTAAGAGACTTTAGAGGAGGTGGTGTCTGCAACAAACCACCTGAAATTCTTGTCCCTGTGAGATGCATCTAGCTGGCTGGCTGGCCCTTACCAGTGCCTGGGTATTCTGGCCTGTGTTTGGCCTAGGATGGCTGTAGTAGAGTTGACTAGTCCAGGGCAACTTTGACCCCTCTGAATCTTTTTCACCAGTAAGTAAACATAAGGATATGCTCATGAAGATGACAGAGAGATGTGCTTCAGGGCCAGCATTAACAACAAAATTTATGAGATATTTATGAAGCCAATATCATTCAATCCCCTGCAGTATGAATAGAGACAAATAAACTGTTTAAGGAAAACTGTGTGAGAGCCACACATGTTGTGCATGCCTATAATGCCAGCACTTGAGAAGCTGGGGTTAGCCTGAGCTATACAGCAAAACCTATCATTAAAAAACAAACAAACAAACAAACAAAAACAAGAAACAGAAGGAAAGGAAAAGAAAGGTGTTGGAAAATTATTTGACTCAAACAGTTTTATCCTTCTACAGGTGAGTATCCAATTTTGCCAGCATCATTTATTGAATATGCTGTTGACATGCATGTTTTTGTTTCCTGTGTCTAAATGAAATGGGAATATATTTGTAGGATAGCTTTAGGTGCCTCTGTTTTATCCCACTACCCTACATGTTGTGGATACTAGCTGGTACTAAAGGAATATAATGTTAAAGATGAAACGTCTAAGTTAGATCAGCCAGCGGTAGGTTGGGCAGGCACGTAGGAATGAATAGGAACGAGGTGTGTAGTTTCCAGAGTTCAGGGCCAAATGATGGGTCAGGAAGTTCAAGACAGGCAGGGGAAGTTAATAGGTGATGTGACTGCCAGGAGCCTGTGACATCACCTGGGTACAAAGCAACTCTTTGGCCCAGATGGCAGCGTAGGATGTTTAGAACTTATGTGTGGGGTCAGGAAAACACTTGGCTTCAGAGAGGGACCATATAGTTAGGGTAGATACAACCATTTTTCAGTGGGATACTTCCATCTTTTCTTCTATGTATATTATTCTTGCTTGTCCCTTCACACACACACACACACACACACACACACACACACACACACACACTCACACACCTCCTTGCTTAACCACGAGTGACTTTCTTGCCTAGGAGTTCTGTTGATGTATCTCCTTATTACTGTTTTGCAGAATGGAAGCTTTAATGGTGCACCTCTGCACAGGTGTGTGCTTCCAGTGACTTCATTTGACTTGTGGTGAGTAGCTAGGAACAGTTATGATTCATGTCTCCATTCTCTTTCAATATCCAGCTATGAAGCACATTGGAATAAGAACCTACTTTCCTGTATCGTGTGTTCAAATTCACAACATTTTCAAAGCCATTTGTTTTATGTACCTCACACTGAGTATTGAAACAAACACGTGACTAGCAGAGTACTGTCTTGCTCATTATTTCTGCTTCTCTGCATCTAATAATGAAACCCTCATTGTCCCAAGTTTCTGAACTCACTGTTTAAACAGAATAATGGCACAACCAAGACATAAACTCCAAATGAGGGCTTGTTGCATTGTGTCCATGCAAGGAGTAGAGCTTCTCTTGACTATAAGTGGACATAGTTAGTTGGTACTATAGTAATTGCCATGGATGGGTTTATTAAAATTAAGACTAAACCAATGGTTATAAAATGATGGGTTTCCCAAAGCTGAGATCTAACTACCAGACTTAGGTAGAAAATTGTTGTAATAGAGCTAGCCTAAGACTTGAAGCCCAAACCCTTATGTAAAAATGCCAATGTGATTGCACAGGGACTTGTGTAGGTGGCATGATGCCTCCTCCATTGCCAAATTTGTGCCCTTATATTTGAATCCCCATTGCCTCAGAGTGTGAACTTAATGGAATAGTCATTGGATTTATAGTTCATATCAGAATATACTGAAATAGGGTGAGCCCCTAATCCAATGTGAGTACTGTTCTTATAAAATGGGAATAACTAGAGGCAGACATATGGGAGAGGGCCATGCAAAGACTGGAGTTGTCCTGTCATACATCAGAAAACACTTGCGGCTACCAGATGAAGGAAGATACAAGGAAGGGCCCCTGCATAGGTTCATAGAGAGCACGACCTGACCTTGTTCATACCTGTATTCATGCATCTAGAGATGTATTTATTTTATTAAAATTTGTATACAAGTACATGTTGTGCATTGAATATTGTCCTTTACCTTCTCCTTTTTAACCTGCCATTACTCCTGTTGTTTCCCTAGAGACTTCTACCTTCATGCCACACACATACACATGATTTTATGAATTTATGCAGATTCTAAGAACCACATATGAGAAAAACGTAAGATATTTGCTGCTCTGAGACTGGGTTAATTAATAAAGTTTCTATAGTTGCACCAATGTGCCTGAATATGGTATCATTTTGTTGAAAACGATCCCTTTGTGTATTTGCACTTTTTTTTTAAGTCTCTTCCTCTATGGTTGTACATCTAGGTTGGTTCTCTAATTTAGCTTCTATGTATAGTGCTGTGACAAACATTAGTGTACAAGTGTCTCTGTGTTATGATAACTCGGAGGCCTTGGGTAAATACCCAGGAGTGGTGGCTGATCTATTGTTAGTTTGGTGAGGAATCTCCACACTGACTTTCATTGTGGCTGGACTAGTTTACATCCCCACCAGCTGTTAAGGGTTCCCCTTTGTCCACATCCTTGATAGCATTGTTATTTGTTTTCTTAATGACTGCCATTCTGGTTTGAAAGCCACCCCAGTCTGTAATACTTTGTCATGGCAGCTCTAGAAACCTACTACATTATTCAAAAGCTGTTGACATTTGGATACTGCTTGTCAGGATATTGATCAAACTGAGGGATATCTAGTTCTTTATTGACAAACTATGGATGCTGTACCCATAAACTGCCTTTGAAAATCAGTCAGAGCAGCTGTCTTCTGATATTAAACATCCACCATCCATGTAATAACACACATGATATATGTGTACTGTGTATTTTCTTCATGAGCCTTCCTTGTCAGACCCAGAAATTTAACTTCCACATTACTGTGTGAGTTGTATGCATTTCTACAAGATGGTACTCAGACAAAGTGTTGGAGGAGGGACCCATCTTTATCAGAAAAGTCCCTCCTCCTCTTTCCTTTCACAGTCTGAACCCCTAACTGTAGGGGGACCCAACTCTGTGGTGTCTCTGATGCTCTGGAGCTCTTCAAACTGTGGCTACACTCCAGCTGCCACCACGGTCCTTCTGGGTTCCGTCCACTGTCCTCTCCCACGTGCCTGGCTCTTTCTTTCAGAGCTCAATCTCAGTAAGTCAGTCTCAGGCACTGCCTTGGGGAACTTGGTTTAGATCTTTTGATTCTCTCTCCTCAAAAAGTGATGAAGGCAGACCACCCCTTGAATAAAGGCTAAAACAAGCGAGAGAGGATGTGTGCAGACCACCCCTTGAATAAAGGCTAAAACAAGCGAGAGAGGATGTGTGTCATGTTGGGACCCTGGTTCAGTGAGGCCAGGCACCTGATTCAGTGTGGAAACCTGAATCTACAAGGTGGTAGAGTTCACATGAGTAGTTCCTTTCTTTCATCTGATGTCTTTAGTGTGACATTAGTCAACAACCATGGTTGCCTCTATGGTCATTATAGGTTCCCATAACATCCTCTCATTGATTCCATCCAGAACTTTCCAAACTAAGGCCAGGTGGGCGAGAAGACTTTCGAAAGACACTTTCCCAATCAGGCAAGCTGAAGGGAGCTCGTCTGGCCACTTGCTCCTCCAGAAGCTGCCTTGTCTGCCCTATGTTCTTGGCATTAGTACTCACCAGCAAGACCCACTCAGCCTGACAAAGGAAGCCTTGGTGACCACCTTGCCTCAGGTGAACCCACAGCATTGAAAGAGCAGAGGAGGCAGAGCTGGCTGACTCAGACACCCTGGGAAGACAGGTTGAATGAGAACATTAGGGATACAATAAAGAAGTAAGAGATTTCTTTTATTGCTTAACAGTATCATAAATCTATTTCAAGAATTTTAGTCCTTTTCACCTCCCTCCTCCTCTTAATCTCCTCCTCCTACTGAAGCCCTTATTCACAAATGCCCCTCTCCCCACTGTATTTTTTCATGAGTTAAGTGACAGCTCTCTAAAACAATATTCTTGGCAATTCAAAACTTTGTAGAAATTCCTATCACTTGTGTCTACCAGAAGTAATTTTTTGGATATTTTTGTAAATTCACAGTTTTCATACTTTAGCATTAAAACATAAGAAAGATACAGGGAGAGTAAAAGCACACAGAAGAGACAGTCTTGATATCTGCTGCCTGGGCAGCCACACTAACCTCTCATTGTACAAAACTCCATGTGGAGAACCAGTCTCCACAGACACACACTTGAAACTCATTTAACAAATCTCTCAAACCATACTTGTTAAAAATTAGCTGCTCTTTGAGCTTTGTGATAAAAAACAAGTGGGTTAGTCAAGTCCACAGAGGGATAGATTCTTTAAGCTGTCATTGTGAACATGCCAAGAGTTCTGGGTGGTATTCCGAGAGAGTGTACCTCATCCACTGCTTTTTCTAGGGCTGTCCTCATATTCACATGGAATAAAACAGTAGCAGACCATTGTGCTGTCCTGCACAACATTACCAATGCCAAACTTCTCTCTAGACTGCCTTTGGTGTCACTTCTCTTGGATTTTTGTCATGCCTTTGCACCTCTCCTGAGAATCACCTGACTCACTGGAGATCAAAGTAATTAGAGAGGGCTGCGCGGTAATGTTGGTATTCTAGCATACATTTGTAGAAAAACAAACAAACAAACAAACAAACAAAATCCCCCAGACAAACAAACAAATAACCCCAACTAACCAACCAAGCAACCAATCAACCAATAATCAATCAACCACCCACAAACCAACAAACCAACCAAGAAACAAACAAAGTTGGGAGTTCCTTGCTGAGACACAGCTAGCTCACTGACTAGTGTTTGTGGAATGGAGTTTTCTCATAGGCTTTGGGAATTTAATTGCCTAGGGGTGATCAGTGCATTCAAATTACTTGTGTGTTCCATGATCTTATCCCACATTACAAAGCCAGCCATCCAAAAGGGCCAATCACAGATAATTTCCATGGGAACCCGAAGACAACAAACCTGTTCCTGTGGGATGGGCTTTGCACCGAGCTGTCATTGTGGACACACCCAGTTCAGATGGAGTCAAAACCTCACTACTTCACTGTTCTTTTGGCAGCTAAGTAGGTCCATAAAATTGTATCCTCTAGAAAAGTGAGCAGGATCCTCAGATATTCTTTAATGTTTATGGCTATATGTGATATATTTACACGATGTAATATAAATTTAGGTCACAAATATGCCCTTAGAATTCTTAAGATTTCTCCTTAGAATTTTTGCAAAATCCAGGTATAAAATCTGTAGTGCTCTGTTAACAGAACATTCATATTTGGTTCCAGATGGCATTTAGTGAATTGTAATAGCCATTGATTTTCCTTCTAGATACTTTGTTTGCCTTCTCATTAGATCTTCACAAGAATGCTATGACAAAGTGTTTCTATTTTTGCTGTCAAAGAAACAGACTTAGAAGTCTCAATGCCTAAGGACTTAGTTCCTTTGGGGTTCCCTAACAGAATACCCAAGATTTTGTGAATTATAAAGGATATGAGACTGCTTTTGACTAGAGTTAGAGTCTAGAAATTAGAGTCTGTGAAGTTCAAAGTCAAGGGCCTGCATCTGGACATGGCCTTCAAGCTGTGTCATCTTATGAGAAAAGGGAGAGGGAAGAGAAGATGAACTTGAAAGAAGGCAATACACTGAACTCATAGCATCACAGTAATGACTGGCATTGATCCTTTTATGCAGCAGGCCTTATTACTTAGGTGCTTAGGCTTTGTTGTTGCAGGGGCAGGGGTACGGATTAAGTTTCTGCATGAACTTTGGGGAACACATTCAAGTCATATAATTTACATAACACCATAAAACTTGTGCTGGCATAAGGAGCAGAAAACCTTTTGTTACTTCTCCTATCCCTCCACATGAACAGAACACAACAAAGGCCCATCATGGCTCATTCAGTATTCATTCCTTTTTAGATAGAAATATTAATTGTCTGTTTATCTTTCTGTTACCTTGAGCCCATGATGGGATTAAAAGCATAAACACTGAATGGGTCTCTTATTGGGATTTCCTTTCTATGCAACATTGTGTCATTTTCTGGCGTTTGAAGAGGTTGCCAAGTGAAGAGTCTTCTTGCCTGTCACCCCACCTGCTTATTAAAGCTTTGTCCCCCCCCCAATAATTGAATAACACCTAAACTGCAGAGATGAAGGTCCACTGATCATGTTCTCACTTTTCCTTTTAGTTTCTGATCACTCCTCAGAGGCTGATGTCTATTCTGACTGCGTAGAATTCCTATTTCCTCTGCAGATACTCACCCTCATGGATCCTCTCTGCTTACCCGTGTCATTTTCATAGTCCCAGGTCCAATCCAAGTCCTGTTCACTATGGGAACCTCCCTTATAGATGCTCCTTTTCAGGTATGTGGTTTCCAAACACTAGCCCCAGGAATGTGGCCCAGAAACTGTGAAGGGCAGGTAAAGGGGTAGCAACCAAACTCCTGAAAATGCCCCATTTTCCATCTTTATAGAATCAGGAGGTAGCACTATGATTGGGCCCTTTGAGTGTCAAGTTATAGACTACTATGCTGGCTTAGTGCAAGAATATCCCATAGGTGACTGAGCTAGGGAAGGCCAAATGATGATAATTTATTAGTTTAGCTTGAGAAATATAGTACTAAGTGGACTGGAATTTTGTGTCAAAGGTTGGACTCTTACTCCTTAAGACCAAGATAAGCTATCTAGGAAATAAAAATGTTTCCTTCATGTTTGGAGACCACCAAAACAGAAATAGATATTCTAGACATAGCAGCACACCTGAGATAAGGTAAATACATACACACCCAACTCGTAGCTCTCAAGACTGTAGAGTACAAGAATCTTGATTTTGGACCTTATCCCTTTTCCTGGTGTGTGTGTGTGTGTGTGTGTGTGTGTGTGTGTGTGTATGGAGGACAGTGGATTGTGAGAAGAAGCCTGGTGAAGTCAAGCCAAAGGCTTGAAGCCCTGGAGATCCTGAAGGGATGTTCTCAGCACTAGGCCCCTGTCACATAGCCACTGCCCTCCATAGACCTGTGGCCATCAGTCACATAAGGAAGCCCTCCCACATGTAGATGAGACATCTCTAACATCTCAGACCAATACAATAGGAAAAGAGACGTGACCACAGTCAAATAGACTCAAAACAGAGTTTTCCATGCTAATGACGTACCTAGGGGCCTGGAGGGCATTGCCAATAAGCTTCCCTTCCCAGGCATTCCTTCCTGCAAAAGTATTTAATCTCAGGCCCACCCTGAAAGTTGGTTCTGGTTTTACTCATCCATTTTCTGCCATTACAATAAACTGAAAGCATAGACTGTCTCTTTTCATCGAGATCCACCATGGGGAGCCATGAGAAGGTCTTTGCCTATAGAGCCACAACCTAGTCTCCCATAGGAGGCCTCTCTGCAATCTCAGCCACAACCACCATGAAGTCAACTACTGTCATGGTGCAGCCACAACCACCATCAAGTCAACTACCGTGGTGAGGATGATCCCTATGGGACCAACTGGAGTTCCTTCTTCCCCCCCACTAAACCCCCTCACCTCAGGCTAGAGGCAGCCTGAGCACCCCCTCACCCCAACTCTGTTTTCTGCTCTTCTGCCACTCCCAGCAGTGCCTGAATGTCCAGGAGCCTGAGAACCCCACAGCCTGGCCTCATCACAGGCCTGGGGTCCCCCGAACTAGCTCTGGCTTTCCTGTGTCTCAGACTGTGCTTTCTCACCCCTGGAGCAGTGTCTCAGTGCTTCTCTACAGCCCAACAGTCACCCCTGTGGAGGTGTGAGATAAGTCCCAGAGTACTACATGCATGGCCATGCCCAGTGGCCAGGCAAACATGGATTCAAACCCAACATGTGTATGTGTGTGTGTGTGTGTGTGTGTGTGTGTGTGTGTGTGTGTGTGTGTATGAGAAGTAAGAATTGTATTTCTAGGAAACTCTAAGACGTGTTGGCACTGATGGTTTTGAGTTATTCTTATAGGATGCCTGTTCTCCAACATTGTAAGAAACATAAATAGAGCTTGAAAAAGTTAATCCTGTCCCCCTTTCTCTGGGGAGTCTTGATGGGTGCTGCCCATTTCAGATTTTTTTCCCCATACAATCTAAGATGTACTAACCAGAAATTCTACGATCATTCTCCAATCCATGTATAGGAACCAGTGTAAAGGATGAGATTCTCAACTAGGTTACAGTCCCACTTACAGCTGCCTCTGGAATACTACTCCCAGGCCACGCATCTTTCGAAGAGTGTCACATCCTCAACCCATTTTGTCATGCACGTGTAGCTCTTCTTTTCCCCTGCCTCTAGTTCTCCACTGGCACATACCACCTTAAAGCTAAATCTCACACTATAGGCATATTTTTATCCATCTCAGTGGGAAACTGTATGTATCAGTCATTTGTCTGTTGCTGCAATAAAACTCCACGGCAAAAGCAACTTACAGAAGAGAGAACTTGCTTTCCTCTGGCGGCAGCCATCAGGTGAGCCAAGATGGGTGCATACAAATACATCCAGGAGCTATGGAGGAAGAAGCAGTCCGACATGATGCGCTTTCTTCTGAGGGTCCGCTGCTGGCAGTACCTCCAGCTCTCTGTGCCGCACAGGACTCCCCGCCCTACCCGACCTGATAAACCTCGAAGCCTGGAGTACAAGGCTAAGCAAGGCTATGTCATTTACAGGATTCATGTCCGCCGTGGTGGTCGTAAACACCCAGTTCCTTACGGCAAGCCTGTCCACCAGCTGAAATTTGCCCGAAGCCTTCAGTCTGTTGCTGAGGAGAGAGTTGGGCGCCATTGTGGGGCTTTGAGAGTCCTGAATTCCTACTGGGTTGGTGAAGATTCCACATATAAATTTTTTGAGGTTATCCTCATTGATCCGTTCCATAAAGCTATCAGAAGAAATCCTGACACCCAGTGGATCACCAAACCAGTCCACAAACACAGAGAGATGCGTGGGCTGACATCTGCTGGTCGAAAGAGCTGTGGCCTTGGAAAGGGATTCCACCACACTATTGGTGGTTCCTGCCATGCGGCCTGGAGAAGGCGCAATACTCTCCAGCTCCACCGTTACCGCTAATACACGTGATATTTGTAAAATTCATACCCAATAAACAATTTAGGACAGTCAAAAAAAAAAAAAAAAAAAAAGAAGAGAGAACTTGTATTGGGCTCTTGGTTCCAGGGGAACAAGAATCTATCATTGGTGGGATAGTCTCTGAATGTTCCATCCTTTTGTCTTAGCTCCAAACTTTGCCTCTGTAACCCCTTCTATGGGTATTTTGTTCCCTATTTTAAGGAGGAATGAAGTATCCACACGTTGGTCTTCCTTCTTCTTGATTTTTTTGTGTTTTGCAAATTGTATCTTGGATATTCTAAGTTTCTGGGCTAATATCCACTTATCAGTGAGTGCATATCAAGTGACTTCTTTTGTGATTGGGTTACCTTACTCAGGATGATATCCTCCAGATAAATCCATTTGCCCAAGAATCTCATAAATTCATTGTTTTTAACAGCTGAGTAGTACTCCATTGTGTAAATGTACCACAATTTCGGTATCCATTCCTCTGTTGAGGGACATCTGGGTTTTTTCCAGCTTCTGGCTATCTGGGGATCCATCCCATAATCAGCCACCAAATGCAGACACTATTGCACATGCCAGCAAGATTTTGCTGAAAGAACCCTGATATAGCTGTTTCTTGTAAGGCTATGCCAGTGCCTAGCAAATACAGAAGTGGATGCTCACAGTCATCTATTGGATGGAACACAAGGCCCCCAATGGAGGAGCTAGAGAAAGTACCCAAGGAGCTTAAGTGGTCTGCAACCCTATAGGTGGAACAACAATATGAACTAACCAGTACCCCCAGAGCTCGTGTCTCTAGCTGCATATGTAGCAGAAGATGGCCTAGTCGGCCATCATTGGGAAGAGAGGCCCCTTGATCTTGCAAACTTTATATACCCCAGTACAGGGGAGTGCCAGGGCCAAGAAGTGGGAGTGGGTGGGTAAGGGAGCAGGTTGGGAGGTATAGGGGACTTTCGGGATAGTATTTGAAATATAAATGAAGAAAATATCTAATAAAAAATTGGAAGAAAAAGGAGTAAATTTCAAAGGTTTAAAATAAAAAAAAAAAGAATCTATCATTGTAGGCATAGCAGCAGCAGCAGGAACTCTGGAACTGCAAATGCAAAGCATGGAGCAAGCAGGAAGTGGTACAAGGCTTTAGATCTTAAAGCCCACTGTCTTAGTCAGTGTTCTATGGCTGTGTAAGAAACACCGTGACCATGCAGTTCTTATAAAGAAAACATTTAATTCATGCTGATTTACAGATTCAGAGGTTCAGTCCATTGTCATCTTGGAAGAAGGCATGGCAAGCATACAGGTAGACATGGTGCTGGAGAAAGAGCTGAGAGCTTTGCATACTGACCCATGGCAGCAGAAAGAGAGACTCTGAGCTTGGAATGGGATTTTAGAAACCTCAAAACCTTCCTCCACACCCATCCCCTCCTGCCACCACCCATACACTTTTTTCCAACAAGGACACACCTTCTAATCCTTTCAAATAGTACCACTCCCTGATGACCAAGTCTTAAAATCTATGGGCCTATGGGGGCATTCTTATTCAAGCCACCACAACTAACCTTAGTGACACACTTCCTCCAGCAAGGCTATAGTACCTAAAGGACCCAAACAGTGCCACCAACTGGGGACCAAGTGTTCAGGTACCCAGATTGGGGCACCATTTCTCATCCAAACCAAAACACTGTATTTCATTTGGAAAAGAGAAACTGGGTTTGTTTGCTTTCTTTCTCCTTTATTTGTTTTTATTTTCTTGCTGTACCTAGGCCTTGAGAAATAAAACAACAATTCTCTTTATTTTCCTGTTTCTGAATTGAGATAATAAAGAAAAAAACCCATGGTTGTAACTTCCAGCCAATAGAGTCACAGTGCCATGGAGATATGTGAATATGCTGTGACTCTTGCCTTGGGAATAACTGGACCCCAGCTGATTAGAATCAAGCAGTTAGTGTGCGCACTCTGAATGTAGTCATAGATGTTTCCAGTCTTTCTCTTGCTTCCAGTCTTTCTCTTGCTACCTTTTAGGCTTTCTGGGGATCTCACTTATATTTCCAGAGAATCTAGACAATCTTACACTTTGAGATCCACAATGAAAGTAGTAGTGTTAGGGATCAGGTACACAAAGAATTAAAGAAGTTGTTTATTTTTCAGTTTAATGCTTCTGAAAGTCTTCCTTAAGTCTAGGTTGAAGTGACTGCCATAACCTGGCTTTTTACTGCCTTTGTGATATGCTGTAGTAGGTGATTAGAACCTGTACCCTCAGTTTTTCCACTGGTAAATAGCAAGCCACCAAAGATCAGAGGCTGCTATCAAATTGCATCACAGCAATGTCTTAGATAGGATGTCCTGTGCACTGACTCTTGTTCCAAACCTGGACAATTTACTACCTGTGGTTATCCTGTTCCTTCTCCATGCTGTTGGAGTCAAGGGGCATGTCTCTTCTTGTTTCTGACTCTCTAGTGTCCACTGAGATTCCCCTCTTCTCTCTTCTCACTGCACTTCATTCACACTTCCATTCTTTCTCTCCTGCCTAGCATGGAGAAGAGACCACAACCAAGTGAAGCTAACTTGGCAGACAGCAAGTGGTCACTGAAAATGAAGTTAAGTTGGAGCTGTGCTTGCCTTGCACCAAGTCCTCTGGGTTGGAACTGCATTCCCCAAAGGCACCTTCTTTGTACAGATGTGGTTACAATGGAGCACTAGAGGTGTTTTGTGAAGGATCTAGGCTGTGTACATGCCTTGGACTCATCTGTGTGATACCTGGAATCTAACATACTTTTCATACATGCCAACAGTTATTATCAAGTTCATTCTATTAGCTGGTTGTAGGATCACTGTTACATCTGCCTGGTCTTCCTTCACCTGATCCATTTCCTTCGCCAGGTAAAAGTCTTGTTTCATGATGAAAATATCCAGCCAGATACTCAAATACCAAGGGTGCAAGTTTTTTCAAAGTGAGAGAATTTGGATTCCAATCTGTTGTTGAAAAGTCTTACTTGACCTTGTAGGCCCCAATGTTTCATTTTGTTCCTCATTTTCACAACCATACCCTCCTGGGACACTTCTGTCAGTGTGTTCTTCTGTTAGAAACCTCCTCACTAAGCACAGAGTGTGTAGTCTCAAATAGTTGGAGGCTATCTTGTTATATATGGCTATACTTTTATGACAAATTCTATTAGCTAGATCCTAACTGGAAGAGTTTTCCCATGTCTGGAAGGACCCTCCGAAGAGAAGAAGACAATCCCGAAATGGTCCACTACCTAATGTGTTGTTTTTTCATATTACTCCTCATCTTTTCATGTTAAGAGCTTGTCTGTCTGGGGTTAGATAGTTAAGGATCCTTTGGTAGTTGGGTTTTTTTTTTCCTTTTTAAATGCATATAACCTTCCTTCAATGGAGGTTTTGAGTGTTGAGGAGAGACTAATAGTGCTGACATAACCTCTTTTTATATTAGACTGGAATGCAGAGCACTAGACTCTATTCACAGACCTCCACTGCAAGGTGAGTGCTGTCTTCAACTACAGTCTTTATCCAGCAATAATCCTACTATGAAAACAGAGTGCCATTTGAATACAAGCAGCCACTCATTAAGTACCAATTACTTCAGGGAGTAAAGGGATGTTGATAACACTGTGTGTGCTATTATGAAGAAGAAATCACGAGGAGACTAGTAAGTAGTAGCAGGTTGTTGGGTAGAAATAGAGGAGGGGACCTAACTGAAAGAAGGCATGGGCAGAGGCCTTAAGGAAAGATTGGGAGAGACATGGGAGTTTTACTTAAAGGAAGAGAGCGGTAAAGATGCACAATCAGATAAGTTAGAACCATCTTAACTCCCAGGAGGTTGAACCACAGAGACCCTGAAAGCCAGCCAGACCAGACCATTTGTGTGTGTGGGCAGGGGGTGGGGTGAGTGGGAGGGGAGAGATGTAAAAGAAAGGGGGAAGAGTAAATTTAGAAGAGCATTCAGAATGGGCTGCACAACTTCAGAAATGTCACCTCACCTTTAATTTCTGAAAACCTTAAGTGGCTGGTATTGCTCTTAATAATTCCACTTGCCACTGAAATGACTGAGGTGCAGAGATCTAAGACTTGCTGCAAGTCTTTTACTTGTTTTAGCTGAGTAACAGACTTGAATAACAGCCTCCTGAGATCAAAGCCCACAGACATGACACTAACACATCACAGTCTTCCTTGCTTATTCAGCATCATCCCTGTTACAAACCACATGCTGCTTTGGAATGTGATTATCTGGGTATCTAACTGAGATAGATAAAATATTGACAACTTGAATGGATCTGGGATCAACTAAAAGACCTGCTTTCTAATCAAGGAGGAGGAAGACACTCCCTGAGTGCAGGCAGCATGTTTCAGCAACAGCCCAGATCAAGAGACCTGAGCGAACGCCAGCCTTTGCCCTTGCTGGTGTGCCAGTCTACTCTGTCTATGGCACTGCCACTACAAATCTTTGTTGACATCAGAATCCAGCTTCTTTGGCCTTCCAATCAGGACCAGATTTTCTGCCAGAATCCTCCAGGCCTTCAGAGACAGATTGGGGCCACTGAGACACCCAATATTGTGGACTGAGCAGGTACTGGGTTCTCAGCCTCTCTTTGATGTAGGAGTCCACTGATGGACTACTCAACCCATATTGTGTAAGCCAATCTAATAATCTCCTCTCCTTATGATAGGATAGATATGTATCATACATAGATATGTATCGTATCGATCATATGATAATCATCATATCAATTTGATTCCTCCATAGAGTCTTGACTAACATGACACCCAAATTAGAAATTGAATATGAAAAGATATGAAATATATGAACCCTGACAGATTCATATGTTTGGATGCTTAGTCACCAGGGAGTCACACTACTTAAGAAGGATTAGAAGGATTGGGAGGTGTGGTCTTGTTGGAGGAAGTGTATCACTGGGATTAGGCTATGAAATTTCAAAAGGCCCCACGAGGCCCAGATTCTCCCTCTACTTGTGAGTCAGGATGTAGATCTCAGCTACTTTGTTAGTCCTATTCATGCCTGCTGCTGTCTGCCACGATGACAATGGACTCCATGGAAATGCTTTCTTGTATGAGAGTTCCTTGGTCCTGGTGTTTCTTCACAGCAATGGAACAGTGACTAAGACAGGATGCAAAGGTAGAAGAGGCTGAAATTTCTTGAAGGAATGTTCCTCTAGGCATGGAGACAGATAGACCCTGAGGACAGTTACTGAGAATCAAAAGAAGATGGACAGAAGAAAGCTGGAAGCTCCTTGACACAGGTGAGTGCCTCTGTATGTCAAGCAGGACTTCCCAGTGATAAAAGAGAAGAGCACGGTGTCTGAGCAGGGGCAATGACATGTGACCAGAAAGAAATGTAGGGATACCTGAAAATGTGGAGAAAGTGTAACACATTAGATTCTGTTTGCACAGGCACTAGGTGTTTAAGCAATCACGGGCAGCTCCTAATCTAATCCCCCAAGTCCATGGGGACAGGGTCTTTTATAGACAGGTGCACGTGACAGCCTTCAGGTGTTGCTGCAGCTTTCAGAACAGTGCATGAATTAAGAGGTAGTAGGAGGAGGTAATGGTGCTACACACCTGTAATCCTAGTGCTACACACCTTTAATCCTAGTGTAACACACCTTTAATTCTAGTGTAACACACCTGTAATCCTAGTGTAACATACCTGTAATCCTAGAGCTATACACCTGTAATCCTAGAGCTATACACCTATAATCCTAGTGTAACACACCTGTAATCCTAGAGCTACACACCTGTAATCCTAGAGCTACACACCTGTAATCCTAGAGCTACACACCTGTAATCCTAGAGCTATACACCTGTAATCCTAGAGCTACACACCTGTAATCCTAGAGCTATACACCTATAATCCTAGAGCTATACACCTGTAATCCTACTGCAACACACCTGTAATCCTAGTGCTTCAGAGGCCACACAGGAGGTCTGTGAGTGTGCTGGCCTGCCTGGGGGAGGGAGCAGGGTGCAGAGTCTGACTTTGTTTCAAAAAAAGCAATGAAAAGAGAGATAATAAATCCACTAATTTATTATCATTATTTTCTTCTATTTAGGGCACATTCTTATGTATTTTAGGCTGGTCTTGAATGTAGCCCAGTCTGGCCTCTTAATTGGTATTTTCCCCTACAGTACTAGGACTACAAGCAAGTGCCCTCATGGCTAGCTAAGAGACAAATTTAAGCAGTATTTAAGGGCCTGAGCAATTAGCAACTGAAGAATCTAAATATGGGAACAAAAGGACAGTAGCATGCATGTGAAAATCTTTTACAGCAATTCTTTGCTTCACCTGGGATTCCCATAATAGCTGTGACACATGGCTCCTATGCACACTGGTCATGCAGGATTCCATACTGTCTCCACTCCCAGAAACCTTAAACAACCGGGGGATGACAATCTGTGAAGAGGCCGTAGCTGCTTATCCCACGGGAAAACTTGGAGGCTTATGTCTTGTGGCTCCTCAGAGAGTTCTGGGTGGAACTGCACCCCTGCTTCCCATAAGAGGACCTCATAAAGTGCCCTTGGTACCCTCTCTTTATGGGGTCATTCTCGTTACCACTCATGCTCCCTGATCTCATTCCAGCTTTCTTGAGTTTTTCCTTCTACTTAAGTTCTTTGTAGTCTTTTCTCTATCTCTCCTCTTTTGAAGAGATCCATCAGAGACATAAGATTAAAAGGCGACTCTAAGGTGTATGATGTGTAGCATTTACATAGCACTCAAGAGAGGCAGAACCACAATGGACAGCAGTAGATAATAATAACTGGATTTCCTTCAGAACACATGGGGTGTGGAGTGAGTGGAAAGAGCTACAGTGGAGAGAAACAGGGCTTTGTAAGCCATCAGCATGAAGATAAAGGAAGAGAAAGAAAACAGTGCAGTAAATGGGAGTGGGGGTGTTGTCCACAGAAAAGATCTGAAGATGTCAGAGGTAGAGGGAACCTGGAAGATGCCAACATCATAATAAAGGCAGAGACCAAAGCAACATTCGGTTTGCCTTACCCTTGCTCGAGTGCCAGGCAGAAAGTGACATTCAGTGAACATCTTTTCAGTTACCATAGCAGAAAGAGGCCTTGGAGTGGGCACAAGCAGGAGAGCTGCGAAAGCTAGCTGCTATGCAGGGGAGAACAGAAAAATGTCAGTCAGTCCTTCTGGGGTATTGACTGAGCTGGCTCGCTGGCAGGTTTCCTGACATCTTTGAGAAAATCAATGAGGACAAGTGTGAAGAGCAAAGGGCACAGTGGGAAGCAGGGATGGATGTGCCTTGCAGTGACGAATACTGCTTTAAAAATATAATTTTGAAGTAATTCAAGCTTGTGGGAGAAACTTGAGAAACGTTGATGGTTTGCTACACAATGGAAAGTAATAACCAGTGAGAACACACAGCCATTTTTGGTGCCCTAAACAGACATGTTGTCCAACTGCCCTCTGAATATTTATGCTAATACCTAGAGACTAGTGCTGCTCTCAGTCTGAGCAGAGAAGATCCTTTGGGCAGAGGGTGACAATGAATACAGGGACCCATGCTTGGTTTTGCCAGGCTATGGAGAATAAGCGACTGAGGAGCTCTTAACCTCAAACAGAATATCTGTGTCAACCTCCCCTACCCCCCAAAGGCCCAGGGAACACTGTAGATGAGAAGGCAAAAAGTATTTAAAAGCTGGGGTGTGTGGAAGTGTGTTCGAAAACAGGCCACTCAGATATGACAGGTATTGGTGGACTAGGAAGGAAGACAAAAGGGGTCCAAAAGGAAATGAAGGTAGTGCCAGGGGTAAGGGATATGAATATAGGCAGAGAACAGGCCTCTAGAGAGGACGGTGGGATTTGCAGAATGGAAACAAAGGTCTAAAGTTGTACAGTTTAACCAGAAACTTCTTTTCTCTAGGGTACGGGCATCACCACATTCTATGAGGTAAGAAGACAGGTTGATGACAAGCGAGGAGACTTGGTTACCGGGGTTGCCAATGGACATTCACTCTGTTGCTTGGTGATCTACGCGTGTGCTTTCCTCCAGCTCTGGTAGCAACTGGGAAGCTGCAGGGCAGTCGACTGGGTGGGGACTTCAGGGTGGCAGTCCAGGGAAAATAGTTTCATTGCTGTGGTCACAGGGACCCAGTGAAGCTTCCCCTCCAGGGTCTTGCCCCGTACGTGAACTCAAACAGCTTGGTCAGGGAACAGGCTGGGGCTCTTGTCAGGGAAAGAATCGCATCTGTAAACAGTTTGCTTGAAGCAATGTGTGCCTCAACCTCAAGGTAGGAGGCAAGATGCCATCTGTTTATTTCTGGAGTGGATTTTGGGATCTAATCTGCAGAGAGATGGAGTGTTTGTATCCCATCTGGAATTCCTTCAGAGCAGCACCAAGCAGTCAGCAGTAGAGCCTGCCTCCAGCCGTCTCTGGGGGCTACCAGGGCACAAGCACTTCAGTTCACACACCTCTGACTTCCAGTGGCATAAATATAAACAGACAAAGGGTACAGGGAGGGGGGGCTACAGGATTGATGTGTTTTCAAATTATAGGCGGAGAAGGAATGTCACGGAGCTGTGTCATGATATAGAAATCTCAAGCCAAGCTCTGATCAGGTAACTGACACCAATGGCCCTGGTGAGCCCTCTGCTAAAGTCCTTCCAGTCTTGGCTTGGCCCATGCAGAGGGGTGAAATTGTATAGAAAATCCTCATCAGCTACAAAAACTCAACTGAAATGGATTAACGTTCTGATGAAGCCCTGAATCTATGATGCTACTAGAAGAAGGTGGGGAACTGCATTCAGAAGTTTGCAACAGGCAGGGACATTGGGATAAGAGCCCTAAAAGCACAGAAAACAAACACTGCCATGGATGAATGGCTAACATTAGACTAGAAGCTTCTTCCCAGCAAAGGAAACAGTCAGTAGAGTGAGGAAGATACGGCATACACACATACACACTGGGGAGAATGTTTGCAGATGGAAACTCTGTTAAGGGACTAAGGGAACTAGAAAATACAATCATAAACAAACACGACCTAAGTTTTTAAAACGGGCACTAGAGTTAAATAGATGCTTCCTCAAACAAGGTCCTCTGGAATGGCCAGATGTTCATGGAGCATGCTCAGAAGTACTAATCACTAGGGCCACACTGACCCAAACCTAATGGAGACACCATCTCATTCTAGCAAGAATGTCTACCATAACAACAACAACAACAAACAAAACAACCAACCACCACCAAAGGAAAGAAGGGCTTGCAAGAGTGTGGAGCAAATGAAATGTACACACAATTGCTGGGAAGGCAGATCAGAAATACTTTGGTGTTTCCTCAAAATATTAAACATAGCACATGACCCCCAGCCCCTCTCCTGGGTTTATATCCAAAGGGGATGGAAGGAGTATATTGAAGAGAGATTTCCATGCCTATGTTTATTTCACCAGCTCCACCAGCTCCATGGAATGGAAAAATGCAACTGTTTCTCAACAGATTATTATATTAACATGTCACACACACACACACATACACACACACACGTGCATCATACAATGGGATACTATCAAGCCATAAAAAGAATTAGATTATACCATTGGTGACAACAGATGAAATTGGAGTCAGTATGTTACATGGACTAAACCAAACAAGGAAAGACAAGAAATGATCTTCCATGTGTGTGGAATATGAAGCCATTCACATAGAAGTTGGTACAGTCAGGCACATGGTAGTTGCCCCGGGGTTAAAAGAAACCAGTGCAGGGTGGAGGGAAGAGAAGTTGATTAATGGTTACTAGCTTAGAGTCAGATAGGAATGGAGATGCTGGGGAGTCTGCTGCACAGTACAGCCTGTTGCCTGATTCACAGCCCTACTGCATATGACAATGGAATCCTCTGAAGAAGAATGTTTGATACTGAACTTAATTAGACTATGGCAGAAACTCTTCCATGAGGTCTATTCAAAAATTCAGGTTAGGTTATAGACCTGCTTACTTGTTCTCTTTCTCCCACCCGCCCCCAATGTACGTGATTGTGTTCATGTTTGTTCATTTCTGTGTGGGCTCAGCTGTGTGTGCATGTGGGCATCAGCCTGTGCATACTTCAGGAGGACAGAGACCAATGTGAATTACTCAATAGCTTCCACATGATTTGTTGAGGCAGGTGTTCTCAACGAACCCAGAGCTCACAGCTTCAGCTCGACTGGCTGGCCAGCAAGCTCCAGGGAGCCTTCCATCTCTGCTTCCCCGGATTACAAGTGTGTGCTACTGTGGCCAGCATTTTTATGTGGGTGCAAGGGATCAAACTCAGGTCTTCATGCCGAAGCAACAAGCACTTTACCAACAGAGCCACTTGTTTTACAGTGTCAACTTCCAGTGTTGGTTGTCCTATCATTCTGTTTCCTTCTCTCTGAGACATTAATACATCATGTGCTAACTTGGACCAACCTTATTGTGTCCCAGGCATCCCCGTGTATCTTCTCTCATATTTAGCAACATTGTCAGCCATTTTGCCTACATTTCTAACTCACCCAAAAGATTCAGATAAGTTAACAGACTTATCTAGAGTCACCCATGTAGGATAAGGTGAAACCACCTCATCTATAGGCCATGTGATGTTACCAGACTCTGAACACATCTGATTTATTCAAGATCCAGAAATAGGGGCATTGCCTAAGGCCAGGCATCACATAGACCTCACGTAAGTATTCCACTTTGCAAGCCTCGGGTTGCTCTTATATTATGAAACATTAGTTACACACATTTTCAACAATTCTGAGTGCAAGCATTTCCAAGACCTTGTTGCAAACAGAAAAAATCATGATGCTTGAATTCTCATAGGCTACATGATGGCTTAACTACCTGAAAAGACAAAATAAACACAATTAGTTCCTCCTGTCTACGATATCAACTTTAGAAGAAATAATGGCTTTAGCACTCTTGACAACCCACAGAAGAATATAATAAGGACATGTTGCTATTCTCAGAATTTCATGTTTGAGGTGGCCCAGGAAAGAAAAAAGTAAAGGGGCTTGAACCTTGAATTGAAAAAAAATTGTCTGTTATCGATAGTGAAGGCCTTTTCTTTCCTCTACAGCTTTCTGCTCTGTGTTTGGCAAAAGTTGAACTTAACTCCCAAAGAACCATCCCTGTTTACGGTTTCATTCACCCGGGATTAGTGTGGTGGCAGGAGACGATGAAGTGCAGCACCTGTGTCTTGGGCCATGTTTTGCACTCCAAATTACTTAGCCATTCCCAACCTTCTCCTGCATCAGATCAGAGGTTTTCAATGTGGAGACCATGGACGTGAGCAGCTTCAAGGATGAGAAAAAAAATGAAAGTTCTGTGCATATCTGAAGTGTAGTTTTGGCAAAAGACTTTCCAGTGCTTACTATAAAATTTCAAATGTTACATGACCTGAAGAGATTAGGAACTTGGGACTTGAGCAATCCTTCTTTGTAAGACCTTCTCCTGAGAGTTTTTTTTTTTTTCTAATTATATTTTATTAGGGAACTCGTCTCCACTCATAAACTGAAGCATCTGGAGTCTTTAAAGATTGCAACAGGCCCTTTAAGAGTTGAGCTTGTAAACCATGGCAACAGGTGTGAAGCACAGTTGGGTGACCCATGGCTTACCCTTCAGTTCTTGTCCTTCCCCGAGTGCAAACGCATGACTCACCTGACTGGAGCATCACAGGCTCAGGCCAGGAACTGGCTTTGAGATACATTGTTGGTTGTTCTTAAATGCCCATACCTGAGGCAAAACTGGAAGACACAAAGGCCATC
This sequence comes from Mus caroli, assembly GCF_978045245.1. NCBI lineage: Eukaryota > Metazoa > Chordata > Mammalia > Rodentia > Muridae > Mus > Mus caroli. The sequence goes on along the minus strand of NW_028227257.1, from coordinate 46,677,113 downwards.
TTCAATAATGACCAAGCATCAAAAAGAATGAACAAGAATTGCCAGTGGCCAATGGCTATAAGAACCAAGTACACAAATGCAAGCAAACCAAACGAAGAAAAGCCAAGTGCTGTCCTGCTTCTACTACTATTCTTCTAATAGTAGAAGACCCAGTCTTCTACTATTTGATGCTGTTTTGCCTTTCTCTTCTCTTTTTCCAGTGTTCCAGACAGTCCTTCCTACAATCTGCCTGTCCCAAGGATAGGTGCACTTGGTGACTTGTGATAAAGAAGCATTAAGTTGGGGGGGGGGGAGGTATTTCTGATGCCTGTGATTTCCCAGCATTTATATAACACCCTGATTTGCAAAGGACATTGTAGATATTCCACAGAAATTTATGCAAAGGAGGAAACAAGGGAAGGCCTGATGCTGAGACGATATGTCTGAGTTTTATCTACCTGAGATTTTAGCTGCAGGAACTTCCTGCAGCGACTATAGTCAACGAAGCTATATGCTTGGGCTCATATGTAGTAATGGAAGCCTGAGAAGAAGTATGGAATTTCAAAGATTCAGAAACAGCTATCAGAAATCCCAAAGCCATTATCTTGCAGAGTTCCTGGCCAAGTTGCTTCAGGATGACATTGTGGTGTGCATGATTGTGACCCCCTGGCTTGCAAACTCCATTCAGTGAATTGCATTGCTTGCACCATGGTCATAAAGAGCTCTCTTGTACTTGACTTTGTTTCTCGGCCTCCCTAGCATGATATTTAAAAAAATATTGATCAGGGTTCACAGTATCCATATAAATAAAGCATTGACCCCTCTTGATAGACAAATCTCATCTTAGCCCTTTAACCTCTCCACTTGTGTTAAGATTGACCTCATATCCATGTACTGTTCCTGGCTGAAATGCTGCAGAATGTTAAGTGATAGTCTTCTGCCCTATGTATTAGTCTACCCACCAGAGTTATTTGTGGCATATGTGACTGTGAGCTTATGATTCTAATAGGCAACAGTCAGGATGCACCTGTGCTGTATTTGTTTAAAGTTAAAAAGAAATGAGAAGCTTGTACAGTTGTAAGAATGTCAGACTTTGGAAAGGATGGATCTCGGAGACATAATTGCTCTGGAATGGACTACATTTTCATCACCACCTCCTGGCACACTTTTGGCTTAAAGCTGGAATGTTAGTACTCACAAGGCCGAGGTAGGGGAATTATGAGTCTGAGGCCACCCTGGGCTATGGAGACATGTCCAGGTGACCCCAGGATGCTGTGTGAAACTGTTACAAAAAGAAAGACCCAAATGAAGAGTTTTTAACCAAATAAAACAAGCATTTCTATATGGAGAATTTATCTGGTAGTGAAACATTCTGGAATGGATCACTTACATCCATGAAGATTTAATATAGCAGATGGAAGAGAATGTCCAATATGATGAGGCCTTGTTCTGACTTACCTCGGCAGCACTATCGCCATTTCAGTGGTACCTGTAGTGGCAGGTAGTCTGCACACCCATCAGGGCAAGTGAGGTCCTTTGATGTTTGGATGCAAACTTTTCAGTTTTGTGAATGTGCATATTCTCCAGATGTTACGTTGAAAGCAGAACAGAATTAGGGTGACTGTGATGAAACAAATCTATTTTTAGGTATGGTGAGAAGCACATGGAAAAACTCGCCTCTCTGTGAAATGGAAGCTGCCTTTTTCCACGCATGTACATGGCTTGGACAGGAGGGAGGCAGAGTCTTGACTGGCTGACGCAGCTGTTGTTAACCAGTGTCCACTGTGTTTGTATTCGGCATTCCTGGAACTAATTGTGTAAACTAACTTCGATGAGCCAGTGTTTCTAGTTCTGAGTTGTTTTTATTACATTGAAAGGGTGAGATAGAAACTAGTAAAGAGAATAAACTAAACTTACTTTGGCTATCTTAACAAAACATGTTGTTTCTTGTATTGGTCCAGAATGTCCTGTATTTAAAGTTGGGAGCCACATTCCCTGAGCACTTGGCTTTATATATGTTACTTAACATTGGATTGTTTATGAGGTGAACTTAAAATTTTAGAATTGAAAAATGTATGTTTTCTTTGCTTCTTATTTGGATGTATCTGTTGGTGATGCCCTAATTTGTTTTTTTGTCACTATGATTGAAAGGTTTTCTTCATATAATTTATCCCTGATGGAAGCCAAGATATGAATTGAAGGCAGGAGTGTGAAGCAGAACCCATGGAAGAATGTTGCCTATTGCCTTTCTCCTCTAGTTTATGCAACTATCTTTCTTCTATAACCCAGAACCACTTGCCCAGGGGTAGCACCTCCCATAGCAGACCAAGCCCTCCCTTATCAATTTATTAATCAGGAAAGTGTTCCGCAGACATGCCTCTAGGGTAAAATGTTAGAAACAATTCCACAACTGAGGTTCTTTCTTCTAAGGTTTGTAAAGTTGACCGAGATAAGCTGTCTCAAGTGTTTAGAAAAGATAAAATAATAGAATGCCTGCTGGAAGTTTTGTTCAGTTGTTTCTCACCACAACTGTATACCCTGGGGACCATGGCATCAAGAGCGTTACCTTACAGATGATGGGGATCAGAATCGGGACCTTTGGGAAACAAATGAAGTGGTTGGGTAAACATATTATATTCCTCATGCCTCTCCTTACTTCTCAGTTTTTTTTTTTAAAAACTTAGTCCTATTACTTTAAAGAAAAAATAATAAAAATAAGTTTTAAGCAATATTTTTCTCCTTTTCCCTCCTTGCCCCCAGCTACAATACTGGCAATCAGCAAAGAATGTGAATTTCTGGCATGGAGAACGTTCACTTATGGGATATTAAATCCCATCAGTGCTTTAGATACTCTGATTTTTATGGAAGTATCCTAGAGTTAATGGGTTTGATATTTTTTTGTTTGCTTTTGTTTTTGTTTAGAGGTTGACTAAAGGGGCAATGTTTGTATATCGAGAAGGATTTCATTTCCAAGTAGGGTTCAAAAGCTACTTAGTAAACTGGTATTGCCGTTACTTTTGCAATTCTATTATAATGATATAACAAAAAACAGGATCTTACCTGAGAAATGATTGCAAGTTTGTGTATTTTGGCACTAGAATGTTTTCAAATCATTTACAAAAGGCAGCACTGTTAGGATAATGTTTAAGTTGCTTGCATTTCTTACATTAAAAATGAGCCACAAACAATAGAAATATATAAGTACCTTTTTGTAAGAATAAAAAGTAGCATATCTTTACTTCATGCTTTTAAAATTTGTTTTGAAAATTTTCACCATGGTAGACATATTCTGGAGTAGTTTTATATTGAACATATTGTTTCTTGGGAAGATTTACACAATTCTAAGATATGAAGGATAATTTTAAATAATAATTAAATAATTATGAGACAGCCATGTTTGTGTTTTTAAAATATCAAGCTATTAACAAGCAAAGGATACCAGGGAGGAAGAAAAAGAGTACCTGATTTGCCATAGGAGAGAAATTACTTTATAATGATTTCTTGTGCAGCCAGTCAGAAGAGAAGAGCAATTGATACAGTGGCAGGCTTTGCAGGACATTAAGAGGCCCAGGTGCTTACGCATTTGCAGAGGAGCTGAGCAAGGCAGCTAAACTGCCATTCAAGAAGCTAGTGATCTTCAGTCGAGATATTGAGGTAAAAAGGGAAAGATGGAGCAGGAAGGAAAGACAAGACAATAGGATAAAATAATGATGCAGTTGAAAATGATGATGACAAGGGTAGGTGAAGAAGCAAGAGAAATATAAGAACAAGGGAGACCTAATCACAGAAACAGCAGAACTAACGAAGGGCTGGGTAATGGAGTACACAGAGCTAACTCCTCACTGTCTCTGCTTTAAACCTGTAGTGTTGTAGAAGCAAATTGTTCAGTGAAAACAAGAAAGGACTTTCTACAAATGTAACCTTTGCACAAGTTTACTAGATAAGGAGAACCTGGCTTTAGGGTCCTGTGTCTAAAAAGAAATATTAAAAATGGAAGAATAAAAAACAAACTGCTTATTAATAATGACATCTGCCCTGAATGGGACTCCATATCACCTGCTCCAAGACACACAGAACATCATGGACAGGAGTATAAAAAGATTGTGGGAGCTCAAGTATGTAAAGGAGTGCTGTGAAATGTTGTGTGTCTGTTTTTTTCCAAAGATATATATGTTATGTATAATTTTTCATACAATATATTTGATCACTTCCCCTTTGCAACTCTTCTCAGATCTTTTCTGCCTTTCTACCAACTCAACTTCTCATGCTCTCTCTCTCTCTCCTCCTTTCTCTTTCTCAAACAAACACCTCTAAAAATCAAAGAAATGAAGTGAAAAACAAGCAAAAACAACAACAAAGCCAATAATAAGATAAAAATAACAAAAGATAAAATGAAAAACATGCAAGAAACAAGCATGGAGTTCATTTTGTGTTGGCCAACTACACCTGGCAATGAGGCCTGCCCTGGAGTTTGGTTTATATGTACAGTGGACACTCCACTGGAGAAACCTGATTTTCTCTTTCCCAAGGGGAATCAATTGCAAACTAGCTCCTACTTTCCCTTCTCAGTGCTAGGATTTTGTCTGGTTTCAACCTGTACAGATCTTGTGCATATTGTCACAGTCTCTGTGAGTTCATATGTGCATCAGTCCTGCTATGTCTGGATAATGCTGTTTCCCTGGAGTCATCCATCATCACCTCTGGCTCCTGAAATATTTTCACTTCCTCTTCTACTTAGATCCATGAACTTTGAGAGGAAGGATTTGATGACGACATCTCATTTATAACTGAATGCTTCAAAGTCTGTCACTCTCTGCACAGTCTCTGGGTGTGGAACTCTTTGTAAATTACCATCTACTACAAGAATGAGTTTCCCTGTCATAGGCTGAATGATACTCTATGGGTATAACAATATGTCATTTGGAATTATTTTATTGCTATGTTCCTTTAGCAGGACAGTAATAGTGAGCCCAGAGTCTATGACCTACTTAATCTCAGGTTCTTGGCAACTTTAGTAGTGCTAGGGGTGAGTTCCATCTCACGGAGTAGGCCTTGAAGCCAATTATTAAAAAGTTGTTGGAGAGTAGGGCCACAGGCCTCATCCGGCCGGATCAGCACAGGGGTAGCTAGAGCGCAGGGTTGCCTGACACCCGCCAGCTACCCACGGACCCCGCCACAGGATTTTGGGACTGCTGGTGAGTGGAACACAGCTTCTGCTCCAGTCCAATCACGCGGGACCTGAGACTGCTCTGGTTGGGGAGAGAGAAATCCGGCCTACGTAGGGCCACAAGCCTCTTCTGGTCAGAAAAGCACAGGGGCAGCTAGGGCGCAGGGTCGGCTGACACTCGCCAGCTAACCACAACACCCGCCACAGGATCTTAAGACTTCTGGTGAGTGGAACACAGCTTCTGCTCCAATCCAATTGCGCGCGGGACCTGAGACTGCATTAGTTAGGGAAGCAGAAACCGGCCTGAGTAGGGCCACAGGCCTCATCCGGCTGGATCAGCGCCGGGGTAGCTAGAGCGCAGGGTTGCCTGACACCCGCCAGCTACCCACGACTCCCGCCACAGGATTTTGGGACTGCTGTTGAGTGGAACACAGCTTCTGCTCCAGTCCAATCACGCGGGACCTGAGACTGCTCTGGTTGGGGAGAGAGAAATCCGGCCTACATAGGGCCACAAGCCTCTTCCGGTCAGAAAAGCACCAGGGCAGCTAGGGCGCAGGTTCGGCTGACACTCGCCAGCTAACCACAACACCCACCACAGGATCTTAAGACTTCTGGTGAGTGGAACACAGCTTCTGCTCCAATCCAATTGCACGCGGGACCAGAGACTGCATTAGTTAGGGAAGCAGAAAAACGGCCTGAGTAGGACCACAGGCCTCTTCCGGCTGGACCAGCACCGGGGTACCGTCAGCTACCCACGACCCCCGCCGCAGGATTTAGAGACTGCTGGTGAGTGGAACACAGCTTCTGCTCCAATCTTTAAACAGTGACAACGATAACAACTAACCCCAGAGATTACCAGATGGCGAAAGGTAAACGTAATAATCTTACTAACAGAAACCAAGACCACTCACCATCATCAGAACCCAGCACCCCCACTTCGCCCAGTCCAGGGCACCCCAACACACCGGAAAAGCTAGACACGGATCTAAAAGCATATCTCATGATGATGGTAGAGGACATCAAGAAGGACTTTAATAACTCACTTAAAGAATTACAGGAGAACATGGCTAAAGAGTTACAAGTCCTTAAAGAAAAACAGGATAAAACAATCAAACAGGTAGAAGTCCTTAAAGAAAAACAGGATAACACAATCAAACAGGTAGAAGTCCTTAAATAAAAACAGGAAAACACATCCAAACAGATGATGGAAATGAACAAAACCATACTAGACCTAAAAAGGGAAGTAGACACAATAAAGAAAACCCAAAATGAGGCAACACTGGAGATAGAAACCCTACGAAAGAAATCTGGAACCATAGATACGAGCATCAGCAACAGAATACAAGAGATGGAAGAGAGAATCTCAGGTGCAGAAGATTCCATAGAGAACATCGGCACAACAATCAAGGAAAATGTAAAATGCAAAAAGATCCTAACTCAAAACATCCAAGAAATACAGGACACAATGAGAAGACCAAACCTACGGATAATAGGAGTGGATGAGAATGAAGATTTTCAACTCAAAGGACCAGCAAACATCTTCAACAAAATTATAGAAGAAAACTTCCCAAATCTAAAGAAAGAGATGCCCATGAACATACAAGAAGCCTACAGAACTCCAAATAGACTGGACCAGAAAAGAAATACCTCCTGACACATAATAATCAGAGCAACAAATGCTCTAAATAAAGATAGAATACTAAAAGCAGTAAGAGAAAAAGGCCAAGTAACATATAAAGGCAAGCCTATCAGAATTACACCAGATTTTTCACCAGAGACTATGAAAGCCAGAAGATCCTGGACGGATGTTATACAGACACTAAAAGAACACAAATTCCAGCCCAGGCTACTATACCCAGCCAAACTCTCAATTAACATAGATGGAGAAACCAAAGTATTCCACGACAAAACCAAATTCACACATTATCTCTCCACGAATCCAGCCCTTCAAAGGATAATAACAGAAAAAAACCAATACAAGGACAGGAACCACGCCCTAGAAACAACAAGAAGGTAATCCCTCAACAAACCTAAAAGAAGACAGCCACAAGAACAAAATGCCAACTTTAACAACAAAAATAACAGGAAACAACAATTACTTTTCCTTAATATCTCTTAATATCAATGGACTCAACTCCCCTATAAAAAGACATAGACTAACAAACTGGCTACACAAACAAGACCCAACATTTTGCTGCTTACAGGAAACTCATCTCAGAGAAAAGGATAGACACTACCTCAGAATGAAAGGCTGGAAAACAATTTTCCAAGCAAATGGCATGAAGAAACAAGCTGGAGTAGCCATTCTAATATCTGATAAGATTGACTTCCAACCCGAAGTCATTAAAAAAGACAGGGAGGGACACTTCATACTCATCAAAGGTAAAATCCTCCAAGAGGAACTATCAATCCTGAATATCTATGCTCCAAATACAAAGGCAGCCACATTCATTAAAGAAACTTTAGTAAAGCTCAAAGCACACATTGCACCTCATACAATAATAGTGGGAGACTTCAACACACCACTTTCACCAATGGACAGATCATGGAAACAGAAACTAAACAGGGACACAGAGAAACTAAGAGAAATTATGAATCAAATGGATCTGGCAGATATCTACAGAACATTCTATCCTAAAACAAAAGGATATACCTTCTTCTCAGCACCTCATGGCACCTTCTCCAAAATTGACCACATAATTGGTCACAAAACAGGCCTCAACAGATACAAAAATATTGAAATTGTCCCATGCATCCTATCAGATCACCATGGACTAAAGCTGATCTTCAATAACAAAATAAATAATAGAAAGCCAACCTTCACGTGGAAACTGAACAACAGTCTTCTCAATGATACCTTGGTCAAGGAAGGAATAAAGAAAGAAATTAAGGACTTTTATAGTTCAATGAAAATGAAGCCACAACATACCCAAACTTATGGGATGCAATGAAAGCATTTCTAAGAGGAAAACTCATAGCTCTGAGTGCCTCCAAAAGGAAACTAGAGAGAGCACACATTAGCAGCTTGACAACACACCTAAAAGCACTAGAACAAAAGGAAGCAAACTCACCCAAGAGGAGTAGACGGCAGGAAATAATCAAACTCAGGGGCGAAATCAACCAAGTGGAAACAAGAAGAACTATTCAAAGAATCAACCAATCAAGGAGCTGGTTCTTTGAGAAAATCAACAAGATAGATAAACCCTTAGCCAGACTCACTAGAGGGCACAGGGAAAGCATCCTAATTAACAAAATCAAAAATGAAAAAGGAGACATAACAACAGATCCTGAAGACATCCAAAACACCATCAGATCCTTCTACCAAAGACTATACTCAACAAAACTGGAGAACCTGGATGAAATGGAGAAGTTCCTAGACAGATACCATGTACCAAAGTTGAATCAAGATCAGGTTAATGATCTAAACAGCCCTATATCCCCCAAAGAAATAGAAGCAGTCATTAATAGTCTCCCAACTAAAAAAAGCCCAGGACCAGATGGGTTTAGTGCAGAGTTCTATCAGACCTTCAAAGAAGCTCTAATCCCAGTTCTTCACAAACTATTCCACAAAATAGAAACAGAAGGTACTCTACCCAACTCATTCTATGAAGCCACAATTACTCTGATACCTAAACCACAAAAAGACCCAACAAAGATAGAAAACTTCAGACCAATATCCCTTATGAATATTGATGCAAAAATCCTCAATAAAGTTCTTGCTAACCGAATCCAAGAACACATCAAAACAATCATCCATCCTGACCAAGTAGGTTTCATCCCAGGGATGCAGGGATGGTTCAATATACGTAAATCCATCAACGTAATCCAGTATATAAACAAACTCAAAGACAAAAACCACATGGTCATCTCGTTAGATGCGGAAAAAGCATTTGACAAGATCCAACACCCATTCATGATAAAAGTCTTGGAAAGATCAGGAATTCAAGGCCCATACCTAAACATGATAAAAGCAATCTACAGCAAACCAGTAGCCAACATCAAAGTAAATGGTGAGAAGCTTGAAGCAATCCCTCTAAAATCAGGGACTAGACAAGGCTGTCCACTTTCTCCATACCTATTCAACATTGTACTTGAAGTCCTAGCCAGAGCAATTCGACAACAAAAGGAGATCAAAGGGATACAAATTGGAAAAGATGAAGTCAAAATATCACTTTTTGCAGATGATATGATAGTATATATAAGTGACCCTAAAAATTCCATCAGAGAACTTCTAAGCCTGATAAACAGCTTCGGTGAAGTAGCTGGATATAAACTTAACTCAAACAAATCAATGGCCTTTCTCTACACAAAGAATAAACAGGCTGAGAAAGAAATTAGGGAAACAACACCCTTCTCAATAGTCACAAATAATATAAAATATCTTGGCGTGACTCTAACTAAGGAAGTGAAAGATCTGTATAATAAAAACTTCAAGTCTCTGAAGAAAGAAATTATAGAAGATCTCAGAAGATGGAAAGATCTCCCATGCTCATGGATTGGCAGGATCAACATTGTAAAAATGGCTATCTTGCCAAAAGCAATCTACAGATTCAATGCAATCCCCATCAAAATTCCAAATCAATTCTTCAACGAATTAGAAAGGGAAATTTGCAAATTCATCTGGAATAACAAAAAACCTAGGATAGCAAAAACTCTTCTCAAGGATAAAAGAACCTCTGGTGGAATCACCATGCCGGACCTAAAGCTCTACTACAGAGCAATTGTGATAAAAACTGCATGGTACTGGTATAGTGACAGACAAATAGACCAATGGAATAGAATTGAAGACCCAGAAATGAACCCACACACCTATGGTCACTTGATCTTCGACAAGGGAGCTAAAACCATCCAGTGGAAGAAAGACAGCATTTTCAACAAATGGTGCTGGCACAACTTGTTGTTAACATGTAGAAGAATGCGAATTGATCCATTCCTATCTCCTTGTACTAAGGTCAAGTCTAAGTGGATCAAGGAACTTCACATAAAACCAGAGACACTGAAACTTATAGAGGAGAAAGTGGGGAAAAGCCTTGAAGATATGGGCACAGGGGAAAAATTCCTGAATAGAACAGTAATGGCTTGTGCTGTAAGATCGAGAATTGACAAGTGGGACCTCATGAAACTACAAAGCTTCTGCAAGGCTAAAGACACCATCAATAAGACAAAAAACCCACCAACAGATTGGGAAAGGATCTTCACCTATCCTAAATCAGATAAGGGACTAATATCCAATATATATAAAGAACTCAAGAAGGTGGACTCCAGAAAGTCAAATAACCCCATTAAAAAATGGGGCTCAGAACTGAACAAAGAATTCTCACCTGAGGAATACCGAATGGCAGAGAAACACCTGAAAAAATGTTCAACATCCTTAATCATCAGGGAAATGCAAATCAAAACAACCCTGAGATTCCACCTCACACCAGTCAGAATGGCTAAGATCAAAAATTCAGGTGACAGCAGATGCTGGCGAGGATGTGGAGAAAGAGGAACACTCCTCCATTGTTGGTGGGATTGCAAGCTTGTACAACCACTCTGGAAATCAGTCTGGCGGTTCCTCAGAAAATTGGACATAGTACTACTGGAGGATCCAGCAATACCTCTTCTGGGAATATATCCAGAAGATGTCCCAACTGGTAAAAAGGACACATGCTCCACTATGTTCATAGCAGCCCTATTTATAATAGCCAGAAGCTGGAAAGAACCCAGATGTCCCTCAACAGAGGAATGGATACAGAAATTATGGTACATTTACACAATGGAGTACTACTCAGCTATTAAAAAGAATGAATTTATGAAATTCCTAGCCAAATGGATGGACCTGGAGGGCATCATCTTGAGTGAAGTAACACAATCACAAAAGAACTCACACAATATGTATTCACTGATAAGTGGATATTAGCCCAAAACTTAGGATACCCAAGGTATAAGATACAATTTGCTAAACGCATGAAACTCAAGAAGAATGAAGACCAAAGTGTGGACACTGTGCCCCTTCTTAGAATTGGGAACAAAACACCCAGGGAAGGAGTTACAGAGACAAAGTTCGTAGCTGTGATGAAAGGATGGACCATTTAGAGACTGCCGTATCCAGGGATCCATCCCATAATCAGCTTCTAAACGCTGACACCATTGCATACACTAGCAAGATTTTGCTGAAAGGACCCAAATATAGCTGTCTCTTGTGAGACGATGCCGGGGCCTAGCAAACACAGGAGTGGATGTTCACAGTCAGCTATTGGATGTATCACAGGGCTCCCAATGGAGAAGCTAGAGAAAGTACTCAAGGAGCTAAAGGGATCTGCAACCCTATTGTTGGAACAACATGATGTACTAACCAGAACCCCGGAGCTCTTGTCTCTAGATGCATATGTATCGAAAGATGGCCTAGTCGGCCATCAATGGAAAGAGAGGCCCATTGGACTTGCAAACTTTATATGCCCCAATATAGGGGAATGCCAGGGCCAAAAGAATGGGAATGGGTGGGTAGGGAAGTGGGGGGCACTATGGGGGACTTTTGGGATAGCATTGGAAATGTAATTGAGGAAAATATGTAATAAAAATATTAAAAATAAAAAAAAAATCATTGAGGAAGAATAAATAAAACAAACAAGTCCAAAGGAAAAAAAAAGTTGTTGGAAATGTTATGGGAAGGACTGAAGGAGCAGAAAGGGATTACAACCCCATAGGAAAAACAACAATATCAACTAACAGGACCCCCCCCCCCAGATCTCCCAGAGATGAAACCACAAACCAAAAAGTATACATGGATGGGTCCATGACTCCAGCTATGTCTATAGCAAAGGATGGCCTTAGCTGGCATCAATGGGAGAGGAAGTGCTTGGTCCTGTGGAGACTTGATGCCCTAGCATAGGGGGATGCTAGAGGGGTGAGTTGGGAGTGGGTAGATGGGTGGTGAAGCACCCTACTAGAGGCAAAGGGGAGGGAGTGGGATGGGGGTTTGTGGAGGGGAGACTGGGAAGGGGTCAACGTTTGAAATGTAAATGAATAAATTTACCAAAAATAAAATAAAATAAAATAAAATAAAATAAAATAAAAAGTTGTTGGTTGTTCTTTTGACATTTAGGCCATCATTACATCAGTATATCCTGCAGACAGGTGACTGTTGTCAGTCACAAGGTTTGTAGTTGGATGATACTGATGTCCTCTTTTCTCTTCCAGCATGCAAAATACCCATTCCAGCACCATGAAGGCCAATAAGTAGGGGTGAAGCTTGCATACCAGCTCAATTTCTCTATGTTCAATAACATAAGTAAACGATGATGTCTTTAGCAACAGGGCCTTACCATCAGGCTATGGAGAGTAATCCATAGCCTTGGTAAATGGCCTGTTTGAGGAGAAGTCAACTGAACCTCTTTGACCAATGACTCAGTAAGATACAACACATTCTTGTCATATAAAATGCTATCTTCTAGACATGGCATGGCTTTTGCAATCATGAACACATATGTCACATCTTTTGCTATCTGCCCAAGCTGCCATGTGTACATGCACACGCACACACACACACCTACACACACACCTACACACACACACACACACACACACACACACACCTACACACACACACACACACACACACACACGCACGCACACACTCACACACATGCACACATTACACATGTACAGCATGCAGGCACACATACATGCACACATGCCAGAAAAGTAGGATAAAGACTAGTTAGAAGAGAGGTTCAGCAGCAGAAGGTGGATATGAGAGGTTAGTAGAAGATGAATATGATCACAGTAAATTGTAAACCTGTATGAGTTTGTCAAAAATAAAAGAAAAAAGTGACATTTAAGTGTGACTGTAATAGCCCTTTCCCAATTGTTGAACAAAATTAATTTTCTAAGAATGAAAGTGGCAATCACATCTCTGAAGAGTAAAATAATAATTCTGAAGATTAAAACATCTAAAAATAATTTTCAAATTTAAAGCAGAGAGACCTTATTGTTCTTTGTGACTGGTCAATCTTTTGTTGTGAGTGTTATTTTCTGTTTTGTAGGGCGTTTTGTCTCCTTGATTTTTAGCCATTGGATGTTAGCCTCACTCACTCTACCCCAGATAAAGACAATAAAACATATCTCCATGTATTTCCAAATGTCCCCAGTGGAGAAATATTGCCCAACAGGCATTGGCTATAATTTACAAATCCACAAAAAGAAAGGGAGAGAAAATAGAGATGATTTGTCTCAAACAGTTCATAACTTCACTGAGCTAAGCTTAATCCTCCAAGGGAATCCAGAGGGACAAAGACCTGGGTCATTTAGATACCAACTCCTGCCAGTCATTGATTAGGGGGGCAATCAATCCCTGGGTAAAGATATAGAAGGAGAAATAGTAGGTCTTCAGAAATATCTACATCCTAATCTCAGGGACATCAGATGTTCTCTTGTGTGGACAAAGGAATTTTTATGGCAATAGTTATGAACTTTGAGATTATCCTGGACTGTCTGGCTGGGTTTCAGCATAATAGCATGTTTTATAAGAGATTCCTTTTCTCTCAGTGGAGTGAGGGTCAACAGATATGTGACAGTGGTATGTGAGTTCCCACAAAGTAGCTTTAGAGACAAAATGGGGGTATGAGACAAGATATGGGAGAATTCATTTTTATGGTTTGAACCAGAAATGTCCTCAATAGGTTCATGTTATGAATCCTTGGTCCCCAGCTGGTAACACTATTTTGGAATGTTCTGAAAACTCCAGGAAGTAGCACTTAGATAGAGAAATCAGGTAACAGGGAGCAGTTCCTTGTGGTAATATTACCTTTAGCCATCTTTGGTATTGTTCGATGCTTGGATATGCTTAGCTGCCCTCCACCACATTCTTCTATGATGCTATGCCCAAGGGCATGTGACCAGGCGACTATCCTCTGAACTTATAAGCCAAGCCCTTCCTCCTGTACATTGCTTCTGTCCGATCCTTTGATCACAGAGATCTGATGTGTGGAGCCTCTCATTGGCCAAACCCAGTAACTACCTAGTGAACATCTATACATGGCATGCTCTATAACATACAAGGGATCTGGAGGGGAAAGGAAGAATGCCTAAGTTAGAGTTACCTTGAGCAACATGAATTTATACTTAACGTAACTGAATTTGTCATCTGTCAGAAAGAATCAAGGATTAAGCTAAGTTTTGTTCCTTCTAGGAATGAAGAAAGATCTATTGTACAACTTAACAGCATAAATGAAATTGCTTTTGGGGTAGGACCATATCATTGACTACATGGCATCTCTTTAAGAATTTTATCTACAAACAATTTACTTGCTAGTTTAAATGGCCATTATCCATTTTCATAAGTAAATATGTCCCTAGTTTCTGACAATCCTTATCTGCACTCCTAAAGACAAATGCAGAGCTTTGGCCTTAAAAATACTCTCTGGATGCACTTTTCCCTACTTGCTTGCTTCAGCAAACCCAATCTGACCATGCAGGGTTTTCGGCAGTCACATGTTTGTCTCCGGTGTGTCCATTGTGAACATGACAACAGCTATTACATAAGCAAGCAGTAGAGGGTCTGATTTCTCACTTGATCTTGTATATTATTTCTCTTCCTTTGTGTTAGCTCTTCTGCACCTGTGTTTGAGTTAACTCTTGGCTCTGAGGATGTTTAGGGGGTGATTAGAATATTTTTAAAAAGCCATAGAGTAAATAGATCTCATAATTAGTCAGTTGCCTGTGTAGCCACACAAGCGGTCCCTGTATTGTTCCAGGAGCTCAAAGCAAGCCACCCCCCTTGATGAGAACATAAGGAACTTCCACCTTCTCAGGCTTGACCATGTCCTTCAGTGTCAGAGACCTGGAGGTCATGCCCAGGACAGAAAGCTTTCTCTTAACACTTTTGTTGGAGGTATTTTGTTTTGAACAAGCAAGAATTAAGCTGCAGATTTACTCACGGAGACAGGAGTTGAGGAATAGACTGGGCAGGATTGAGGAGGTAGCATTTTAATTTAATTGTGTATTGAGATATGAAGCCTTATGCTCCCACCAACTAAGAGAATGAGGAGGAAGAAGGAGGAGCAGTGACAGAGTAAACTGAGAAGGTCAGTGAGGGATGCGGAAGCCCTGATAGGGACAGAGCCGAAAGGATAAACATCTGCCTTTATTGCATGAAATTTTCCCATTGTCATCTCCAATGACATTTCCATTCTCTGAGGTTTCCCAGCCAGGCCTAGGATATTAAATCACTTGCTCTGAAAGTGCTTACTGCCCTGTATTCCCTGTGGAGGTCAGCACTTCCCACCGAACTTCTCACAGTGACGATGGGAACGTTTGCTATGTGCACTGTGACTACTGGTTACCTGAAGTGTACTTAGCACAACGAAGGGTGGAAACTTAAATTTGATTTTATTTAAATTGATTAAGGCTTGAATAGTCACATGTTCCTAGCTGTTGACACTTGGATCACAGAGTTCTAGACTATACAGCTGTGAGCTGCATGCAGAAAGGGTCCACAGAGGCCCTCTTTGCACTTATATAATAGCAAGCGATCCAGAAGTATTTGCTGTGCACTGGAAAAAGGATCAGAGGGAAAAGAAGGATGGAGCATGAAGGAGGCTCACTAGTCTGGGAATTTGAAAGGATTCCAAACTCTGGCTCTGTGGGACCGCAGTGGCCTAGGGTTACTGAGCAAGATTCAACCCCAGATACTTCAGATGAGGACTGTAGGAGTTGGTTCCTTCTCCTTTAAGAATTTATTACCTGAACTACTTGTTTGACTTTATAAGCCCCCAACCCCAGCCCCTGAGTATGCAGATGAAGCATCTTCCAACAGCCCTGTTGGGTTAATTGTACATGGCCACACAAAACTTGCCTCAGAGACCCTGGCCACCTGCTCAGGGACATAAATAGCTTTTTCTTCCCTGCTCCCCATTGAACTGAACTAGTTCTCTGAAGCTGTTTCCGTGTGTGTGTGTGTTCTTTGCCTGTGCATGCAGCATGAACCCAAGATCCACCTGCACCCACCTGTGCCCAGCTAAGCTTCTCCCTCCAGTCCAGCCCTGGTTGCAATGGGCCTAGCTACCCTGAGGGAAAAGTGAACACAGAATGCATGGCTGTATTGTTCAGTTTTTCATTCCGGTGTCAGAATATCTGACATAAAATCTTGAAAGGATGAAAGTTTAATTTTTGGTTGGGTTCAAGGAGTTTAGGCTCGTGCCCCTATCTCCTTGGGTAGACCGTTCTGCTGAAGATGTGTGGAGGACCGTCTTCCCTAGGTGGTGGATTGAAAGCAGATCGAGGAAGGGGTAGGGTAGCAGGGTAACCTTCAAAGTATAGTCCCTGGGACCTACTGCCTCTATTCTGCCCCAGTTTCCAAGTTGCCACAAACTTGTCAACTACACTCCCACTTAGGGACCAAGCATTCAATATATGAGTCTCCTTGAGAACATTTCATGTTTAAACCACAACCCTGGGACTGTAATGTTGAAGGAGCATTACAGTTCAGAACTCTGAGATGTTTGAAGTTCCTCCCAAAAGTCAGGTGTCTCATTCAGTAGTGTACACACCAAACACCTGGCATGTGGAGGTGGCTCTGCTCCCTGGCTGGTGGCATTAAGTGCTTAAGCTCTTTGCATGTCAGTGTCGCCTTTGTAAGATCACAGGGTGAGCTAATTCCTAAACTCTCTTCTAATTCTGACCTTGTAAACATGTATCAAAGTCCCGCTGACCTTTAAAAAAAATAGCAGAGGCATATAGACTTATTTATAAAAACCTATTTGTTTAGCTGTCCACGTACTGCCTGAGGGCTTTTCCAGTTGGGTCCACCTCAGCATGAAGCATTACTTACAAACCCAGAGGCTGGCTTAAAGGTAATTACTTGAGAAAAGACTTTGTTACCACCAAAATTGAGTAGCATATTTTTAAATAGAACAAAACCTATTTTAGAAGCATTGACTTGACTATGTAGATCAACAGTGACTCATTTAAGTTATATAAGCACTGAATTCAATATTTACAATGCTATGTTTAACCATACAGTACTAATGTGTAGCCTTAAAGGAACATGGGCCATTTATTATCTTTTAAAATTGCTTTTAGAATAAGGAAAGTTTCTACTTAAAATTTGTAGTCAAGTCAATACATTTCAAACATTTTTTTTAAAGTATAAAATTGGGAAACATAAAAGAACCGCCCTCTGGTTGCTTTTCTCACTGAAACCATTTTAATGTGCTATAGCTTTTTTTTGTAACTTTCTCTTTATGCATCATAATTCTAGTTATGAAGTATGCATGATATGTATGTACTAAGTTTTTAATGATGAATCAACAAAAAAGTATAGAAATAGTATATCTAGAAAAGTATAAAAATAATATAGTGCACACTCTGAATTTATCAACTTGGTTTCACAGATGAATATTGACATTTATTCTAGATTATTTTTCTTTGGATTCTTAAGTAATGCTACAGATAGAAAATCATTCATTCTTTCTAGTTTTTCTTACAAAAAAGAAAATCTCCACAGTTGTTAATATTGTCTTTTGTATTTAAAACATGAGTTATTGAATTTCATATTCATCATGAGAAGTTTGACATGTATCCATGTTAGCCCAAGGATATCTAGTCTATCCATCTTCACTGTACAGGTAGAACTCAGTCTATGAATTACATAGTCACCAAACCTGTTTACTTGTAATTAATTAGGGTTTTTTTTGTTTTTTTTTTTTTTGTTATGATCATTTTGTTGTTTTTTTTTATTTTTTAATATTTTTTTATTATGTATTTTCCTCAATTACATTTCCAATGCTATCCCAAAAGTCCCCCATACCCCCCCCCCCCCACGACTTCCCTACCCACCCATTCCCATTCTTTTGGCCCTGGCATTCCCCTGTATTGGGGCATATAAAGTTTGCAAGTCCAATGGGCCTCTCTTTTCAGTGATGGCCGACTAGGCAATCTTTCGATACATATGCAGCTAGAGACAAGAGCTCCGGGGTACGGGTTAGTTCATCATGCTGTTCCCCCTATAGGGTTGCAGATCCCTTTAACTCCTTGGGTACTTTCTCTAGCTTCTCCATTGGGAGCCCTGTGATCCATCCAATAGCTGACTGTGAGCATCCACTTCTGTGTTTGCTAGGCCCCGGCATAGTCTCACAAGAGACAGCTATATCTGGGTCCTTTCAGCAAAATCTTGCTAGTGTATGCAATGGTGTCAGCATTTGGAAGCTGATTATGGGATGGATCCCTGGATATGGCAGTCTCTAGATGGTCCATCCTTTCATCACAGCTCCAAACTTTGTCTCTGTAACTCCTTCCATGGGTGTTTTGTTCCCAATTCTAAGAAGGTGCACAGTGTCCACACTTTGGTCTTCATTCTTCTTGAGTTTCATGCGTTTAGCAAATTGTATCTTATATCTTGGGTATCCTAAGTTTTGGGCTAATATCCACTTATCAGTGAATACATATTGTGTGAGTTCCTTTGTGATTGTGTTACCTCACTCAAGATGATGCCCTCCAGGTCCATCCATTTGGCTAGGAATTTCATAAATTCATTCTTTTTAATAGCTGAGTAGTACTCCATTGTGTAAATGTACCATAATTTCTGTATCCATTCCTCTGTTGAGGGGCATGTGGGTTCTTTCCAGCTTTTGGCTATTATAAATAAGGTTGCTATGAACATAGTGGAGCATGTGTGCTTCTTACCGGTTGGGACATCTTCTGGATATATGCCCAGGAGAGGTATTGCTGGATCCTTCGGTAGTACTATGTCCAATTTTCTGAGGAACCACCAGACTGATTTCCAGAGTGGTTGTACAAGCTTGCAATCCCACCAATAATGGAGGAGTGTTCCTCTTTCTCCACATCCTCGCCAGCATCTGCTGTCACCTGAATTTTTGATCTTAGCCATTCTGACTGGTGTGAGGTGGAATCTCAGGGTTGTTTTGATTTGCATTTCCCTGATGATTAAGGATGTTGAACATTTTTTCAGGTGTTTCTCTGCCATTCTGTATTCCTCAGGTGAGAATTCTTTGTTCAGTTCTGAGTCCCATTTTTTAATGGGGTTATTTGATTTCTGGAGTCCACCTTCTTGAGTTCTTTATATATATTGGATATTAGTCCCTTATCTGATTTAGGGTAGGTAAAGATCCTTTCCCAATCTGTTGGTGGTTTTTTTGTCTTATTGATGGTGTCTTTTGCCTTGCAGAAGCTTTGCAGTTTCATGAGGTCCCACTTGTCAATTCTCGATCTTACAGCACAAGCCATTGCTGTTCTATTCAAGAATTTTTCCCCTGTGCCCATATCTTCAAGGCTTTCCCCCACTTTCTCCTCTATAAATTTCAGTGTTTCTGGTTTTATGTGAAGTTCCTTGATCCACTTAGACTTGACCTTTGTACAAGGAGATAGGAATGGATCGATTCACATTCTTCTACATGATAACAACCAGTTGTGCCAGCACCATTTGTTGAAAATGCTGTCTTTCTTCCACTGGATGGTTTTAGCTCTCTTGTCGAAGATCAAGTGACCATAGGTGTGTGGGTTCATTTCTGGGTCTTCAATTCTATTCCGTTGGTCTACTTGTCTGTCACTATACCAGTACCACGCAGTTTTTATCACAATTGCTCTGCAACTGACGTCCTTCAGACATTTCTTTGTGAAGACAGGTAAGGATGCTTTAAGGAAGAGAGCTGAATTGATTAAATTGATAGTGTAATCCTGTGATTCACCAGAAAGAACAAGCAAGCAAGCAAGCAAGCAAGCAAGCAAGCAAGCAAACAAACAACTCCACCATTTTAGGGCTTTATTAAATATTAAATACTGACCAAGAGATGGGCTTTAGTCAGGGCCATTCCCTGGAATTTCTCACCTGAGAATGGCCTCAAGCCACATGTTGCAGGGCCTTATAAGGACAAACCTATAGGCCACCCTACTTTCCCATGAGGCTTTGTTATTTCCCAAGAACTATAATTCCCAGCCTTCCAGGAAATTACCTGGTTCCTGAGCAGGTAACCTTCAGATTAATTTTGGGCATTGCAATAGACAGGTAGAACATCTCTCCTAAATAATTGAATAAATTTACACTCTTATCAGCAGCATGACATCCTCAATTTCCATTATTTTCACCAATAAGTGATCCTTTCAGACTCTCAGTGTTCATTAATTTGATAACAATGAAGGGGCAAACAAACACTGTTTTTTGACTTCACAGAGTTTTGTTGCACTTGAAAGCTCCTCAGAGTTGCTTTGATGGTTTGGAGTTTTCCCTCAGTGAACATCTTCAATATTATTTGTCCTTGGTTATTTTCTTTTCCAATCGATGGGCTTATTGTAATTTTTTGAAGAATGAGTACTTGAAGCCAAGTATTACATTTTTTACCTGTGTTTGCTGTGGTTTGGTTCAGTGATGGTATGGCAAGCTGGTGAAAATTTCATCAAAAGCTGTGATACTTCTAGAGAAGCAATGAAGTATCATAGAATTTTGACACAAAAAGTTAAATAATCTTACTAATAAAGGTGTGGAGATCTGTGACAAAAATCTTTTTCACATCGTAGATACTTGAAGATCCAAGCTTGCAACAGCATGACTGGGTCCTAGAATCCTAGTTGGGATGGAAGAATGAAGAAAGAATAGACACACAGACACACAAACACACTTACAGAAATGCTGGGATCCAGTGTGCTGTGCTCACTCTGATGGAAGATACCTACCACAAAGCAACCAGGAGCCTCTGTGCCTCTATCATCTACACAGCACAGGAGATGTGATTAGCTCTTCTCAGTAGGAGGCCTCTGTAGGGGAGCAGTTTGAAGCTATAAACATCCTGGAGGAGGAAACTGTGGTCAATGTTCTCTGCACACTGTCAACATTCCCACTAGGACCATAGAGAGGTTTTGCCACAGGTCTACAGTACTCTTCCTTGTCAATAATACACATCCACTGGGGCTCCTTCACCGCCTCTGTCCACTCTTGTCATCATCTGTTTCTTGCCATTCTTTCCCTTCCCTTGCATCTGCTTTTCATCTGGGCAGTTCTCACTAGAGCCTGCCTGGTTAGTTCTCAGGAGGTGGAGCTTCTGGTGGCTGGAAGTAGGATTGAGGTGAAGAACCTTGGTGCTTTGGAGCCATTCAGTCTCATAGACACTTTTCATTGTGCCCAGCTTCTGTTTCTTTACTATGCAATGGAGGTAATGGAGAATTGTCATAGATATCATAAGCCTGGCACATGACCAACAATATCTTATAGGATGTGTCACTACATTTGTTCTCTTGGAGCAATCAGTAAGGAATAGGGAACAGTGTGAATACGATTTCAGTGGTGATGTCTATGGAGGGTGTAGGCCAGAGGAGATTGGAAAATCAAAGGGAAAGCTAGGATGGGCAAGCAAACCCAAAAGAAGTTCATGGTGGAGAGGCTGCTCTGATTTACTTTCTATTGCTATGATGAGTGCCATGATTAGAAGCATTTTGGCAGAGGGGTTTATTTTCATTTTGCAGCACATAGTCCATCATGAAGGAAGGCAGGACAGTTAACTGGAGGCAGGAACTGATGCAGAGGCCATGAAGGGATAGAGCTTACTGGCTTGCTTTCCATGGCTTGCTCAATATATAATATATAATTGATATAATAAATAATAATATAATATTTCTATAAAATTTAAAATGTATATTTTAAATTTATTTTTATTTTATGTGCACTGGTGTCTTGCTTGCACACTTGTCTGTGTGAGGGTGTTGAATTCCCTGGAACTAGGGTTATAGACAGTTGTAAGCTGCCATGTGGGTGCTGGGAATTGAACCAGGGTCCTCTGAAAGAGCAGTCAGTACTCTTAACAGTTGAGCCATCTTTCTAGTCCCAGCTTATCCAACTTTCTTATAGCACCCAGGACCACTTGTCCAAGGGTGACACCAACCCTAGTGGGCTGGACCCTCCCACATCAATCATTAATCAAGAAAATTCCTCCCAGACTTGCCTTCAGACAATCTCAGGGAGGCAGTTTCTCAACTGAGGTTGCTTTTTCCAGATAACTTTAGCTTTTGTCAGGTTGACAAAGAAACTAATCAGTAAGAAGCCAAACATTTTTTGTAGAAAGAAAAGAATTCTCTGTTCCAGCAAGCCTTAAGATGTAGCTACATCTCTGAGGAAGATATAGGGATCAAATTATTAATAGCTCAGATTCCACAAAGCACAGCATTGTGGTTTGCTTGAAGTTTATTATTGAGAAGAAAATGTTTATGAAACCAATCTTTCTCATCATGAAGGTGGGTAACTGAGATTTCATTATGTGGAAATATTTTTACATTCAAAGAAAGCATCGTTTACAATAATTGACTGTCACAAACAGTTGAGAGTTTACGATGCTCACACATAAACAACATTCTAAAAGTTTTACTCATTATATATAGGAATCATTCTAAAACAAATGCTTTATTATTCCATTGTTTGAAGCAAAGCACATGCAATTTATTCTTTTCTTCCTGAACCAAGAGAATCATTATGGTCCTTCTGGTTGGCACCAGCACCGGGCCACCTTGGGCACAAACTCAGTGGACAGTTCCAAGGTCCCCAACAGACTCTCCATTCCCCAGGTGCCCTAGCACACCCAGGATCTTAGAATCACTGGTGAGTAGAACACAGCATCTGGTCCAAAACCACCAAGAGTGACTGGGACCAGCAGAAGCCAGGGACACAGGAACCCCACCAGACCAGTGGCTTCAGTTCCTTTCAGTTGGCACTGGTTTACCTTGGTTGTGATCTCAGCAGAAAGCCCCATGGTCCCCAGAGGAGGTACCACTTCCAGGCCCTCTAACACATCCAGGATCTTAGGATTCCAGGACCCCAGGAGCTTGGTCACATCAGGATCTCAGGATCACAGAGGAAGCTTAACTCCCAGGAACTCTGACACACCCAGAATCTCAGGATCCCAGGATCCAAGAATCACAGGATCACAGAGAAAGCTGGACGCTGAGGATTTCTTACTCAATAGGGATTACAGGAAGGACAGGCTTCAATCAGATATAGTGAGGGCAGGGAGCAGTTGAGATAATCAGATGGTGGGAGGCAAGCATAAGAACAGAAGCAACAGAAACCAAGGTTACTTGGCATCATCAGAACCCAATTCTCCCACCATAGAAAGTCCTGGATACACCAGCACACCAGAAAATCATGATATGGAGTCACTTCTCATGATGATGATGGAGGACTTTAAGAAGGACATAAATAACTCCCTTAAAGAATTACAGTAGAACACAGGTAAAGAGGTAGAAGCCCTTAAAGAGGAAACACAAAAAACCCTTAAAGAATTACAGGAAAACACAGGTGAAGGAATTGAACAAAAACATCCAGGTTCTAAAAATGGAAGTAGAAACAAAAAAGAAATCACAAACAGAGACAACTCTGGAGATAGAAAACCTAGGAAAGAAGTCAGGAGCCATAGATGCAAGCATCACCAATAGAATACAAAAGATAGAAGAGAGAATCTCAGGTGCAGAAGACACCATAGAAAACATTGACACAACAATCAAAGAAAATGTGAAATGCAAAAAGATCCTAACCCAAAACATCCAGAAAATCCAGGACACAATGAGAAGACCAAACCTAAGGAAAATAGGTATAGACGAGAAGGAAGATTTCCAATTTAAAGGACTAGTAAATATCTTTAACAAAATTATAGAAGAAAACTTCTCCAACCTAAAAAAAAAGAGATGCCCATGAACATACAAGAAGCCTACAAAACGCCAAATAGTTCATACCAGAAAAGAAATTCCTCCCGTCACATAATAATCAAAACACCAAATGCACAAAACAAAGAAAGAATATTAAAAGCAGTAAAGGAAAAAGGTCATGTAACATATAAAAGCAAACCTATCAGAATTACACCTGACTTCTCCCAGAGACTATGAAACCAGAAGATCCTGGGCAGATGTCATACAGATAATATGATAGTATACATAAGTGACCCCAAAATTCCACCAGAGAACTCCTAAGCCTGATAAATAGCTTCAGAGAAATAGCTGTATATAAAATTAACTCAAACAATTCAGTGGCCTTTCTCTTCACAAAAGATAAAAAGGCTGAGAAAGAAACTAGGGAAACAACACCCTTCACAATTGTCACAAATAATATAAAATACCTTGATGTGGCTCTAACTAAGGAAGTGAAAGATCTGTATGATAAGAACTCCA
The DNA here is from genome assembly GCF_978045245.1 of Mus caroli. Classification (NCBI taxonomy): domain Eukaryota; kingdom Metazoa; phylum Chordata; class Mammalia; order Rodentia; family Muridae; genus Mus; species Mus caroli. Next base: position 46,652,824 of record NW_028227257.1, on the reverse strand, counting down.
AGTATTTGAAGAAAGAAACCAAAGAAGATCTCAGAAGATGGAAAGATCTTCCATGTTCATAGATTGGCAGGATTAGTATAGTAAAATGGCTATCTTGCTGAAAGCAATCGACAGATTCAATGCAGTCCCAATCAAAATTCCCACTCAATTCTTCACAGAGTTAGAAAGGGAAATTTGCAAATTCATCTGGAATAACAAAAAACCTAGGATACTGTTTTCAACAATAAAAGAACTTCTGGTGGAATCACTATGCCTGACCTCAAGCTGCACTACAGGGCAATTGTGATGAAAACTGCATGGTATTGGTACAGTGACAGGCAGGTATATCAATAGAATAGAATTGAAGACCCAGAAATGAACCCACACACCTATGGTCACTTGATCTTTGACAAAGGAGCTAAAAACCATCCAGTGGAAAAAAGACAGCATTTTCAACAAATGGTGCTGGCACAACTGGCAGCTATCATGTAGAAGAATGCGAATTGATTCATTCTTATCTCCTTGTACAAAGCTCAAGTCTAAGTGGATTAAGGAACTCTACATAAAACCAGAGACACTAGAGGTTTTAGAGGAGAAAGTGGGGAAGAGCCTTGAAGATATGGGCACAGGGGAAAAAATTCCTAAACAGAACACCAATGGCTTGTGCTGTAAGATCATGAATGGACAAATGGGACCTCATAAAATTGCAGAGCTTCTGTAAGATAAAGGACACTGTCAATAAGACCAAAAGGCAACCAACAAATTGGGAAAAGATGTTTACCAATCCTAAATCTGAAGGAGTGCTAATATCCAATATATACAATGAACTCAAGAAGTTAGACTCCAGAAAACCAAATAACCCTATTAAAAATGGGGTACAGAACTAAACAAATAATTCTCAACTGAGGAATACTGAATGGCTGAGAAACACCTAAAAAATGTTCAACATCCTTAGTTATCAGGGAAATGCAAATCAAAACAACCCTGAGATTCTACCTGATGCCAGTCAGAATGGATAAGATCAAAAATTCAGGTGACAGCAGATGGTGAGGAGGATGTGGAGAAAGAGGAACACTCCTCTATTGCTGGTAGGATTGCAAGCTGGTACAACCACTCTGGAAATCAGTCTGGCGGTTCCTTAGTAAATTGGATATAGTACTACTAGAAGATGCAGCAATACCACTCCTGGGCATATACCCAGAAGATGCTCCAACATGTAATAAGGACGCATGCTCCACTATGACCAAAGGAAGGAACCCAGATGTCCCTTAACAGAGGAATGGATACAGAAAATGTGGTACATTTATACAATGGAGTACTACTCAGCTATTAAAAACAATGAATTTATGAAATTCTTAGACAAATGGATGGATCTGGAGGGTATTATCCTGTGTGAGGTAACCCAATCACAAAAGAACACACATGATATGCACTCACTGATAAGTGGATATTCGGCCAGAAGCTCAGACTACCCAAGATACAATTCACAAACCACATGAAACTCAAGAAGAAAGAAGACCAAAGTATGGATATTTTGATCCTTCTTTGAAGGGCGAACAAAACATCCATGGAAGGAGTTACAGAGACAAAGTGTGGAGCAGAAACTGAAGGAATTACCATCCAGAGACTGCCTCACCTGGGGAACCATCCTATATATAATCACCAAATCCAGACACTACTGTGGATGCCAACAAGTGCTTGCTGACAGGAGCCTGATATAGCTGTCTCCTGAGAGACTCTGCCAGTACCTCACAAATACAGAAGTGGATACTCACAGCCATCCATGGGATTGAGCACAGGGTACCCAATGAAGGAGCTAGAGAAAGGACCCAAGGAGTTGAGGGGGTTAGCAGCCCATTAGGAGGAACAACAATATGAGCTAACTCATACCCACAGAGCTCCCTGGAACTAAACCACCAACCAAAGGGTACACATGGTGGGACTCATGGCTCCAGCTGCATATATAACAGAGGATGGCCTAGACAGACATCAATGCCCCAATGTAGGGCACTGTCAGGGCCAGGCAGCTGGACTGGGTGGTTTGGTCAGCTGGGGAATGGGGGAGGAGATAGAGGGAGGTGTTTTTGAAGGGGAAATCAGGAAAGGGGATAACATTTGAAATGTAAATTATGAAAGTATCCAATTAAAAAAAAGAGAATCATCATGAATTTTTGCTTTTTATCATGTCATGATGTAATGATACTCTTGGGATCTATCAACACATAAATGTCTTTACTAGCTTGTTTCGGTCATTCCCATGTCTGCCTTTAAAGTTTTATTCTGTTTTGTTTGCTTTTATTTGTCTTCTGATATGCTGTCAAACATGTTGCAAATATTTATAAAATGAAAATAATCAGACTCAAAAAACATCTCAAGAAGCTATCCTTACAGTTCTAGCAACTTTAGTCAAAATATTTTGTATGTCCTCTATGTGCTAAGCACTGGGCTGTGAGCTTAGCATGTAGAGATGAATGGATCCCTTACCCTCCAGAATCCATATGCTGGTGAAATAGCAACTTTCCTGTGGAATTTATTCTGTAAATGAAGAGATGCCTGTGTGCATGATTCGTGCTTAATCCTGTTCTTCAACTGTATTTCCAGTATTTGGAATAGAAGAATAACAAAGTTTCCAAGGGTGGATAAATTCCTTTTATCTGTTAAATAGCTGCTGTATAATATGAGCAGAGACCAACCACACTGACAAGAAGGGCTTTGAAGAACTCTTGTAAGGCTGTCTACAAGTAAAGTGTGTCATGTCTCTTTTTTTTGACAGAGGTTGTTGGACAGAATGGTTTTGTGGAACTTGGCCTTTCTGTCTGTTCCAAATGATGTCATATGGATGATATTTTAAATATTAGAAACATGTAGGTGTCCTATGAGATGGAGAGTAAGTGATGGCCAGTAAGGGAGGGTAGGAGCCAGGGAGTCTGCTGTGCTCCTAGGATGGAGAGAGATGAATGGTCAGCTGCTTGTTGCCTGAAGGTTGGTGGTTATAGAACCAGCTTATGTTTGAGAACGAATTTATGTTTATATACAAAAGTGAAGATTGTGTGGAATTTCTGTCTTGCAAAGGCCCTGAAGTACCAATATGAGTTCATGTACCCTGGGCTTCTGCAAAGATGCTGGGGAGTCTTACATTCAGTGATGGCCCACCATAGGTGGAAAAGCCTTGCATTGTTATAGAGACTGTAGAGTTGGATGCACCATCCTTGAGACCTTAATGTAGCTAAAGTTTAAAGCACTAGCCAGAATGAGGGAAGTGTACCGTGATAGACTTGCTTTAGATCACTGTCTGCTTTTACTCTGTGTGAGGCATTTCCGGTACCAGCATCCGATGTTCCAAGAACAACATTGATTCTGGGAAAATCAGAATAAACTTGAAAACTACCATGCTAAAGCACATAAGAATAAGCATCCCAAGAGAATTGTGTGATTATCCCTGGAGAAATGCAAACGAGCATTTATATCACAGAGAAGGTACCGTTTTTAGGAAGAGCAGAAAACCCACTCACGTCTAGCTTAGTGAACCAGTGAGATTTATGGTGTGTGTGTGGAGCCTTACAGGAGCATGATGACTGAGAGGCAATGGATCACTGAAAAACCCACTGAGCATGAGTGGTGATTCCTGAAAGCTTTATCCCTTGAATGCCCTGCACACTTGCAGGTGCTCTGTGGTCTGAGTCGCTCCATTTGCTACTCCTGCAGTTGTTAATGCTTACATAGCTTTGTGAATCTGTTAAGTTTCAGAAGCTCCTTGAGACTTGTGAGTTGTTGGCTTTTTTGAGCCTTGTAACCTTTGCTTAATCACATGCCTTAAAGAGTCTCCTCCAGGACCAAATGAGGAAGTGTTTATGCAGCAAAAAGGCTGCTGATAAGGTCAATAATCTGAGCAGAAAGTAATCCCTGATAAATTTCAAATGATATTTCATTCATAATAAATATATTTGAGGAAAACAGGAAACATAAAACAACAGCATTCATCTATGTATTAAGGAAGATAGGGACAGAGAAAAGTCAATAAGAAAAACTGGGCATTAAAGAAATGTATGCTATTGAAATCTAAAAGTAGTCTGGTTGCTTACTCACAGTAAAAATAAAATTTGTGACTGAAATGATATTAATGATGAACTAACTCCATAATGCTGCAAAGACTTGGTAAAGACAATAAAGATGATTGGAGAGAAATTAGGGTATGAAAAATACAGGGAAAGGCTATATAAGTACATAAAGCACAATTACATCTATAGACCGATAGATTAGATAGATGGATAGATAGATAGATAGATAGATAGATAGATAGATAGATAGATAGATAGATAGATAGATCTACAGTTGGTAAGCAGATGAGAAGGAGGGTTGAAAGGAAATATTAATGGACCAGTAGCTGCGTGTGGTGATGCACATCTGTAATGCCAGAACTTGGGAGCTTGGGCCAGTAGAAATGCTCTAAGTTTAGAGTTATCCTGGGCTACATAATAAGACTATGGTCAGGTAGAAATTGAATATTAATATCAAATAGATTAAATGAAATATATTCAGAAAGAATAAGTGAAAACAACAAGGATATATTTGGGAGAAGGACTACCTCCTGATTGGAATGACAATTAGGCTAATGGCTACTTTCTCATCTTCAAACATAGGAACTTAGAAAAGGAGTGGTACTCAGCATGCACAGGGGAGAAGCTGGCAGTCTATGTGGAAGTAAGCTGTTGCTTGAGATTGAGCGTGAACACAGCACATTTCCACATATGTAAAAAGAGAGTTTACTTGGGTTCATAGCATTCCCTTATTGGTGTTACTAAACGGAAATTCTCTCTCAGGGTAAACTGTCACTTGAAAGCAACTGTCAAAGAGGCTCAAGCTCCAAGTAAAAACCGACGACAGTCCTTTAGTGAACATACTAGGCAAAAAGAATACTTTTCCAAATAGTAACTATGAATATAGTTAGCAATGAGAAAAGGAGTTAACTATTAACTATTAACTGTAGCCAAATTATGGAATCAGCCTAAGTGCTCCCCAACAATAAATTGATAAAGACACTTATCTATATGTATCTACCTATACAAAATGGAGTCTTAGGAAACCATATGTGAGAATGAGATCATGCCATTTACAGGAAAATAGAAGGAGCGGGAGATCCTAATGTTAACTGAAAAAAGATGGTTCACTAAAACAAGTTTCCCATGTTCTCTCTTATATGTCAAAGGACATGCAAATAGAAGGAAGGAAGTTGGTAGAATCTAGAATCATCTGAGAGATAGGACTCTGGGCAGGCCTGTGCAGGTTTACTTTGATTATTTGATGAGGGAAGATCCATCTCTTTTGGGTAGCCCCATTTTCTGGTAGGGATTCTGAATTAACATGGAGAGAGGGGGTTGAACAGCAGCAGCAGCAGCAGCAGCAGCAGCAGCAGCAGCAGCAGCAGCAGCAGCAGCAGCAGCAGCGGTAGCAGCAGTTGCCGCTGCCATCCCTCTGTTTCTTGATTAGGAATACAATCTGATCAGCTACTTCAAGCTCATGCTGCCTTGATCTCCCTGGTTGATGAACCATGCCCTCAAACTGTGAGCCAGAATAAATCCTTTATCTATTAAGTTGTCTTTGGCAGAGTATTTTAGTACACCAACAAAAGAGAAACTGGGAATAAATTGTTAAGAGGAAGTAGTCTGAGCTGTGTGTGTGTGTATCCCTGCATGCCTTCAATTCCAGCTCTCTTGGCAGAGGCAAGGAGGCAGGAGAGGCAGGAGAGGCAAGAGAGGCAGGAGAGGCGGGAGAGGCAGGAGAGGCAGGAGAGGCAGGAGAGGCAGGAGAGGCAGGAGAGGCAGGAGAGGCAGGAGAGGCAGGAGAGGCAGGAGAGGCAGGAGAGGCAGGAGAGGCAGGAGAGGCAGGAGAGGCAGGAGAGGCAGGAGAGGCAGGAGAGGCAGGAGAGGCAGGAGAGGCAGGAGAGGCAGGAGAGGCAGGAGAGGCAGGAGAGGCAGGAGAGGCAGGAGAGGCAGGAGAGGCAGGAGAGGCAGGAGAGGCAGGAGAGGCAGGAGGCAGAAAGCTCTCTGAGTTAGAGACCAGCCTGGTCTACATACTGCCTTCTAGGCCTTTCAGGGCTGCATAATGAGACTGTCTAAAAACAGAAAGAAAAAGGCTGTTGCTGGATAAACCCCAGACCAGGTGGTTCTCAGACTATTGGAGTTTTGTTTTATTTTATAGGAGGAATGTAGATCAAGTTGGAACATTGGGGTAGAAAAGCCCCGCAAGACAGTAAAGATAACTTAATGCACCCTTCTGGTGGGAACTTAGAAGAAATGAAAGTTGGGAACTATGGAAAGGAAGGAAGGGCTAGGCTCATGAAACTTCAGAGGGGAACATAGACTTCACAAGGAATAGGGCTGGTACTTCTTGTGAGATATTTTGACCAAGAATCTGTCTTCCTTCTGTCCATGTCCCAAGAACTTGAGTAATGTTGAATTTCAAGTTATTAATGGGTGGGTTTATTTTACAGAAGAAACATGCATGAACAATCTTAAAGTTCTGGACAAGGGAAAAAAAAATCACTGGGACAGTGGGAGACGTGCCTGGAGGAAAAGACTTCTCCCATAGCCCATAATCCTTTAGTCATCAACCATCACCCATCAATGGCTTCTACTTGCAAAGGTGAAAACTCCTCAACCGAGAATGTGGATAGGGGGTTTCCCTGCTCCTCTAAAGCAATTGCCTAAAAGTGTGCTTTGTCTCCTCAGGTTAGCCCAGAGAAGCTGATGTAACTGTGGTCCCAGGAGGCTAAGCTAAAACCTAATCTGGCAATGAACCTCAGCGGTGTTGTCCAGACCATGCGGTACTGATTTTGGAAGCATGAAAGATGGAGATTGAAGTGTTCATGGAGTCTTACTTCATTGTTTCAGAGAGCAGATGGTGTGTGGGCAGGTTAGAGTCCCTGCAACGAGGCCCTCAAAGGCCACTGTGTGAAACTGTAAAGGTGAAGGGTGGATTATATATAGTGCAGCCTCTGAAATGTTGGTGATAATAGAACTGTGGGGCATCTGCCAAAGAGAGCTGTGAGCATGGGAGTGAAGCCAGCACAAGAGAATGCCTATGTGTCCTGCAGATGGCAGAGATTAGGGTGTGTGTGTGTGTGTGTGTGCGTGCATGTGCATGTGGGTGCTTTGAAACTCAGTCAGTTTTCTCACAAATCCAAAAAGCCATACTCAAAGATGTAGGGTTTGCTGTTTTCACTACCGGATTTTGATCTGATCACATCTTGCTATGTCCTGATCCTTCTGCTTTTGAGAATGCGTGCTCTGTGTCACTGTATACTGGCAGGGTGTAACTTGTTTTGATTTTATAGAAATTCACAGTTAAGAGATTTTGATTTTTTAAAAAAAGTACTGGGATTGTTAAAAAACTATAGAGGCATTTAATGTTAATCTGAATGTATTTTGCATTGCAATGTTGTCATGATCTCATGGAACAAGGGATGAAAGGTTATGACTTCAAAATGTTATGTTTGAGTTCAAGTTGGAATGGAGTGGATCTGTACTGGTTACTGTTAATTTATGTCTTCATAGAATCTAAAATAATCTGGGATATGGGTGTCTGGAAACATTTGTAGGGGATTACCTTGATTATTTCATTGATGGAGGAAGACCCACCCAGTGTAGGTGACACCATTTCTGACTGGGATTCTGAACCTGGCCAATGAAGAAAGCTACTGAGCAGGTGCAGTGTTGCTGCTGTCTCCTTGCTGACTCTGGACATAATGTGACCAACTGCTTCAAGTTTCTGGTGATTTGATTTCTCCATCATGATGGACTATACCCTTGAAGTAGGAGACAAAATATATCTTTCCCCCTGAGTTCCTTTCTAAAGAGTATACAGTGATAAAAATAGAAGGGAAACTAAGATGGGGAGAGTCCTAGGGATGTAGAGGGGAAGTGAAGAAGAAGCAGAGTGAGTAAGAAGGAGTGAGAGGGCGTGGATGTGATCAAAAGACTGTAGTCACTTATGGAAACATAATGGGATAGCTTGCTTAGTTTGCAACATATAATACAAAAGCAAAAGAGTATACACTAATTAATGAGGAGAAGCCGTCAGCAACTGTATAGAAGTGGAACTAAGATTTGGGATAAAAAACAGAATGAAGAGGACAGAGTTGGGTTTGCACACAATGTGCTCAGCCATCAGGCTGGTGCCCCTCAGAGAGTCTTGGTTTTCATTCAGAAATGAACATTTGAAACTTAAATGCCCTACCATTTCTTTTTTCTTGTACACAAGAGAGGTTGGGGGAGACAACACAACTTTTACCAGCTAATGCCAATCAAGATGGGAGAGGAAAGTAGGCCAATGCTAATCTGAAAGATTTGGACCAAAATATAAACTCACCCAACATGGAGCTACGGCTTCTACAAAATAGAACCAATAGCAAGTTTGGCACACATGTTAGAATGTTAAAACTCTTATTTATTACTCAGGATTATTCAAATGCCCTGTCTTTCTTCTCAACGTGAGTTATTGTGAACTTAATGGAGTTCTCTTCTTTAGAGGACTTAAGAATTGAACACTGAAATCTGTGTAAACATCATGGCAGGGCAGACAAAAATTTTTTTCATCATTTCTAAAGCTGTCTAACATATTAAGCTTGGCACTTCTGTCTGAATTAAGTGGATGTGAACTCCACATTCCTTCTTTGCTAGAGCTGTGTGTCCTTGAATATTGACACAAGCTACTGTTCTATCATACAATGTCGCTCAGGCGCTGTCAAATAAAAGATATTTCTAACTGGATATGATGGTCCCAGCACTCCATGGGCAGAAGTGAGTGGATAGAAAGTTCAAGCCTGGGTATGACCTTGTAGCAAGACCAACTTGTGATATAACACAAACCAAAAAGAAAAGAAATGTACATGTCTATCTCACAAAATAAATTCAGACCATGGAAGACACATATTCAGACGTATTTTAATATGAAAAGTAGCAAGGCAAAGAAAGAGACCAAATACAGTGACCTTTTGAAAGAAGTGGTTGCCTTTGAAAGCAAGTTTTGCATCTTTATTGATGAGTGGTCTTCAGCATAATACATTATTTTCCTATATGATATCCTGAATAGTGAAAATAAAGAAATATGCCAAGGCAAACCTATGAGACTACAGTAAGACTTACTCATGAATTAATTTATTCAGTAAGAACTTACACATCTATACACATTCACATATGCACATACAATATATACATAATTAATACTTTATTTCACATGCACAAGTATGTGTATACCCTCCTCTCTCCTGATACTACTGTGCTGTCCTAACTTCAGCAGAGCATGAGTGACACCATGTAAATAAACCCTTGGTCCTCAAAGTTTATTTTATGGTAAAAGAGAAATGCACGCCTTAATACGTTACCATTTAATAAAAATAAGATGGTGGAAACACAAGTGTTGACCATATATGATTCAGAGCTAAAATAGCATCACAAATAGACACACTTTTGAAAATTATTGCAAAGCAGATGCAGGGAGACTAGGGATATTGAAGAAGTTATGAAAAATGAGACTGTGAAATAGAAACGGGGCAGAGAAAGAGGGAGAAAGGGAGAGAGAGGGAGGGAGGGAGGAAGAGAGAGAGGGAGGGAGAGAGAGAGAGAGAGAGAGAGAGAGAGAGAGAGAGAGAGAGAGAGAGAGAGAGAGAGAGAGAGAATGAATGAATGAATGACTGGGAAGGAAAGCTGACCCCAGACTGTTAAAAGTCATAAATGCATGCTAGTAAGTATCTTTGCAAGTCACCTTGGCAGAAAGTGACACACTGTATTAAACTGGCAGTATGTAATTTCCACAAGTGACATCACTTGCAAATTTTCCAAAGAAGAGCTTACAAAAGCCAGACCAAAGCATACTTAGGGAGAAATAATGGCATATGGAAAGAAGCTGACAGTAGTTGATGGATCTGAGTTAAAATCAATGATGACTTGGGAGGAGTTACACTTCTTTAGAAGAATGCAACAGCAGAATTTAGTTATATATTCGATTGTTTCTTTTGAGGAAACCAGAACTGCGTAAAAAGGAGGATGATGTTCTTCTGCATTTTAAATTTTAGTCGAAATAAGTAAATTTGAATGTATTTTAATAGTTTCACATGAGTGGAGGCTCCCATACTGGACAAAGGTAGCATGCTTGAAAGTATGTGGTCTTCCTTTCAGTCTAGAGAAAAGGCTTGCTCTGTAAACAGATTGACATGTGAATTCCCTTTGGTTACCCAAATTCTCATTTAAAGAGCTAGAGAGATGGCTCAAGAATGCTTGCTCTGCAGACATGAGGACCAGAATAGAGATGATGACACCCACAGCACAAGCTGTAATCCCTGTAATCCAGCTCTGCAGAGGGCAGAAACAGGTGATTGCTGGAGATTGCTGGCTTCTAGGTTCACTGACTGAATCAAGAGCTCCAGGTTCAGAGAGAGATGTTGCATTAAAAGAGTAAGCAGTGGGTGATAGAGGAGGATAACCAGTGGCCCTCTGGCTTCTGAATGTATACACTGGCCCGCATACCACAGACAGACAGACAGACAGACAGACAGACACACACACACCCCACAACTAAAACTGAATGAACAAATAAAAATACACTAAAAAATCTCATTTGGAAAAGAAAGCTTATTATCTCAACAAATAGTCAACACTTCTGGCTAGCTTTAAATACCTGCTTGTTATAACCTAGAATCATCTAAGAGAGCCTCAATTGGGGAAATGCATAGATCAGACTAGTATGTGGGTATGTCAGTAGCGGGATTGTCTTGATTGTTAATTGGTGGAGAAGGACCCAGCCCATTGTGGATGGAACCCTTCCTTAGTTCAGGAGCCCAGAACTATGAGACAAGAGAAAGGCAATGAAAGATAGCTAGTAAACAGGCACAATGATGGGTGCATCAAGTCCTTTCGCTTCCTGACTGTGAATGAGGTATGACTAACTGCTTGAGCTCCTACCTTGAATTCTCATCTACAATGGGCTGAAATGTGAAACAGTGGTCTGAACAAATCCTTTCCTCCCTAATGTTGTTTTTAGTCAGGGTGTTTGTGGTAGTGTGAGTGAGAACTATATTCCCTGTCAGATGGGGTAGGTGAGCACTTGGTCCCCCATTAGTACTGCTGTCTGGCAGGTGTAGGAAGTGTAGCCTTGGTGGAGTTAGTGCACCACTGAGGGTGGGCTTAGAGATTAATGAGCCTTGTCCTCTTTCCAGTTTGCTCTCTTTACTTCATGCTTGCATTTGAAAATGTGAGCTCTAGGCTTCCTGTTTCCTGTTTGCTACTACGCCTCTCCACCTTGGTAATAACATCTCTCAGGAATGGTAAGCCCAATTAGGTCCTTTCTTCTGTCAGTTGCCTTGCTCATGATGTTTTATCATAGCAACATAAAAGAAATGAATACAGTGTTTTTCCAAGAAAGAGAAATGGAAGCAGGGTAGTGTGCATTTGTTGAGTTAAGAAGTATAGTTGCCATTTGTCGATTCTTGATCTTACAGCATAAGCCATTGTTATGTTCAGAAATTTTTTCCTAGTGCCCATATCTTCGAGGCTTTCCCCCACTTTCTCCTCTATAAATTTCAGTGTCTCTGTTTTATGTAGAGGTCTTTGATCCACTTAAACTTGAGCTTTGTACAAGGAGATAAGAATGGATCAATTTGCATTCTTCTAAATGCTAACTGCCAGTAGTGCCAGCACCATTTGTTGAAAATGCTGTCTTTTTTCCACTGGATGGTTTTAGCTTTCTTGTCAAATATCAAGTGACCATAGGTGTGTGGGTTCATTTCTGGGTCTAAAATTCTATTCCATTGATCTGCCTGTCTGTCGCTGTACCAGTAGCATGCAGTTTTTTTTTTTTTTTTTATCACAATTGCTCTGTAGTACAGTTGAGGTCAGGCATGGTGATTCCGCCAAAGGTTCTTTTATTGTTGAGAATAGTTTTTGCTCTCCTAGGTTTTTTGTTATTCCAGATGAATTTGCAAATTTCCCTTTCTAACTCAGTGAAGAATTGAGTTGGAATTTTGATGGAGATTGCATCGAATCTGTAGATTGCTTTTGGCAGGATAGCCAGTTTTACTATATTAATCTTGCCAATCCATGAGCATGGGAGATCTTTCCATCTTCTGAGATCTTCAAATCCTTTCTTCAGAGACTTGAAGTTATTATCATATAGACCTTTCACTTCCTTAGAGTCACACCAAGGTATTTTATATTATTTGTGACTATTGTGAAGGGTGTTGTTTCCCTAATTTCTTTCTCATCCTGTTTATCCTTTGTGAAGAGAAAGGCCACTGATTTGTTTGAGTTAATTTTATATCCAGCTACTGCACTGAAGCTGTTTATCAGGTTTAGGAGTTCTCTGGTGGAATTTTTAGGGTCACTTATATATACTATTATATCATCTGCAAATAGTGATATTTTGACTTTTCCTTTTCAATTTGTATCCCCTTGATCTCCTTTTCTTGTCGAATTGCTCTGGCTAGGACTTCAAGTACGATGTTGAATAGGTATGGAGAAAGTGGACAGCCTTGTCTAGTCCCTGATTTTAGAGGGATTGCTTCAAGCTTCTCACCATTTACTTTGATGTTGGCTACTGGTTTGCTGTAGATTGCTTTTATCATGTTTAGGTATGGGCCTTGAATTCCTGATCTTTCCAAGACTTTTATCATGAATGGGTGTTGGATCTTGTCAAATGCTTTTTCCGCATCTAACGAGATGACCATGTGGTTTTTGTCTTTGAGTTTGTTTATATAGTAGATTGGGAAAGGATTTTTACCAATCCTAAATCTGATAGGGGACTAATATCCAATACATGCAAAGAGCTCAAGATCTGGACTCCAGAAATTCAAATAACCCCATTAAAAATGGGGTAGAGAGCTAAACAAAGAATTCTCAACTGAGGAATACCGAAGGATGAGAAGCACTTGAAAAAATGTTCAACATCCTTAATCATCAGGGAAATGCAAATCAAAACAACCCTGAGATTCCACCTCACACCAGTCAGAATGGCTAAGATCAAAAATTCAGTCTCTAGATGGTCCATCCTTTCATCTCAGCTCCAAACTTTGTCTCTGTAACTCCTTCCATGGGTGTTTTGTTCCCAATTCTAAAAAGGGGCAAATTGTCCACACTTTGGTCTTCGTTCTTCTTGAGTTTCATGCGTTTAGCAAATTGTATCTTATATCTTGGGTATTCTAAGTTTCTGGGCTAATATCCACTTATCAGTGAGTACATATTGTGCAGTTCTTTTGTGATTGGGTTACATCACTCAGGATGATGCCCTCCAGGTCCATTCATTTGCCTAGGAATTTCATAAATTCATTCTTTTTAATAGCTGAGTAGTACTCCATTGTGTAAATGTACCACATTTTCTGTATCCATTCCTCTGTTGAGGGGCATCTGGGTTCTTTCCAGCTTCTGGCTATTATAAATAAGGTTGCTATGAACATAGTGGAGCATGTGTCCTTCTTACCGGTTGGAACATCTTCTGGATATATTCCCAGAAGAGGTATTGCGGGATCCTCCGGTAGTACTATGTCCAATTTTCTGAGGAACCGCCAGACTGATTTCCAGAGTGGTTGTACAAGCTTGCAACCCCACCAACCTGGGATCCATCCCATAATCAGCTTCCAAACACTGACACCATTGCATACACTAGCAAGATTTTGCTGAAAGGACCTAGATATGGCTGTCTCTTGTGAGACACTGCCGGGGCCTGGCAAACACAGAAGTGGATGCTCACAGTCAGCTATTGGATGGATCACAGGGCCCCCAATGGAGGAGCTAGAGAAAGTACCCAAGGAGCTGAAGGGATCTGCAATCCTATAGGTGGAACAACAATATGTACTAACCAATACCCATCCCCCCACCCCCCCACCCCCGGAGCCGCATATCAATCAGAAGATGGCCTAGTTGGCCATCAGTGGAAAGAGAGACCCATTGGTCGTGCAAACTTTATATGCCTCAGTACAGGGGAACGCCAGGGCCAAGAAGTAGGAGTGGGTGGGTAGGAGAGTGGGTAGGGGAGTGGGTGGGGGAGCGTGTGGGGGACTTTTGGGATAGCATTGGAAATGTAAATGAAATAAATACCCAATAAAAAAAGAGAAAAATTTCATTTACCATTCTATGTAAAAAAAAAAAAATTTCAGGTGGCAGCAGATGGTGGGGAAGATGTGGAGAAAGAGGGACATTCCTCCATTGCTGGTGGGATTGCAAGCTTGTACAACCACTCTGGAAATCAGTCTGGCAGTTCCTCAGAAAATTGGATATAGTAGTACCAGAAGATCTAGAAATATCTCTCCTGGGAATATACCCAGATGCTTCAACTGGTAATAAGGACACATGCTCCACTATGTTCACAACAGCTTTATTTATAACAGCCAGAAGCTGGAACGAACTCAGATGTCCCTCAACAGAGGAATGGATATAGAAAATGTGGTACATTTACACAATGGAGTACTACTCAGCTATTAAAAACAATGAATTTATGAAATTCTTGGGCAAATGGGTGTATCTGGAGGATATCATCCTGAGTGATATAACCCAATCACAAAAGAAGTCACTTGATATGCATTCACTGATAAGTAGATATTAGCCCAGAAACTTAGAATACCCAAGATTCAATTTGCAAAACACAAGAAAATCAAGAAGAAGGAAGACCAACATGTGGATACTTCATTTCTCCTTAGAATAGGGAACAAAATACCCATGGAAGGAGTTACAGAGACAAATGGTATTCTGAAAGTTCCCTACTACCCCCCTCTCCCAGCTCCCATACCCACACACTCCCACTTCTTGGCCCTGTACTGGGGCATATAAAGTTTGCAAGACCAAGGGGGCTCTCTTCCCAATGATGGCCGACTAGGCCATCTTCTGCTACATATGCAGCTAGAGACATGAGCTCTGGGGTACTGGTTAGATCATATTATTGTTCCACCTATAGGATTGCAGACCCCTTCAGCTCCTTGGGTACTTTCTCTAGCTCCTCCATTGGGGGCCCTGTGTTCCATCCAATAGATGACTATGAGCATCCACTTCTGTTTGCCAGGCACTGTCACAAGAGACAGCTATATCAGCGTCCTTTCATCAAAATCTTGCTGGCATGTGCAATAGTGTCTGCGTTTGGTGGCTGATTATGGGATGGTCTCCCAGTTGGGGCAGTCTCTGGATGGTCCATCATTTTGTTTCAGCTCCAAACTTTGTCTCTGTAATGCCTTCCATGGGTGTTTTGTTCCCAATTCTAAGAAGGGGAGAAGTGTCCACACTTTGGTTTTCATTCTTCTTGAGTTTGCAGAAGGAATTTTATTGAGCTGCAAAGAAAAACTAAATTTTGAAAATTTCAGGAAGATGAATGGAACTAGGGAACACAATATTGAATGAGATAGCCTGGATTCAGAAAGACAAATTGGCACATGTTCTCTCACGTGGGACTTATACTTCAAGGTTTAGATTTCCATGGTTGGTTGGAGTGGGTGTCTGTAGAAGACAGGGTGTAAGAAAAGAGCTATGAGGTGGAGGGGTGAGGGTAGAGGAATCTGTGTACTGTAAATACTTGTAGAAAGGTTTCAACAGGGATGCAAGTGCAGGGGGATGGGGGAAGGTCAGGCATGGTAGATGGGTCACCTGAAAGTAAGCATGTTAAAAAAGGCCATATAGGAATGTGCCACCTTATACATTAACTTAAAAAATGTTTTTATGTTGTTTGTTTTTTCTTGATTTTAAGTGTGTGTGTGTGGGGTCTCAAATGGAGCCTCCTGCGTGGATGGATAATGACAATGCTATTCCTAGAAGTCATGGCTTTATAAATTGAGATCCCAATGTTGGAGGAAGGGTGCTTCTGTGTGAAGTGTTGGCCAGGGACTATGGACTGCCCGCCCCCCAACAATTCAAGCTATTGTTATTGCTCTTGCTTTCCCACCTGTGTTAGGTGGTGGTAGCAAGACTAGCTGAAGATATCATAGGGTGTGGTAATGGGACACAGAGAAATGGAGCTGGAATGGAACTGAAGCTTCCTCACAGCTGGTTATCTTTCATACTCAATGTAGGTGTATTCAGTCTTTTAAAGGAGAAAAGCCAACAGCAGTCTAATCCAGCCTCAGATCTTGTATATCGACTTACCAGCCAAGACATTCCCATTGGTGGTATGACTATAGCAGTAATAACCAGCTACTTCCTGTTTGGATTCAAGGCTATTCCTTCAGAAGGAATAATGCTGAGTACTGTAAAGGTGGCCAGAGCCTGTGGCTAGGGAGGGCATATGCTCTAGTGCAGTCTACTATTGATGTTTTGCTAAATGCAAGTATACTGCTTTCTAACTCTGTTCATTTCTACAGACCAGTGAAGCTCTCATCTTTCCTCCCAGAAGCTTCTTTTGACAGTGGTCGATGATGAGTACAGACTCATAACCGGTCACACTTCTGAGAATAAGGGACAGTTCAGTGCTCAACTCCAAGGGGAACATCGAAATTACCCACTCTAAAACCACATGAAATATGCAGTAGAAACGCTGGAGGAACTGGAGGATGGGTGTGTGTGTGTGTGTAGAAATGCTATCTTTTGGATATGACATGGCCATGGCTGTCATAAATGTACAGCTGGTGTGATCACCTACATAAAACATACACACACATACACACAATCACTCACTCACACACACACACACACACACACACACACACACACACACACACACACACACAAATACAAAGCATGAAAGTAGGAAAGAGACTCAGCAACCAGCTGAGAAGTATGTCACAAGAGGAGGAAAGAGTATGAGAGAAAGCAATGTATGGAGGAAAATCCCAATAGATTGTATACAAGTACAAAATTATCAAAACGTAAAAACCATTAATTTTACAATAAAAATTATAATGTCATTTTGTCTCACGTTTGGCTAGTGGGAAGTGGGGACCGTCTCCATGTAAAGAACTCTCCTTGCCCTTTACTGTGATTGGAATTAGCTGAGCAGCACAAAGGTACCTATGTTTCTAGCAGTGAGTTTTTTAATTTTTTTTAACATTTATTTCTTATTTTTATATCTGTATGTGCATGTGTTATGTGCATGCAGGTACTGGTAGAGAGCAGTTGGAGACGCTGGATGCTCTGGGTCTCTAGTTCCAGGCAGTTCTGAGGGCTCAATGTGAATGCTGGGAGCTGAACTCAGGGTCTTGGGAAGAACAGCAAACACACTCATCAACTGAACCTTTTTCCAGCCCCCAGAGAACATTCTTGCTATGTTGCATAGTATGTTGTGTTTAAGTAACAAAAACAAGCTCTTTGGGGGCATACATGATTTGTATTTATCGTAGAGAGGGAGACTGGAGTCCATCTTGAGTTATCAAATGTCATTTGTATGGGTGATTTCTTCTAAACTGCACTGTTGCAAACATGCTTGCAGTGATTCATTAATATCTTTTTCTTTTTCTCCATTAAGACATGGAATTTCTGAATGCAGCATTAAGTAGTCGTTCTGTTTGTGTTTCTTTTGTTATAAACTTACCTGCTCAGCTTGACGATTAATGTTATTTATCAACTTGATAGAATCTAGAATAATCTGGGAGATGGGCCTCTGGGCATGCTGGTGGGGAATCACTTTGATTACAGCAATGGATGTGGTAAGGGCCACCCACTGTGGATGGCACCATTCCCTGGCTGAGATCCTGGATTGTACACACTGAAAAGGAAAGGCACCGACAGTATGTATTCATTGCTTTCTTCTGACTTCAGGTATGATGTGATCAACTGCTTCAAGCTCCTGCTGCCTTAACTTCCCAGACATGATGGACCTTGAAATATGAGATTCAATAACCTTCATTATCTTTTAAATTGCTTTCATCAGAATATTTTATCACAGCAACAAAAGAGAAACTAAGACAGAAACTGATATTCAGATTGGGGCTGTTTCTATATACAGTAAACCTGATTATATAGTTCTTAGGCCCAAGGAACTGTTTTGTGGCTGGAATGTGGAAGTTTGAGACTTTGCTTACAGAAGTCATAACATGCTGGAAAAAGAAATTAGCAGATCATCCTGTTGGAGACTTGGAAGACATGAGTGCTCAGAGAAATGTGAACAGTAGGAGATCTGGCTCCTAAGGATCAGATGATCCAAATTCATCTAACTGTACAAAGCTTAAGCTTCTCCAAAGCAACTGCCTGGAAAAGTGTTTTCCAGGGCAGGCACGAAAAACCTGATGCAACTGGGGTCAAGGAGGGCCAGCCTCCTTCCTCTACTGGCAGCAAAGCTTGGTAGCATTCTTCACATTACTGGTTTTGCAAACTGTAAGATGGAGGAGAGAAGCTAAGGCAGGCAATGGGTGATGGGTCCAAGTCCCTGGAGAGAGGACTGAGAGTCTGTTGAGTGAAGCTGTGAGGATGAAGCTTAAGTTACAATAGGGATCTCAGATGACAGGACCATGGAATGGATTTGCAGGATAGTTCTAGACATGGAGTGGATTCAGGCCTGCATAGAATTCATGTGCTACAAGTTACAGAGATGGAGGGCATGGGTAGGGCTACCTAAGCACCTTGGAGCTTTGATAATTACATTTAAGCCCTAGATATCAGATAAGGGGTGACAGTGGTTGGTGCCTGTGTTGCTGAAGTTTTGATTTGCTGTGATTGTTTCTTGATGCACCTCAGCTATTCCCCTCACAATAGTGATGTGTACTTTCTGCCACTTTATGTTGGAAGTATGAATTTGATTTTGATTTTGATTTTGTAGGACTTCTCTGCTAGAACTTTTGACTTTTAGAGACTTTTCCCTGGGATTGTTAAAGACTCTGTGGATTTTTAATAGGTGGGCTATAGTTTTCTCTGTGAAATAAACACATGATTTGGGGATGCAAGGTGGAAGGCTATGGCTTCAAAGTGATGTGCTTTGAGTGTCAAGTAAACAAGGAGAGGAACTGTGATGGTTATGTTAATTGTCATCTTGATAGAGTCTAGAATAATATGGGAGATGGGCCTCTGGCAGGCCTCTGATTCCATTGTCTTGATTACATTAATTGATGTGGGAAGACCTACCCACTGTAGGTGACATCATGCCCTGGCTGGCATCCTAGACTGTATAATGTGGGGAGAAAGGAACTGAACAGCACATATGTATTCATTACTATCTACTTTTCACTGTGGATGTAATGGAATGAACTGCCTCAGCTGTATTGACTTCCCCACAATGATGGACTGCACCTTGAGCTGTGAGCTAAAATACACCCTTTCCCTCTTAATTTTCTTCTCTTAGAATATTTTTAATCACAACAACAGGCGAGAAATGATGACACCCGGTGTCTGTGCCATGGGAAATTGGAGAATTTCTCCCAGAGGATGAAGAGTATATTTCTCCGCTCTGTTGTTGCAAGACTTGGCCATGTGACTTGTTTTGATAAAGAACCAAGAGCCAAGTGATAGGAACAAAGGGCATAAGTGTCTGCATCATTTAGCTTGGCCTCCTATAGCTTGGCCTCATATATTTCTGTTTTCCTCCATGAAGAGAGCCTGTCTCCATGAAGAGAGCTACACTTGTGTGGTATAACTACTGGTTAATGACCAGGTGGAAACTTTAGCCCAATTGGCAGCCAGAAGCTAAGTGTTATTAGTTCAAGATGAGATTAGGCCAACTCCAGCTATTCTACAGATGTTACAGAGAAACAAAAGAAGTACTGATCAGCCACCAAGTTCCTTGGATTATTTGTTATATAGCATAATTGCAACAGAAATATGACTAATATAGAGGGATGGGCTCTATCTTTACTGGTTTAATAGCTAATTATGTCCCAACGTATTCTCAATGAGTAATTTAAAGGTTTTGCTCATTTATTTTTATTTTTAAAAAAGCTCGAGGATATAATTGACTGGTTCTCTTGAGCATCAGTTAAAGTAGAGAACATTTTATACCTATTAGTATTGTTTAGGTGGGTGATGTCATTTGAATGAGGAATGTGCATCACAGATATGTGTTAAAGGAGTAGTCCCAAAGGTGATACTATTAGAAAACACTATGGGCTTTAGTGAGATCAGTTCTTATGGAGGGCATTCATGATACACTCTTCCAAGGAATTGTGGGTCTCTGGTGTTAGCTTCTCTCTACTTCTTGGCTCACAATATAACCAGTTTGCTGTCATTTGTTCTAGTCATGATTTCTCCATAAGAGACACAAGACTATCTGATCTTAGGCTGGAAACTCAGGAACCAGGAGCTAACTAAAACTTTTCTCTTGGTAAAGTGGTCCAGGTATTTTGTTATAACTATGTAAAGTAGGCTGAATTATTTGATAATTTATTTGATTTAATTATTGTTAATTATTGATTTGTGCATAAAAAACAGGGTAGAAGATAAGGGACATCTTTCTCTCATCCTATATGTGTTCTTGACCATTTAACAAAGCCAGGGGTGTGTGCGGAGAATACAAGAAATGCAGCTTTTCTCAAAAAGATCTCACAGTCTAATAGGCTAAAGAGACAAGTAACCCAATCATTAATATAAAGACGAGGGAGAGGAGTGAATATTGCCAAAATACCTAATACAGTTGGGAGAAAATACCT
Source organism: Mus caroli (assembly GCF_978045245.1). NCBI lineage: Eukaryota > Metazoa > Chordata > Mammalia > Rodentia > Muridae > Mus > Mus caroli. Next base: position 46,632,309 of record NW_028227257.1, on the reverse strand, counting down.
ATATGACACACATGCCTGTCAGCTACAGCAAAGGAACAGTGATAAGAAATCAGAAAGAAAAAATAAACAGTGGGGAGAGGGTTTTGGGCATCACCCCAGAGGGATTCCTTCTCTTAAATAGACTATTGTGATGTAATGGTTCATGATACGTATCTGTAATAATGTTTTTCCTGAACACAATTTAGAACCCTACTTGAGCTTCCAGAATCACCAGAACCTTGGCCCATATCTCTGTACTCACATAGACACATATTTTTAAGGTTGGATGCAACTGTAGTTGGTACTTAACTAATTGTTCTGCTAGAATGCCCTTGATTCAAATCTCAGAGTGAACTTTTAGATTTGCTGCCTCTAGTTCACCTTTCTGACAAAGAAATATGGAACCCCATCTTCAATTAAAAGGCATAATACTCTGATACCATGCTTAGTATAATGCCTATTTTTTTTTTTTTTTTTTTTTAGTTTTCTGTGATAAAACCATTCTCTTTCATACAGAAATTCTGAGGCACTGCTAATTTTTTCTTTGTAAGCCTTTTGTGGACTCTACCTCAGGGTTTAGGAGTTTGTGTAAAGAATTTTTTAAAAGCATAAACCTCTATAAACCCTTTAAACCTTGACATAAATTCTGTTGAAAGGAAGTGAAATGAAAACCCCCTAATATCCGTCCAGGCTGCATGCTAATGATGGACGAGGGGAAATCTGGGAGTCAAAGTTTTCTTGAGTATTTTAAGGTTTTGACAAGCTCCCCTCAGGGCAACTCTGTCATCTTATTACTTACCGAATTGGATTTAGGTCTATGGAAATCAGAAGCAATACTGTCTGTTTCTCTTGCCTTCTTGAATCTTTACATGACAAATCTTAGAAACGAATGGCCCCCAGAGGTGAGAACAGCCTAATGCTTTTGCAAGCACCAAACAGGAAGATGTTGCTTTTGTTCTCAATTTGACAATCTCTAGTCTAGATCACCGACACAGAGAGGGACTCTGAAGGTCATTGTGCTATAAAATATACTGTCTACGGGTTTCTATATTCCAGTTTGCTCTTTCACTTTCCCCACTTTCTTGGGTAAGGTGAGCATCTCAATCTCCTTAGTTGATTTATTATTTATATTCTCTTTAACAGGCTTTGATAGCGTCCCTGATGTTTACTTCATTTTATTTATTTGTGTGTGCATATATTATTTCTTATCTCCTTTCTTTGAGTTCCTCCCAAATTTTTAAAACTTTTACTGCATATAATCATTATGTGTAGTATTGAGTTATATAAGCCTGTTTTCATAAAAGTAAATTGAGCATATAGGTCATCATATCTCCCATGTCACCTCTCTGCTCCCACCATAGTCCTTTAATTTTTTTCTTGTCTTCGTAGACAATTCCATTTTTACTTTCATGTCATATATTTGTACATTATTTGATATATATATATATATATACATATATATATATATATATATATATATATAATCTAGGGATCACATAGAAGAGAAAATATATGATACTCATTTTGAGAGACTGACAGAAGTCATTTCCACAAGTTGTATTCCTTTATCTTGCAAACAACATAACTTCATTCTTTATGGCTGAGAAATGTCTATATGTATTGTCCCCTTTCCCCCACCCATTCTTCTGCTGGTGAATCTCTTCTGGTTTTACACCTTCAGTGTTGTGAACAGTGGGCAATAAACTTAGCTATGCAAGCAGTATTGATATGTCATCTGGAATCCCGCAGGTCAATAGCTGGGACTAGCTCAATTGGTTGATCTATTTTTAGTTGTGCTGAGGAATCTTCATGCTGGTTTCCAGAGGGGGTGGGCTAGTGTCTATCCTCCAACACTGTATCAGGGCTCTTTTTTTGTCTGTGCTTCATCAGCATTTCTTGATATTTGTTTTGGCAATCACTCTCTTCTAACTAGAGTGAAGCAGAGTTTCATTCTTGTTTTAATTTGCATTTCTCTGATCAACAGTGGAGTTGGAATTTCTCATATGTTCATTGTTCATATGTATTTCTTTTGGGTACTATTTAGTTTATTAATCTGTTTATTCATTGGGCTTGATATTTTTAAACTTGAGTTTGAGTTAATTGTGTACTGGAGTTGCTAATCATTTTTCTGTTGTATAGCTTCTGGATCTTCTCCCAATGTGTCTCGCCAATCAGTTAACTCTTTTGACTTTCATGAAGTCCCTTTGCCAACTGTTGGCACTATTTCCTAAATGACTCATGCCTCACCCTTGCTGAATTTTGTCTTTGCCTATGCCTGTAGCTTATTGTTTTATTTCCCTCAGCCTATATCAGAGTTGTGTTTATTACACTAAGGCCTTTGATTAGCTTTGAATTAATTTTTTTGTAGGGCAAGAGATGAAAATCTTGTTTCAGCTTGTAAATGGGAGTGTCCAGATTTCTCAGCACCAATGTTGGAAAAGTCTTTTTTTTTTCTCCAATATATCCTTCTCCCATTTTTGTAAAACATCAGGTGGCTATAACTGCATAGGTTCATATCTGTATTTACATCCTTCCATTAACCTTTAAGGTATGTTTTGTGCCAGCACCATGCTGTTTCTGTAACCAGGTTCTGTACTGTAACTTGAAGTTGGATGTGGTGAAGCTCCAGCATTAGTCCTTTTAACGAGGATTGCCTTGGGTATTCAGAAATCTTTATTGCTTCCATAAGAATTTTCATTTTGTTTTTGTTTATGTGTAGAATAGAATTGAATTTTAAAATTAACCTTGTTCTTTCACAAACGTATACATGCACATATGCATTCTGTCTGACTAGTTCTCATCTCTCTTCTAGTCCTACCAGTGCTTCCCTTTTCCAGATACATAGGACTTTTGTTTTCTTTGGTTGCCCTGGTAGTTGTTCTTTGTGTGAGTCTTGATGGAGATGTAGGAGATATGTTGAATGTGTAGGTTGCTTTAAGTAACCTGGCCACTTCCAGAATATTAATTCATCCAATCCATGAGCATGGGAGGGTTTTACATCTTCTCGTGTTCTCTTTTAGTCTTCAGTATTTTAGTTCTCATTCCACAGATCTTTTGCCATGATAAAGTTTATTCCAGAACTGCTTTTTTTTTCTTTTAAAGGTAATTGTGAATGAAATTGTTTCATATATGTACATATGTATGGAATATACAAAATCAATTTTTTCTATGCTAATTTTATGTCTTTCCATTTACTGACAGTGTTTATCAGCTCTAAGAGATTTCTTGTGGAATGTTTAGAGTCTCACATATAAAATCATATCACCTACAAATAAAGATTTCTTTTCTTATTTTTCCTCTTGTCTACTGTGTTACCTAAAATTTAAAGCACTATATTAAATAAAAGCAATATATATATATATATATATATATATATACATATATATATATATATATATATGCCAGATGTGGTGGCATATGCTTTTAATCCCAACACTTGAAAGACAGAGGCAGGCAGATCTCGGTGAGTTCCAGGTCAATCTAGTGACATAGTACATCAGCTAGGGTTATGTAGGAAGATCCTGTGTCAACAACAACAACAACCAAAAAAAGAGTGAGAACTGTGGCAACCTTATTTTTTTCTGTTTTGAGGAGATTTTTTTCAGTTGTTCATCATTTAATGTGTATAGGTCTATCATACATAAGTAGCCTTTATTATGTTGAGATGCATTCCTTCCACTCTTACTCTCCTCTGGATTTGTATCATGAAATTTGTTACACTTTTTCAAAAGAAATTTATAGATTGAGATGAGCATGTATTCTGTTCTTTGGTCCATTTACCAAGTATTCATTATTTGTATGTTGAACTATCTTTGCATCTCTAGAATAAATCCAACTTTATTTGTTTATTTATCCCATTTGTTTTCATGGGTTGGGTTCTTGAATTCTATTTGATGTAATTTGTTGGGAAACTTTGTCTATATTCATCAGGGAGATTAGGTTATCGAACTTCTGTTTAGTCTTTATCTGGAATTGCTATCAGGGTAACAGTGTTTTATTTTAAAGACTTTGGAAGCATTCATTACATTTCTCTTCTTTGTGATAGTTTAGCAAGCATTGGTGTTAATTCTTCAAAGACCTGTGAGAATTCAGCAGGGAATCCATTGGAACCTAAATGGATTTTAGGTTGGGGGATTTTTGATTTTTGTTGTTGTTGTAACTATTTCAATATTACTGCTTATCATAGAACTACTTGAATTATCTATGTACCTTTGGTTGGCTGTCTGCATTTGGCATCTTACCCATTTCTTTTACATAGTCTATGTTTGTGGAATATAAGGATTTTAGTTATGTTATATGGCTTTCTAAAATTTGCTGATATGTATCATAATGTCTTCCCTTTAATCTCTAGTTTTATTAATTTGGATCTTTCTTTTGATTAGCTCCGCTAAGGGTTTGCCAATCTTTTTTTTTTTTTTTAAACTAGTCTCTTTGTTTCATTAATTATTTGTATTATTTTTCATTTTCCATTTAATTAATTTCTTCCCATGTCTTAATTCTTTTTTATGTTCTCATTTTATGTTTGGCTTGTTCTTGTTCATTCAGGGTTTTAGTTTTGTTTGAGACAGGGTCTCACTCTGTCACCCTGGCCATGTTGTTATTTCCTATGCAGACCAAATTGGCCTGGACCTCACAAAGATCTGATTGCCTTTGTCTATGGAGTGCTAGGGTTAAAGGTGTTCATGGCTCAGAGACTTTCCAAGGCTTTGAGGTTGATTTTAAAATCATTTCTTTGGGATCTCTCTAATTTTTAACATAAGTATTCATAGCTATAAACTTACCTCTTAAGACATTTTTCATTGTATCCTAGATTTGAACATGTTGTGCTCTCATTTTCATTTGTTTATAGGATTTGTTCTTAAAACATGGTGTCTATGTGTACTTCTTGCTGTCCTAGAAATCACTCTGTAGATCAGGCTGGCCTTGAACTCACTCACAGAAACTTGCCTGCCTCTGCCTCTTGAGGATGTTAGAGGTATACACCTTCACCACTAGCCAGCTTGATTATAGGACTTTTTAAACTTCTTTCTTCATTTTTTAATGACCCATTCATCCATCAATATGAGGGTGTCAAATCTCAACGAGTTTGTGTATGTTATGTATCTTCTCTTGCTGATGAAATCTAGTTTTATTTCATTGTGGTCAGAAAGAAAACAAGACATTTTGTCAGGGTTCTTACATAATTTTAAACTAACTTTGTGTTTTATTACATGATCTGTACTGGAGAAGGCTCCATGGGCTCCTGAGCAGAGTGTGTATTCTGTCGGGCTTGGATGGAATGGTCTGTAGGGACTATTGGGTCCATAGGGACTATTGGGTCCATTTGATCTATGATATCACTGAACTCCAATATTTCTCCAATATTTTTTGTCAAAATGACATATTTATTTGTGGAAGAATTGTATTGATGGCACCTACTATTACCGAGTTGTAGATATACTCTAGTTTTACATCTTGTGGTATTTACTTCATCAAGTTAAGTGTATCATTTTGGCATGTATATTATTTATTTACTTTTCTTTTTTCTTGAAAATAGACTTTTTTCTTATATAGTACATACTGATTGCAATTTCATCTCCATCTATTTCTTCTAGTTCATTCTCGTCTTCCCTCCCATCCAGATCCTCAAACCCCTTTCTGTCTCTGGAAACAGAAAGACTTCTAAGGAATAATAATAAAATAAAATAATAAAACAGAAGCAAACACGTTGGAATAAAACCAAACAGAAAGAAAAGATCCCAAGCAAAAGCACAGGAAATAGATGGATGCAGAGACCCAGTTGTTCACGTGTTCAGAAATCCCATAAAAAGACAGAACCAGAGAGATAGAGATAGAGATAGAGATAGATAGAGAGAGAGAGAGAGAGAGAGAACACACACACAAAGAGAGACAACAGAGAGAAAGAGAGAACACAGAGAGAGAACACAGAGAGAGAGAACACACACACATACACACACACACAAAGAGAGAGAGAGAGAGAGAGAGAGAGAGAGAGAGAGAGAGAGAGAGAGAGAGAGAGAGAGAGAATTCAAAAATTTAAAGATCCTGACAACATTAGGAGACAAGGAACTTTGAAGGATGCAGTGAGTTCATTTTCTGTTGGCCGTCTACTGCTGGGCATGTTGCGTCCCCTTAAGAGTAGTTTGTTTCCCCAGTGAGACTACCTGGGAGAAAACTACATTTTTATTTGGAAGTGGTTATCAATTGGAGATAGCTTCTGAATTAAGGATGGCAGCATTGACATATATATATTTTTTAAAAAACTATATCTTAGTTTCTTTTCCATTGGTATGAAAAGATACAAAGACCAAGGCAACTTACTCAGGAAAGAGTTTATTGGGGACTTACAGTTTCAGAGGCTAAGTCCATGACCATGGCAGGCAGGCAGGCAGGCAGGCAGGCAGGCAAGCAGGCAGGCAGAACTGGTCCTTGAAAGCTCACATCTTGAGACACAATCACAAGGCAGAGAGAGCTAACTGGGAATAATGTGGGCTTTTGAAACCACAAGTCCACCTCCAGTGACACACCCCCTCCAACAAGGCCACACCTCCAGTTGATGAATAATGAGAACAAAGAACAGCAGGAAACCATTCCTGAGCTGCACAAGGATCTGGAGAATCAATGTGTTGATTATACACTGAATTGTGACTTGAGTTCTCTTATTCCTAATGTTAAAACAATCACAAAAAGAAAAGGAGAAGAATAAAAATTAATATACAAAAGACAAATTAGAAGGTGAATCAAGAAGGGGAAAGGAATCATAAATATCCAAACTAAGATAGCAATAGTGAATCTATGCAGGTCAGCAATTATATATGTGGATTTAGCCACTTCAAAATGATAGTTTATAAGCTACAGAATCTAGTAATATATTGTTTACCTGCAGCAATGAAAATGTAAGGACATAGAAAGGTAAAAATAAAATAGCTAGGAAAAGCTATATTAGGCAAACAGTGAATAAAAATATCTATGTGAACATTGTAATAAAAGACAAATAGTCTGTCTCTCCCAAAGGGAAAAAAAATACTGTTGTTAACCCCAGACATGATTATTGAGCACCAGAGAATCAAAAGAAGTGATGGGAAAAATAAAAATAAATGAGCTTAAAAAGAGTTCTGATGTCAAAATTATATATATATTTGTATATAATAGTCGAAAATATATTATGAAATTGAATATATGATTTTTAATCATTGTTATTTTGTGCACATAAGCATATATATATATATATATATATACATATATATATGTCTGTGTGTGTGTATGTGTGTATCTTTCAATCCTGTCTATCCATTATCTCAGATGATACTTTATTTATGTTTCAATTAAAATGGAATTACATCCATTCTTTTATTCATTTCCTCCCTCCAGTCCCTCCCAGTTACCTTTCATCAACTACCTCTCATACACCCCCTCTCAAGTTGATAACCTGTGAATATTACTGTTACATACACAGACATGTGTATATATGTGTATGCACAAATACACAAAAATACAACCTGATGCATCTGTTTTTGTTGGTCATGTGTATATGGGTTCAAGACTACTGTTAAGCGGAATCATTCCTGGGAGGGGCTAACTCTATCACAGGTGTTATTGCTTGTAGCTCTTTGCCTAGAGGTGGGACTACAAGGAGTCTCCCCACCTCCACATTACATGTCTGTTGACATGCTATTGTTCCAGTCTTGTTTGTGGAGCCCTTTCTACAGGAAACTGTTTCACACCAGACATCCTGGTAGCTGCTGATTCTTCTGAGTGACTTTCTCCTTCATAAGGACAAAAGCTATTAAATTATGCTCTACATTGGGTTGTTTCCATAGAGATTCATGGTAGAAAGTCCTAAATTGAGAAACTGGTAGAAATGACAGAAGGAAATAAGCTTACTCTGCAATCCAGGACCAATCATCTGTCCTACCAGGACCAAATGCATGTGATGGTTTCCATTCCCTAGAGATGCCAACAGTCTGAAGCCTCATCAGTTCTTACTTTCTTTTCTTTTGGGAGAGCTCACATGATAACATTGCTCTTTCAACAAGTGGAATCTGTGAGCCTTGTAAGATTCAAGTGACCTGAAGCTAAATTATTCACACAACTCTCTATAGCTTACTGCCATGGACATGATGCATAGGATTGAAAGTCCTCTGACATCATTCTTCTAACAGGTCTTGCCTGGAGTTGGAGGTATAGTTTTCATTTCTAGCCTGCTTGCTGAATACAAATGGAAAGTATTATATTCGTGTCTCTATGTTGCACTGCCTATTCAGGTGCTCCCCCTGGTTAGAGAGGAAGCCATATATGGTAGAAAGAGAAGTAGGCAATTCAGAGATGTCAAATATCCTAAGGGAGGGAAGACCACAACCTGACCCCACCATATGTTGGACAAGTCCTGTACTGAGTTCTATCTGGCTGAATTAGATTTTAAATGGACTAGACAAGAGCCAAGTAATAAACAGGGTGCCTTGTCTTTTGGGGAAATAAAATAACATTCATAAAAATGAAGTACACGACACGTGCCAAAAGCTCTGAGCAGTTTTCCATATAAGTCTCATGGAAACATGACTTTTCAACAACACAGCTATGAGGCCTTCCCACCTCAGCTCTGGGGAACCATGGGAAGTGTGACTCATGATCAGAAGCCCAACTCTCATATTTAATCTTCTCATTCTGAAAAATAGTGAAACAACTATTCCCAACCCCAGAGCCCTGAATTCCGTGGTGCCCTGTGCTGATGCGCCTGTCTTTGTTGTATATTAATGTTTTATGCTTTCTCTCCCTAGACTGTCCAGATGACTCCACTGTTTGTGATGTTCCTTTAAAAGTGACCTTCAAGCTGCTGGAGAGATAGTTGAGGGGTTCAAAGTATTTGCCACCAAGCCTGACAAACTTGGTTTGGTCCCCAGAACCCACATAGTGGAATGAGAGAAATTTCTCCTGCAAATGTTCCTCTGTGTGCACACATGCACACAATAAATACATGGAAAAATGAATGAATGAATATAAATAAATGAATGCTCCTAAAAGTGACCCCAAAAGAGAGTTTGTGGGTAGACTCCAAAAGCAGCATATATAAGGGGAGTTCCACAGGGTATTTTTGCCCCCCACAGAATGACCCCATTCCAACTTTGTCAGGAATGTGGGCCAACATAACCCTAAATACTAGGTTTTAAGTAAGTTCAAGATAACCAGCAACTACCACACAAAGTCTCTTCAGGCTCATCTTGCTTATTTATTTATATTTTAGCTTGCTTTAGAAAAAAAAAGTGCATCATTATTTTGAACAGAATAGTTTGAGGTCTGGCATGAGATGGTTGACTCCTTTGATGTATTCCAGTTTGCCCTGACTCTGTCAAAGTGTCAGTGAAAGGCAAAGGTGCTATGTTCATAAAGCCATTGAGAGTGGGTGAGAGGGTGATGCCAGGAGACATGAGCAAACCAAAGGTCCTGTTGAGTTCAGGAAGACTAAATGGTCTGTATCTGTTTTCTGTTGCCATGTAACAGAGTCTCTTACATATAAGTGACTTACCAAACAAATGTTTATTATCCCAACTAATTCCTGTGGGTCAGGAATTTGAAGGCAGCCTATGTAGACATTTGGGCTCTGGGTGTCTTGTAAGTTTACAATAAAGACTCTCTTGGCAATTGGTGGGAACTGGAAGATCTACATCCTGGTTAGTGTTTTGTCAACTTGACATAAGCTAGATTTATCTGGGAAGAGAAAAACCTCAATTAAGAAAATGCTTCTGTTAGATTAGCCTGCAAGCAGGATGTGTGGGGCGTTTTTGATTAATGATTAATGTCAGGGAAGCCTGTTGTAAGTGCTTTTACCCCTAGGCACGTGTTCTTGTGCTCTACTAACAAGCAATATGAATGAGCTGCGGGTAGCAAGCCAGTTAGTAGCATTTCTCCAGGGTTTCTGCTTCAGTCTCTGGCTCCATGTTCCTGCCCTGGCTTCTCTCAATGATGGGCTGTGTAGGCTAAATGAAACCTTTCATTTCCAAGATGTGTTTGGTCATATTTATCACAGTGGTAGAAAGCAAGCTTGGACTGTTTTCAAAATGTCATGATCAAATATCCGACAAGTTGTTTTTGATGTTGTAAGGAAGCCTCAGTTCCTTTTCAAATGATTTAAAATGAATAAAGATACTTGGCATTATCTTCTAGGGGCATGAAAGCTGATAAATGGTGAAAATGGAGGTGGGGGGGAAGGAAGCTCTGTGCTGGGGATAGAATGCTAAAAATAAATGTAAATAGATAATAATAATAACAACGGATGGTGCATGCCTGTTCAGTAGAATGCTATACATAAATGAAAAAGTATAAATTACTGACGCAGTCTATATTAAGAATGAATCTTAAAAGTGCTTTATGACATGAAGTATCTCGAGACAATCATTGCATTGGTTTGATTGATTCATTATGAAATATCCAGAATAGGCAGGCAGTGTGGCTCAATAAGACTGAGTTTTCTGTTTTTTATTTATATATTTTATGTATATTTACATAAAAATACTTATATCAACCATGCATCGCATGAAGGATCTTACTAAGGACATAAAATGTAAACTTGACCTGCGTAGATAATTGTACCACTTGATAAACTTATTAAATATCATTGAGTTGTGAACATGAAGTGAATAAATTTCAAGATACATAAAATGTGCCTAATTAAAGTATAAAAATGAATATGTTGACTGTAAAAATAACTTCAGATAATACTTTTATAGGACTATTTTTCTCATTTGTATAATATCACATGACTATCAATGACAAAACTATTAATAACACACGTCAATTATAACAGGAGAGAATCTGAAAGTTGGCTTAATTTGTAGACCTATTTAAAAAAGCATTTTAAGAACATACTATATATTTTCTGAAAGAGCAGACATGGGCATGTGCTTTGTGAGAAATATAGATATGCACCATGAAGAATATGAAAAGGACTTGACTGCATAGACCTAGTGTTTGCTAGGCAACTGCTCCCTGCCGAACTGTTTCTTTTCCACTTTCATTTTGAAACAAGGTCTCACTAAACTGCCCAGGCTGTCCTTGAACTTGAAGTTGTCCTGCACTCGCCCACACCACAGCAGGGATTAACAGTCTGCACTGCTGGCCCAAATAAAAGTAGACTTTCAGTATGGACATGTTTGTAGTTTTCAGGGAGGTATTAGCAACCCTTTTTGTTTTCATGACATCTTGCCGTGACTTCAGTGATTTTACATTTTAATTAATACAGGATAGGAATGAGTGGTGTATAAATGGGGGGGGGGGTCATGGTGTCGAGGCAGATTTGACAAATATAAGTTGGATGATTGGATTTCATGTCACAACATGAAGTTGTGACAATGGAGAAAGTTTGAATTAATTGCAATGATTTCACAGATGGGGAAACCAAGGCTTAGAAGGCTTATGAGTTCCTGAGCTTCCACAGCAGGATCAGAATGGGAACATCCCTGTCCCTGCCCATTTTCTTAACCACGAGCTCCCAGTAGGTCCTGGGTTGTGGAACAGAACACGCTCGGTGAACCTGCCCAGGGTCTTACGATGTGGCTGCTTGTTAGAGTGAAGCTAGGCATCACCTGATGGAGTTGTTTAGACTTCTGGGTTTTCTCCCCCTTATAGGTTCTGCCTCTGGTTAGACCAAGGAGTCTTCACCACCTTTAGGCCCTGGCTTCAGTTTTAGAATTACTGATAAGTGTGATCAGGAGGATAGTGAACGAGCCCCCAGAAGTCATGAGAACGACTTCGTAACTTTTCTTCATGGGTGAGATAGCTCGAGACTGCTACTTAAGAAAATAATGGGACTTGTCATGTATTTCCTCTAAATAAATCTGGCTTTAATAGCAGAAGTCCCCGCTTTCCTCACTTCTGTTTATTTTCAGTCACTCAAACTGACGTGTGCTGTCAGTATCTCCTCACTGTAAGTGTAAGCAGGAGTATTTAAAGAAAGCAGTATTGTTTTATTTTAGGGTTAGCAATTTTCCAGAGCCCACTGGCAGGAGCATTTAGCGCTAAAGAATTGCATGTGTTTGCTTTGTTCTAAATATAGGCTGAACAGTGTGTAGTACAGCCTGCAGGCTTCAGACCAAAGCTTTGGAATATTAAAAAAAAAAAAAAAATCCAGGAACGAAGTATCTCTTGCCCAGAATTAAACAAATGAGCCATTTTTTTCTTCTCTTTTCTTTTTGTGTTATTTTGCTAACAGCAGGAAATGAATTGAAGATCAGATTTTTCTATTCAAATCTTTTTGGTGGCTTTTATTTTTTTCCTATTTCACATTGTAAAACCAAAGTCTGGTGACTTTGCTCCAGTAACTCATGTCTGGCTAAGTGGATGGCAGCTGGTGTGTGGTCTTGCAGGAACTGGGAAAGGGTGACGGGTAATCAATGAGACTGCTTTGAAAACGCACAACTCTGGCATGTTTTCCTTTGAATTCTACCCTTAGAATACCTTTAGTTTCATACAAATCTGTCACAATGCCAAAGAGCTCCCACTGCAAGCATTTTTCTTTTGGACTGTATCACTAGAGAGAAGGGGAGGCACAAGTAACAGTTGTGATATCAATGGGTCCCCAAACTGGAAATTGCAGATCCCGTGGATTCCTGATGTTATTTTAAGAGATACACATGTAGTTTATAAATAAATAAATATATATATGTATACATAAATATATGTATATGATAGTCATATGTACATGTAATATGTATATATGCACATATGTGACATATTTATGCTTTATGTATAATATATAATATGTATGCATACATATGTGGCATATTTATATGTAAATATGAACATATTAAAAGCCTTATAGGTGGGCTGTTTGTCGAGCTGTTTAAGAACTGCCGCAAATTTCATGCATCAAACAACTGTTCACTGCTGTACTATCATGGAGGCTGGAGGTTTAAGATATCCAATTTAGTGGCTTCCCAGGGATAAGAGTGGGCATTTATACCATTCTTTTCTTGGCTTCTGATGACTGCTGGCAATGTTGGCATTCTTTTCCTCACAGCCCTTGCCATCGCACTTGCTTGGCATTTTCCTTATGTGTACGCTTCTGTGCCCTCCTTTGACAATGTTATTAGTATACCCATACATTAGATAATGGTCTGCCCTACTGATTTTGCTTTGACTCAATCATTTATAAAATAGCCCATTTCAGAATAAATAAATGGTCTTATTTATGGTTCCTGGGAGTTCAACATCTTTTTGGGGAAATCATTTCATTTCTATGTAATCTAACAGCCAGAATTCAAAGATGTGATCAATGAAAGTGACTTTGGTTGTCTTGTCCTCAAGGGAAATAAAAAGAGGTGACTTAAGATGTGTTTGGTATATTGGTACCAAGGAAAGGCAAGGAAACAGCTCCTGGGTTTACCTTATGGTTGCTGGAGTAAATAACAGTGGTGAAATACAGTAAGGCAGACTTGATGAGCCTAAGAAAATCATACTACAGTGTGCAGTTGTGAAATCTCAAAGTAGCAATTCACATTCTACCTGGAATATGATTCAATGCTGAATCAAGATAGTTGGTCACTACCTTGACATAACTATATTAGAGGCAAGTACTCAAGTTTTCTTAAAAGGAAATGTTAGACGCAAATAAAGTCCCCTGGATCTACATTATAGCAATAATAAAAACATCATTTACTAAGGACCTTTATGCTGGTTATTATGTAAAATTCTGTTTCTGCTCATCATACACTCAAGTGGTCATAATCTCCATTTGTTATCTGAAAGTTTTGGTGTGGTTGGCATTTGGATAAATTCTGTTTAGACACAAACTCTCCCCTGCTTTTTTATTCTTTTTGATTTCCTAAAACTCAAGTAAGATTTGTCAGTGAGCAGAGCCTGGGCCTCTGCTCTGAATTTCACAATCCTTTTTATTTTTAAATCATATATACCCCTCTTTCATCTACATAAAAGCAATATACAGTGAAGGATGCAGTATGATGGTGCACAGACCCATGAATCTTGGGTGGGGATGTAAAGAAACTTCTGGCCAGTCAGGCCTCTGTGCCTTAACAGGATGCTTTTTCCCTGAGGGAGAGAGCAGCACTAAGAAGCTCAGGGGATAGTGGTTCACCTTAATGATGTTCAGTCACAAAATAGTTCATGAACTTTAATCCATCCCTGTTGGTATTAACACTCTTCACTCCAAAGGAAGAGATGAACGGAGTCTCTCATCTCACCTATGCAGTTCTTAGCTAGGAGTCAGCTTTCAGACCACTTGTGGGAAGTTGAGTTTGCTTTCAAAGTTTAAATGCTGCTCTGGTGATGTCATTGTCTCCTGGATGCATGGGGGGAACTTCTATGATCAGAGACTGTCTTGAGCTTCTTGGAAAATGTGGGCCGTTGAAGTCTGATGGAGAAGCCAGTCGCTGTAGAAGATGGTAATTTCCTCATGGATTAGGTACTTACTATTGTTTATTGAACAATCCAGGTCCCTCTTCCTTTGGCCCAATTTTGTGCCATAAAATATTTCCAACTTTAAGGCAAGCTAGACATAAATCAGAAATGAAATTGTAGTTAAGTAGTAGAGCCAGCTTGTTTCCATTTGGGGATAGTCCCTGACTGGAAAATAGGCTTTGCAGTGTCATTTCAAAGATTTTTCTTTCAGTTTTTGCTTTGACAGGTAGGTTCAAAGATCAGAAACTGCATATGCAATACAATTTTTCACCAACGCCTTTCCTAGACCAACAAATTCAACAAAAGTTTTCACATGGCTATTGGCTATATAGATGCAAACCATCTTGAGGGGTATGACTTATTGCAGCCAGATAACTTATTTACCCACGTCATGCTTCCGGAGTAGGAACCTGGCCAGAAGGTCCAACTGTGTGAAGTTGCTTGGTGCATGTAAAAGTGCCACAGGCTGGGATAGAATGGAATATCAAGTTTATCTCCTTCTTTACTTTGGTCTCCACCACTCTTCATTCTACTTTGCTTCCTAGTTATTTCAGGATTGAGGTATATTTAGTTTAAAACAATTTGTGTTTAAAAAAGAAATAGGAATGCTGAGTATTTTCTTTTGATGTGTATCTTTCTGAATCTGAAATTTCTATGCCAGTGAAGCAAATGCTTCTTGGGTTCATCTCTCCTTTTGCTGAGGAAGGGAAGTGCTGTACTTGTGAGAACACATGACGCACACGGTGACACATGTGTTCCCACCTTTCAGGACCCCATGCTATTCCACTATCTAGACAAGGAGGGGAATTTTGACTGGCCCGCCACTGTTCTAGAATATCTTGATGTAATGGGGGTGAAACAGAAGAAATGGACTTGCATTCAGAAATAAAACTGAGACCTTCAAACCTGAACCCACCTTATCAAGTGCCCATTAGACAATGCCCAAGGAAAGCTGTTGTGACCTTGTCATATTACACATGATCCTTTCTAATCTTTCTTCCCTAGTAGGTTCTAATTGACATTCACCCCTCAGTACATTCTTCATCTCCTAACATGGTCAGGTGTGTGGCATGGCCCAGTCGAGACTCAAATGTGTAAACCAGGCTCAGGTCTGCCCTTTGTATCCCCTGCTAATGAATTCCACAGAAACATCTATGCTAGAATCTAGTCCCAAAATGTTGGGAGATTTAGTACATCTCTACTACCTACTACAAGTTAGGTAGGCACTGCACTATCAGAGAACTGAGGGGTTTTTGTTTGTTTGTTTTGTCTTGTTTTTTGTTTGTTGGTTTCTCTTGGAGCAATTTGCTGAGTTTTACAGGACATTATTTGACATTTTCTTTGTATTTCTTATAGAAACTGAGTGTGTTTTGAATTGGTTTTAAAAACATGAGTTCACTGTTTCCTACTTCACAGGAAAATGGTAAAAGAGAGGGGAGAAAAGGAAGACAGCCCTTGTTTTTGTGAGGTGAAGAAGCAGTTACCTCACGAACAAGTTGTCCCACCTGGGCAGGACACTGTGTGGCATACATACCATAGGAGACACCACCATTTCTGCCTGGCATAGATCTCTTTGTTTTAATGTCTAGAGTCATGGAAGTTGACCCTGAGAAGTCTGGCGGCCTAACTTACTAAAGGGCACACACTGGGGCTGAGGTTTCCTCCACTTCTTGCGATTTTCTGCTACAAAGTTTCAAGAAAACTCTTTGGGATCTCAATGGGAGCTTTTGATTTCCTGAATGGCTTGTAACTATTAAGTACCCTGCAGTGATGCCTACTTCCCCAAATGCAAATGCAAATCACTCAGAGATAACAATTGAAATTCTCTTCCTACTTCCATCTCCATTCTACCTGCATGGCACAGCTAACTGCTTTGATCCGTTGGGGGCAGATCCTTCAGAATGCTTACTATAAACCCTCATTCACATTGGCTCCATTTCAATTGCAGGAATGAGAATGTAAATTTTCTTTATAAATTTGCCTTGAAGCTGTTCTGAACCTTGGACTTTATGCCACAACCAGAATATGTAGAAAGCCCCCCCCCCATTTTTTACCAATAGTAGAACTATCCAAATTTAAAAACAAATATTTTAATTTAAGATCCGTTATCTACTAAGTGTCTTGTTTTGAGCTCAGCACCATGCACAGGTGTAATTATTGTGAATGTACACACACACACACACACAGAGTTTGTGAGGCATCTCTTCTGAGATGAGAGATGAGGTTAAAGCATATGTTAGACACCCATACTGAAGCTGAAGAAGTACATTTTTTGCTCTTTTTAAAAATTTTCAATGCTGTGGATTGTAGGGGGTGGTTCTGATGCTTTGATTGGACATCTGATGTGGCGACTGAAGGTCCTGTTATCCAACTGGTTCTTGATGGCTCAATCAAAATGCTGGTGGCCAATGATAGGGTGGAAGAGTCGTGACTTTCAGGTTTCCGCTGGTAGGCTAGGAGATGCAGGAGGAGGAAAGAAATTTCACCATGCTTTAGAGGGAGGGAATGCCACCAACCATGTGAAATTTAGGGTGGAGAAGCTGTTGGCCACTTCCCTGACTGGGCCTGGGGCAGCAAATGGGTGATTAGAAATGCAACTAAGCTGAGGGCACATTTAGGGTGCTGAGCCAGGAGAAGGTAACCAGGCAACTAAGTTGAGGGCAGATTTAAAGATGGTGAGCAGGGAGTTAAAGTGGGGTAGTAGAAACTACACACTACAGGGGATCAAAGCCAATACCTTACGCACAGTAGACAAGGGCCCTATCACTGAGTCACACCCCGACTCCTGGAATCTTTATAAAAAGGAATTTGATTTTTAGAAAAGGTTGAAGGCATGAATTCCTCTGGCTTTGAATGGATATATTTTAATTAATCTATGTGCATTTTGACACAAGGCTTTACAGTTCTATGTTCACAAACTGTTTCTAACTGATCTTTTTTCTTTGGAAGTAGCTTCCCCTACCTCCCTGGGTTAGGGTTAGGGTTAGGGGTTAGGATTAGGGGCTCAAGGTTTTCTTTTTAAAGATTTATTTTTATTTATGTATATGTGTGGGGTATGTACATGCATGTTAATATGCCTGTGGGGGCCTGAAGAGTGCACAAATTCCATGTGGCCTAAACAGAGCTTCCAAGCTTTGAAATGAATATATTGGTATTGAATCAGAAACTCTGGGAATGGGACTCCCAGGTCTTTTTTAAATGCATTAAGTGATCAGTTATATGTTCACATTTAAAAAACTCAATGAACTCCACTATATGCCTATACTATACCTTTTAAGTAAGTTGTGTGGATTAAAAGTATAATTAGCAGTGTGTGCATGGCACCACTTAAGAAGTTAGAACACAGGAATGTCATAGGTTCACAACCTCCTCGTCTTTTGAATGTTGACCATACAATAGTGTGACATGTGTGCTGGTCACTTGAGTAACGCTGTTCACTTCTCTCCTTTTCTAGTCTGTTCACTATTTACAAACCTTGCAGATGGCCCAGCACCCTACTTTTCCTAAGGGTATCTTAAGTCTATTAGATGAAAATTTATTGATTTGAATTAACTTGGTCAAGCATTACTTTTCATTACTATATCAACCTCTGTGTGTGGATGATTTTTAACACTATATATTAAAGTATGTCTTTGAGGGAAATGTCATGTGTATGGCATGTTAACTGATCAGTTACAACACAGAGAAACAACTACTCTCTGGCTAGTATCACGATTTACTGTAAGGCTGAGGTTCAACATCTTTCCCTGGAATCGTCACTCAGGAAAGATGTGATTATGTCAAGCAGGAGAGTGTGTCATGACACTCTTTTAGCTGTTGTCAGGTGTCTTGGTCTACCACTCTCTGCCCTATTGCTTTGAGACAAGGTTTCTAAGGGTACTTGGAGCTATGGTGGTGTCGAGTAAACCACAGACATATTCATTCTCTTCCCTGGAGAGTATTAGAATAACAGCCATGTACAGCCAAGACTGGCCTTTCACATGGGTACTGGGGATTCAAACCCATGTCTTCATGCTTGCTCAGCAAGCCATTCTTACCCACTGTGCCATCTCCTAAGCTCCCATATCCCTTGTTTTAAAGGATATGTTTTTATTAAGGTATATGCATGTATCTTTCTCTGTGTGTGTCTGTGTGTGTGTTGGTGCCCACGGAGGTCAGAAGAGGGTGTTGGATCCCTAGGACCTGGAGTTACAGACAGTTGTGAGATGCCTAATATGGATGTTCGGAACTGAACCTGGGTCTTCTGGAAGAGTTGTAAATGTGCCCAGTTGTTGAGTCATTTCTCTAGCCCTCCCCATATTTTTATTAAAAATTAAAATATAATTACATCATTTTCCATTTCCTTCCCTCCCTGTGGTGATTTGGATATGCTTGGCCTAGGGAGTGGCACTACTAGGAGGTATGGCCTTGTTGGAGGAAGTGTGTCACTTTGGGGCGGGTTTTGAAACCCTCTTCCTAGCTACATGTGAGTCATTTTTCTTCTGGCTGCCTTTGGAACAAGAAGTAGAACTCTCAGCTCTGACTACCTAGTTACTGCTATAATTCCTGCCATAATGATAATGCACTGAATGTCTGAACCTATAATCCAGCCCCAGTTAAATGTTGTCCTTATAAGAGTTGCCTTGGTCATGGTGTCTGTTCACAGCAGTAAAACCCTAACTAAGACACTCCCTTCAGTCCTCCCATGTACCTCCCCTCTGGCTTCCTTTCAAAAATCACAGCCATATATATGTATGTATACATACATAATTATGCCTAACTATATAAATTCAACTTGCTTAGTCAGCTTAGTTATTATTTGTATGCATATTATTTTAGGCCTGACCACTTGGTTTGGATGACCAATTAGAGGGCTCATCCTCAGGGAACACTACTTCTCCTGTTTTCAATTTCCTTTAACTGCATAACTCCTAACTGCATTCTAAATACTTAACCTTCCACTGACAGGTAAGTGTAGCTCTTGCCCTTCATGAAAGAGGCTTTACTTGGCAATAGATGATGACATTTACAGAGTTCCACCACTGGTCCAAATACAGTGGTTGTGGCCCAGCTCCAATGGATACAGCTATAGCACAACTCCTTGCCTGGAAGCTCAGAGAACATTTGGATGACGGGTTAAAGACACTGTAATAGCCAGAGGAGCATAGAAATGACCAGGTTGATTTACCCATGATACCTTAACCACATGGCTGTCTAAACAAGACTTGAACAAGCACAATCCTAACAGATGTGCTAACATAGAAGGAGCCAATCTCACAAGCAACCAAGGGCTGCTGAGAGTGGAATAAACAGTCTTCTCCACGTTTCTTATCACTATGAATACTAGACTAGGTTTTATACCTGGTAGAGTCCCTAAATAGGAATTTTGTAGAAATTTCTTTCTTTCTTCCTTCCTTCCTTCCTTCCTTCCTTCCTTCCTTCCTTCCTTCCTTCCTTCCTTCCTTCCTTCTTTCTTTTTTTCTCTGAGACAGGGTTTCTCTGTGTAGCTCTGGCTGTCCTGGAACTCACTTTGTAGACCACACTGGCCTCGAACTCAGAAATCCGCCTGCCTCTGCCTCCTGAGTGCTGGGATTAAAGGCGTGCGCCACCACTGCCCAGCTAGAAATTTCTTATCACTCATACAAAGAAACGTTGAGGAGAAGCAGGCTAGCTCATTAAAACAAATGGAATAAACTCTGTTGTTTGGGAGATAGGTTTTGAAAATGATGATCAGGCTCATGTGACCCTCATTTTCAGTGCAAAGGGAAGAAATTACTCAGCTATGCCCAAGGCTTGATTTGGGTGTGGCATCTGTGAATGTGTGCCTGTGGGAACCTAGGAAGTGCGTTTGTGAGAAGATAGGTCAGCAGGAATAAACTTCAGCTATTAAACTGCTTCCATCATTCTCAAAGGAGTGTTTTGAGAGTGGAAGTAATTCTATTCATCCATACCAACACCATTTTGATTGGATGCGGTGTTGGCTGTAGGCATCAGTGAAGGGATTTAAGTAGCTCGGAGAAGTTTGCAATGATTTCATAATTGTGACAATTGTTTTGAAACTAAATCTGTCTTTCCAGGCCTCCTGGGATTACTGTGGTTACTTCCTTTACAGCCATTTGGACAAAGTCTTAGCTTTCAGCCCATGACAACCCCTGAGGTACTTGACAGTTTTGTGCTAAGTCTGTGTGACTGAAGTCGTTCATGTCTCCTCATTCCTCACTGCTCTATGACTTTGCTTTGTTTGGTTTTTACAGACCCACACTCTGTGTATAAGCAGCATAGCCTGGGTCAGAGATTGGGGATGTGGCTGCCTCCTCCGGGGATATACTGTCTTTAATGTAGTCCAAGATCAAAAGACTTTGGCAGCTGCACAATTGCTTGAGTGGTAATGAGTTTACAGGAGTCTGCGCTGTGTTGTTTTTAGCCATGACACTGTCAACACTCATAACTTGCTCCCATTTGGGGGGTACTGAATCCAGCACTAGCTTTCATGAAATTCTAGCTTTTTTAGATGCAACTCAACCTCCAGCTTATTCATGTCATTTTTTTCTTTATAATCAGTCAATTTTCCTACCATATCTAGCTGGAAAAATGGTATTCGAGTGATGAGTCAGTAGATTATTCTGTCTCTATTGCAGAAAAGCTAAGAAAAATGTTATGCTGCTTATCAACTGATAAATCGTTTGCTAGAGTGCTGAACCTTGCTTCAGTGTAAGAATTAGATTTGATGTCCATATGGTATAATTTATGTGAATGCCTCCATTTGAAAGCAATTTGAAAATCATCATACTCTTTCAGAATCTGTTCAGAAAAAAAGAATACTTTAACAATAGCTCAAGGTTGCCCTTTGCATAGATTGTGGAAATTTTAGATGTAACTCACAAGTCCAGCATTTAAATCTAGTCTTAAGATCTTCACTGAATTGATGGAACCTGGTCCAGGCATATCTGAAGGATTAACTAAAGAAGCAGGCTGAAGCTTTGGCATCCTAGCTGTCTCCAAGCACATCTTCAGCATCTCACAACCACATCCTTGTTGTCCTCTTCAGCTTCAGCTACAGTAATGCATCCACATCGACGACCTTTACAAGCAGTTATGACCCCTAGGAAACCTGGCTTTCTCCTTATAATAAGATGGACTTGGGACATCTTGGATATGTATCCATTGCTAATTTAATATAGTTTCTCCCAGAGTCTTTGTAGCATGGTCCACCTGGATACTGGCCTTTTGCTGAACAGCCTTTGAATAGCCTGTCTATGTATTAATGCTCCTTAAACCTGTATCTAAAGCATATGGCTTATGTATGCAACAGAATGTCACTCACTTTGTTGACTTCTGTGAACTGTGTGGCAAGACATCTGATAATAGATGACTCCTCATTAAATCATCAGAGCGAGCCCCCCACTCCTATTCCCCCACCCATCCATCCTGTGGATGAATGCCAACTGCTGGTTGCTTCTTTAGGCATTATTTCTTTTCTTCACAATAGCAGATTGTCAGCAAAAACAATTTTTGTTGGGCTTATGTTTTACTAATGATATACTTAACAGGGAAAAAACCAGGGCATCAATGATCACAAATATCTACATCTGGCATAATACTGAAAGCAAAACAGATCACAGCTGCCTTTGACAGTTAATGTTATTAAAATGTTCAACATGGAATTTCTATCTTAAATAAGAAACACTTGAAAGGAATGGTTGAGATTAACAGGAGTTAAATTGAAACCATGTTGGTCTGTAGGTAATAGAATGCTAGACAGAACTACTGCCTTTACTATAAAAGCATTCTTTGCTCTCAAATTATCCATGTGGCCCTGTTTGTGGCACTGGAATTTGATTAGGTTTGGCTTTTCCATGAAACCAGGAGGCAAGAAGCACCCATTTAATCTCCTGTTAAGTGGCTCATTCTCTGGCCAGGCCTTTGGGCACCTACGTTTATTAAAATATTCTGGAGCTCAAGTCTGCTAACTTGGGACTGTACCATGTACATGCGTGGCTTCTGGCATGTTCTGTAGGTCTAACACGATTTGCTCAATCCAAGGACAACAGAGACAATATCCGCTGGGGGACCTTGTTAAAAACCTGGGGTAGTATTTATCAGCTCATTGTTTGGTTCACAGGTGTTAGCTGAAGATCAGAATGTCCCCATCTGGCAACCTTCTAGCCACCAATCGGTCTATGAACATAACAGTAGTCTGGATGCTCAAGCAGAGTTGCTGGTTTCAATTCTCCAAATTCACCCTGGTGCCTCAAGACCACTTGTAAAAAAATGCATTTAGCTTTTTCAGAAATGCTTGTATAGAGCTGTAGCTTGCCTTTCTCCTTACATACAAGTCTTTGTCAAACAACTTAGAAAAAAAAATCTATTCTGATAGGATGTTTCAGAGGAGAATTCATTCTCCATTCACACTGGGGATTTCAAGCAGCCAGTAAGCGAGGCAGATACAAGGCACAGAAGCCCATTATGGAATTCTTAAGAGAGATGCTTCTGAAAGGATCAAGTTTTTGTGGTTAATTTTACCAGAAAAATAATACATAAAGGTTTCTCCTCTGAGCTGCAAGGGTTTCTGGACATATTGTCTTGCCTGTTTCCGCTCCTGCGAGTCTCTCCATTGGCAATCCTTACTAGCTAGTGTGTAATGTCTGTAGCCCTGGTCTAGTCCATCAACTGATAATTGAGTCCTGTTCCTTACTATTTATTATTCTTATGCTATTTCAATAGCTTTCCACCAGCTTTCCCTTTCAACAGCACACAGGAGTCTGCCAAAAGGAGCCTGCCAATGTTACCCTTTTAGTTGTTTTGCTCATTATTCAAAAACTCTCAATGCTGCCAAATTGCCAATGGGATAGTTTCAAAAAAATCCTTGGTCTCATATCGCATGAAGCACATCCAAAAATATTAGTCCAGCTTTCCTTCCTGTCTTATCATCTGTGAAGTCTCTTTAATCAGATAATTAATTCCAGCCAGTGATTTGGGTCTTTCTAAGGCCAGATTCTTCAGCAAGCATATGGACACACGCCATCTGCTGCTTGCTGTGTCTCCTCCAGAGCCTCTGCCCAGGTATCTCTCTTCATTCTTTAAGACCTTGAGTCCAGAATTCTCCTTGAAGCATTTCCTGGCATAGTTAGAATAGACGTACAATTTCTTTTGCCTGGTGTGTAGACAGCCTGCTAACAGGAACTCTGGGTGAGAGAGATTATATATCAAACCAATCTTTTTCTGTTGTTGTTGGATTCAAATGATAGGGTTGAAAAGTCACTTTTATCCTTGATATTTCTTTGACTCTACTTTAACATCCCAAGTTTAAAAAGTGAACCCATTTGTGATTGAAGAACCAATGCCATGGCTGGTCTGCGTTATTTAGTTGAATGGAGGCTTACTATTGTATGTGTCTCTGGGGACATTTTCAGAGGATGAGCTGATGGGGGAGACCAATCTTAGCATGAACAGTATTGTTCCAGATGTAGGGAATCCATATATAAAAAGATCTGAGGAAAATACAGCTTGTCTGGATGCATCTTCCCTTCTTTTTGAATGAAGGATATATGATTCTGTCACTGCTCTGCACACCATCCAGCAATCTCTGACTCCACCTTCTTCAGACTTCTGATGTGGGCTCAATTCCAGAAACTCCCCAGGGATCATCTAAGATGGCAGCACTGAGTTAGGGCCTCTCCAGTGGGCAGACAGCCACTATTGAACTAGTACCTTTCATCATGGAAGCCTCAGAAGGTTATCTATACTAAGAAAAAATAAAAATATTCTAACTTTGCACTATTCATAAAAATAAATTCCAGGTCAGGCAGTAATATTGTCAGACAAGAATATGGAGAATATCTTCATTGC
This sequence comes from Mus caroli, assembly GCF_978045245.1. Taxonomy (NCBI): domain Eukaryota; kingdom Metazoa; phylum Chordata; class Mammalia; order Rodentia; family Muridae; genus Mus; species Mus caroli. The sequence goes on along the minus strand of NW_028227257.1, from coordinate 46,608,093 downwards.
TACTGTTAAGGACTTGCTTGTCTATATATCTATCTAGCCTCTAGAACCAGAAATAGCTTGCTGTCTTAAGTGCTTTTCATCATGGTGTTTTATCACAGCAACAAACAGTAACTAATACAGACACATGAGAAATCACTCAAATCAAATCAATCAAAGGAATAGTGGATGAAGAGAAACACTTCAGAAAGGAAGGAATCCACACAGTAGCCTTATTAATATAGAAATATAGTAAAATTTGTAATATTACTTCTTTCCTCTTAAATGAATACATATATTTGATCTATTACATATTTGTATATCAGATAGCAATGCCAATGTTTTCTTTCCCATGGTAAACTGATGAGTTCATTGGGGTTGTCAACATAAATGCAGTTGAAGGAGTACTTATAGGAGCATCAGTTACCACAAGGCAGCTGTATTCCTAAAATCTCACCCCATAAATCACAGCTACTGTGAGTTTATGCATATAATTGTCAGGTATGTCAAGAACACACTATTTTACTCCAGTCCTCCCTGACATCTGGCTTTCAAAATCATTCTGCCCCCTTCTCTGTGATGCTCTGTGAGCCTTGTCAGGTGAGAGGGATGATGTGACCAGTAGTAAATTTATGTGTTAACTACCTTCCACAGAACAAATCAACCTTTTTTGGTTGTAGAGCTGCATTAATCAATGGGTAGAAGGATACCAGTTTAGAGAGAAGTTTGATACTATGCCCACGTCACTCCTGGTGTTTGTGAGTTCTCCAGTCATGGGCTCTTGGCCATATTTACAGTAGTAGGCATACATTTTCTCTTGTGGAGCAGGCTTTAAATTCAATTCAAGTTGTTGGTTACTCTCATAACATTTATACCGCTATTAAATTATTGGGCATATCTGGCTATGTTGGTCATTATTGTCCTGATCAGAACCAACTTGATTGCTCCATGTTTCATGATCAAAGTTTGTGGTATTTTCAGCAATACAGTCATACTACCAAGTTCTGATGGCTAAAGATCAATGGAAAGAATCTGTATTACCAGGAGATGAGGACTCTGGGAACCTACAACATATCTGAAGGAAGGCGTCTCTGGGACATCCACTCTTATCTGGGGTCTCTGCAACAACTCTAAGGTAGGTATTTCACACTTGGTACTGAATTTTAATCAGCAATGTAAGGCTTCTGAGAGAATTATCATTGGTGTATGGTAATTCTAATTAAATGCAATATAAATATAAAATATTTATCATATAAAATATATCATAACATATACTTTTATAAACTATTATACATGTTTATTTATAAAACACAAAATAATGGATTTCTATCTGTCTTTTTAACCCCATGTGTCCTACGTTTTCATCTTTCTCCCCACTTTTTCTCCTTGGTCTGGGTTACTTCATTCAATACAGTGTTTTCCAACCCTATTCATTTAACCCCACATTTTGTTTTTCTCTACAGTTGAATAAACTTCTATAGCATATATGTGCAACATTTTTATAATATCTAAGCTTTTTCCTGGCTATTGTAACTAGAGCAGGGACAAGCATCACATCCTTCGCTCCCCCTGCTTCTATGAGGGTGTTCCTCCCTCCACCCACCCACCCACCTCCCTGCCCTTCATTCCCCTATACTGGGGCATCTATCGAGCCTTCATAGGACCAAGTATCTTTCCTTCCATTAATGCATGACAAGGATGCATCCTCTGCTACATATGCAGCTGGAGCCAAGTGTACTCCTTGTTTGATGGCTTAGTCCCTGGGAGCTCTGGGGGAATCTGGTTGGTTGATATTGTTCTTCTTCCTATGGGGTTGTAAACCCCTTCAACTCCTTCAGTGCCTTCTCTAACTCCTCTATTAGGGATCCCACACTAAGTCCAATGGTTGGCTGCCTCTGTATTTGTAAGTCTGGCAGGGCCTCTCAGGAGACAGCCATATCAGGCTCCTTTCAGCATGCACTTCTTGGCATCCACAATAGTGTCTGGGTTTGGTAACTGTATATGGGATGAATCCCCAGGTGGGAGAGTCTCTGGGTGGCCTTTCCTTCAGTCTCTGCTCAACACTTTATCTCCATATTTGTTCCTGTGAGTATTTTGTTCTCCTTCTAAGAAGGACCAAGCACCCACACTTTGGTCTTCCTTCTTCTTGAGCTTCATGTGGTCTGTGAATTGTATCTTGGTTATTTGGAGCTTTTGGGCTAGTATCCACTTATCAGTGAGTGCATACCATGCGTGTTCTTTTGCAATTGGGTTACCTCACTCAGGATGATATTTTCTAGTTCTATCCATTTACCTAAGAATTTAATGAATTCATTGTTTTTAATAGCTGAGTAGTACTCCATTGTGTAAATGTATCACATTTTCAGTATCCATTTCTCTGTTGAAGGAAATCTGGGTTCTTTCCAGATTCTGGCTATGATAAATAAGGCTTCTATGCACATAGTGGACCATGTGTCCTTGTTACATGTTGGAACATCTTCTGGGTATATGCCCAAGAATGGTATAGCTGGGTCCTCAGGTAATACTATGTCCAATTTTCTGAGGAACTGCTAAACTGATTTCCAGAGGGGTTGTACCAGCTTGTATTCCCACCAGCAATGGAGGAGTGTTCCTCTTTCTCCACATCCTTGTCAGTATCTGCTGTCACCTGAGTTTTTATTTAGGCTATTCTTACTGGTGTGAGGTGGAATCTCAGGGTTGTTTTGAGTTGCATTTCCATGATGACTAAAAATGTTGAACATTTCTTTAAGTGCTTCCAGGCCATTTGATATTCTTCCGTTGAAAATTCTTTGTTTAGCTCTGTACCCCATTTTTATTAGGGTTATTTCGTTCTCTGGAGTTAACTTCTTGAGTTCTTTGTATATATTGGATATAGGCTCTCTATTGGATGTAGGATTGGTAAAGATCTTTTCCCAATCTGTTGGTTGCTTTTTTGTCTTATTGATGGTGTCCTTTGCCTTACAGAAGCTTTGCAATTTTATGAGGTCCCATTTGTCTATTCTTCGTCTTACAGCACAAGCCATTGGTGTTCTATTCAGGATTTTTCCCCCTGTGCCCATATGTTCGAGGATCTACCCCATTTTCTCCTCTATAAGTTTCAGTGTATCTAGTTTTATGTGGAGTTCCTTGATCCACTTGGATTTGAGCTTTGTACAAGGAGATAAGAATGGGTCTATTTGCATTTTTCTACATGCTGATCACCAGTTGTATCAGCACCATTTGTTAAAAATGCTGTGTTTCCCCCCTGGATGGTTTTAGCTCCTTTGTCAAAGGTCAAGTGACCATATGTATGTGGGTTCATTTCTCGGTCTTTAAGTCTATCCATTGATCTTTCTGCCTGTCTCATGACTTTCTACATCTGGTCTCTAAGTGCTCATGATTATCTGAAAATGCAAATTGTGTCTGTGAGCATTCAAAAACAAAATCTTAATAGATCTAACATTCTTTAAAAATCAAATCAAATCAAAACAAAACAAAAACCCAAATCCAAAGTTTCTTCCAAGGCTCAGGATAATCTCTTAACTGTGAGCCACTATAAAAACCAAACAAGTCTATTTTATTGGATATAGGATGCAACTCCTGCTTGATTCCTGCGACCATTTGCTTGGAAGACCCTTTTCTATCCTTTTACTCTGAGATAGTGTCTGTCTTTGTTATTGAGGTGTGTTTCTTGTATGGAGCAAAATGTTTGATCTTGTTTGCATATCCAGTCTGTCAGTTAAGTTTTTATAGGTGAGTTGAGTCCATTAATATTGAGAGATATTAAAGAGAGATAACTATTGGTTCCTGATATGTTTGTTTTTGTAGGTGACTTTATGTGCTAGTGGCTCTCTGCTTTTGATTTTGTTGTGAAATGCCTAATATCTTTCCCTTTCTTTGGTGCAGGTATCTTTTTTGTGTTGGAGTTCTCCTTTCAGGATCCTCTGTAATGCTGGATTGGTAGATAGATACTGTTTGAATTTGGTTTTTTCCTGGAATATTTTGGTTTCTCCATCAATGTTGATTGAAAGTTTTGCTGGGTATAGTCGTGTTGGCTGGCATTTGTGTTCTCTTAGAGTCTTCATGACCTCTGATCAGGCTCTTCTGGCATTCATAGTGTTTGGTGAGAAGTCTGTTATAATTCTGATAGGTTTAGTTTTATATGTTAAAAGACCTTTTTCCCTTGCAGCTTTTAATATTCTTTCTTTGCTCTGTGCATTTATTATTTTGATAATTATGTGATGAGAAGATTTTCTTTTCTGGTCCAATTTATTTGGTGTTTCTTGTGTCTTTATGTCAATCTCTTTCTTTAAGTTGGGAAAGTTTTCTTTTATGATTTTGTTGAAGACATTTTCATGTCCTTTGAGCTGGAAATCTTCATTCTCCTCCATTCCAATTATTCTTAGATTTGGTCTTTTCATTGTGTCCTGAATTTCCTGGATGCTTTGGGGTAGGAGTTTTTTCTGTTTTGAATTTTCTTTGACAATTGTGTCAATTTCTTCTACCACATCTTCTACACTGGAGATTCTCTCCTCTATCTCTTGTATTGTGTTGCTAATACATCTATAATTCCTGACCTCATGCCTAGGTTTTCCATTTCTAGGTTTGCCTCAATTTTTGTTTTCTTTATTGGTTCTACTTCCACTTTTAGGTTTTGGATTGCTTTATTCAATTCCTTCACCTGTTTTCCTGTATTTCTTTCAGTGTGTTATTGATATCCTCTTAAAGGACTCTATTATCTTCATGAGTTAGGATTCTAGGACAGATTCCTGATTTGACATGCATGGTGTATACTCACTAATAAGTTTTTTTTTTTTTTTTTTTTGGTTTTTCGAGACAGGGTTTCTCTGTGTAGCCCTGGCTGTCCTGGAACTCACTTTGTAGACCAGGCTGGCCTCGAACTCAGAAATCCGCCTGCCTCTGCCTCCCGAGTGCTGGGATTAAAGGCGTGTGCCACCACGCCCGGCTCCTCACTAATAAGTTGATGTTAGCCAAAAAAGTACAGAATACCCAAGATACAGTCCACAGAACTCAAAAAGTTCAACATGCTGAAGTGCCCAAGACACCTCAGTCCCACTTGCGAAAGAGAAGAAATCAATCACAAGTAGGTAGGTAGGGAGGGACCTGGGAGGGAAAGTGGATGGGGGTGGGGTTGGGCAGAGAGGCGAACCTGATCTGGTATTGGGTGAGGGAAAGGGACTGAAGCCCTGAGGGCCAGCAGAAAGAATGGAAACAGGCAACTCCGGGAAATAGGAGGGTAGGAGGGGGGTCTTCCACAATGCACCAAAGACCTGGGAGGTAAGAGACTCTCAGGAATCAAAGGGAGGGACATTAGATGAAATGTCTGACAGTAGGGAGAGAGAACTCATAGAGCCCATTTCAAGCAGGAAGACAGGGCATCAAGTGAGGAATCTGGTTGCCATCCCACAGTCACAACTCTGACCCATAATTGTTCCTGTCTGAAAGAATTACAGGGATGGAAATGAAGAGGAGCCTGAGGAAAAGAAGGTCCAGCAACAGGGCCAAAGTGGGATCCAGCTCACGGGGAGATCCCAAGGCTTGACACTATTAGTAAGGCTATGAAGCATTCACAAAGAGGAATCTATTATGACTGCCCCCCAAAAGATCCAACAAGAAGCTGAAAGAGTCAGATGCAGATATTTGCACCCAGCCAATGAACCCCTGTTCATTGACCTCTGTTGTTGAATTAGGGAAGGCTGAAAGAAGCTGAGGAGAAGGGTGATTCTATAGGAGGTCCAGGAGTCTCAATTAATCTGGACCCCTGTGATCTCTCAAACAGTGGACCACCAAACAGTCAGCATACACCAGCTGATATGAGGCCCCGAACACACATACAGTAGAGGACTTCTAGGTCTGTGTTCACTCAGAGATGATGCACCTAACCCTCAAGAGACTGGAGGCCCCAGGGAGTTTAGAGGTTAGGTGGGGTGGGGACATCCACACGGAGACAGGGGTGGTGTGGAAGAGGTGTGGGAGGTGGAGTAGTCAGAGGGTGGATGGGTGTGGCAGAGAATGGAATATGGAGTGTAAAAAATAAATTAATTTAAAACAAACAAACAAACACAAAAAAATAAAGGGGGTGGGCTAGAGATGGCTCAGCGGTTAAGAACACTGACTCTTCTTCCAGAGGTCCTGAGTTCAACTCCTAGCACCCACATGGTGGCTCACAACCATTTGTAATGGTATCTGATGCCTCTTCTAGTGTGCCTGAAAACAGTTACAGTGTACTCACACATAAAATAAATTAATCTTAAAAAACCATAAAAAATAAAAATATATTAAAAAACCAACTTACATGCTTCCATTATCCACTGTCACAGAATAAATATTTCTATTCTATAGAGAAGTAATAGCACAGCAAGTGAAAGTGAAGTCACAGCAATGGAAAGACCCAGTCAAAACAAAACCAAAAAGTAACAGAGAAAACAGAATTCTCTGATTCTATGTCCAGCTTCTGGATCTTGTGGGTGGCATCATTTAGGGTCCAGTAACTTTAAAGAACCTCTGCTCTGCAGTGCTTTTGCCTGTAGCAATCAACTCTCCTCTCTTGTACTAGTTCCACTACATGCCTGTAATTTTCCTTGGTAGATGTCCCATGGTCTTAGCATCTCCAACCTGTTGGTATTCTTAATGCTATCTGAGCTTCACCTTTATAGCATCATAAATAAACCTCTCAGAAACTCTGGGCAGGCTATCCAACCCTGCTACTTATTTCTGGAATGATGGTGTAAATCTTTATGACCCTCTATCCTTGTATTTGCATGCCTACAAATCTAGGCCTGTGTGAATGAAACCAGGTTGTGCTACCTGCTTGAGTCTTGTGTAGCCTGAGCCTCACGTACTACAGCTGTAGTATAACCTCAGTGTAACTTAGAGGCTGAATCTGGGAAAATGGGTCTCTAGGTGGATGTTTTCCAGTAGGTAGCTAAAACCCTGGTTAGTCTTTCTCCTTCCAAATGAATTTCCTTTTTTATAAAGGTGGGTTAATGCCCTCAAGGTACCTTTCCTACTATCCCAGTGTAGATTAGAGGTTTCTTCTTAATTGCGCTGATGACACAGGAGAGTCCCCACTTAGAGTCAAGAAAGGAATAGCCACTAAGTCTTTGGTTTTAAGATTCACAAAGACCCTTGACAAGCTTATACTGGTAATGAGCAATTGTTGGAGAAAAGAATTATAGAGTTGCTTGCAGGATGGACAGGCTGCTCCAAGGACGCCGAGTTCATAATCATCTCCTACACCAAGGTGCAGCTCTTTAGTGATCCAGCTGTCTCTGAGATACTCACACTCCTCTAAGTAACTTTAATCAAGTCCTTGGCTCACAGCTACACTTGGACGAAACTCTTTTCTTTGGTCTGCCCATGGTGAGACATGTCTGAGATGAACAGGCCTTTGTTCCCACCTTTCCAGAGAAAAATCAAGCTGGATCTTATCTCAAAACACAAACTCAACTAATGAACCAGACAGCTGACCAGATAAACACACAAAGGCACAAAGGAGCAATCTCTGATTCTCAAGTTCAGTGCCAATGGGGAACTTGCTAGAGGAATACACCTGAAACCATTGTCTAACAAGTTCCTGACCCCTCCCCCCTTTCTCCCCAGAGAAGCATAGTTTGACTTTTCATCTTCTGAAAAAAAAAATAACCCCTCACATACAATGGTTATGATTTAAGCCAATTTCTACAGACAGGGGGAGAGCATGGATCCTAGGTAACCACGATGGAAACTGGCCTTTTGGTGAGGAGGTGCCTGTACTGTATTTGGATTTGTAGTCAGTCCATTAGTCAAGGAAAGCAACTGATGAGTGGCCCCTCTCAATATTGTTCAGCTGCAACTTGTAAATTTGATGGAAGGACAGGATTTTTCTGTTTGATTTTGTTAGTCAAGAATGTTAAGAATCTGCCACATGTGTGCCATGGCTCTAAGCACTGTACCGAGGAGTAACGAAAGCACAGATTCTTCTCTCAAAGCATTTAGCATCTCCATAACAAGCTATGATAAATGCAGCAGTATGGAAGCATATTGAGAGAATTTAGTCTGAGGAGGTGGAACTGGCCAGATGCCCAACGACCCATCTGCTTCATGATCCTTCAAGACAACTTTGCACCTGCACTTTTGTTGGCTAGTCGTTTGTCTACACTAGTACACGAACAAGTGTAATACTTGCAAGGTTCCTCATTCATTGAACAATATGTTCACTGTGGCCTTCTAGCCTGTGAACGGAGACTATAAAAGAAATTGACAAGGAATTGCAAGACATTCTCTCTCTCTCTCTGTACACACACACACACACACATACTTATAAACATATATATTTGAAGTAAAGTTAACTAAATAAGTTGTTTAGAGATAGCTTTATTGAGATGTAATTTAAATACCATGATGCAATTTCTGCATTTAAAGAGTGGAATTTAATATCTCAGTGTGTTAGGAATGCTGTATATCTATTGGATTCTGCCTTTAAACCTACCTACTACCCAGAGGAAGCCCCTTGCCATTCATACACTATTTTCCTACTTCCTCCAACCGCTCTGATCACTAACCCCAGTCCTAGGTGGCCATAATCAACTACTTGACTGTATATATTTGCCTATTCTGGACATTTAATATAAATGGAATTATGCATTATTTGATCTTTTTGTGGCTGGGTTTTCTCACTAAACACACTGTTTTTTTTTATGAACTCGCTAACTTTTATTTTCATTCTTCATTCCTTGAGCTAGAAGGACAAAAGCCTAGGTAAAAGAACACGTGGCATTGTTAGGAAATCACAAATGATCTCCTCCAAGCTTGGGCTGCACCAAAATTTTTATTTATAAATTCAGAAATGAGCACGACCCTTTTGTTTCCCTTCAGGCAGACTTGAATGATGTTTTTATTGCTTGTTGGGTGGGGTGCGTGAGAGAACTGGCTGTTTTGAAGGTTAGTATGGAACTGATTGTGTCCCATTTGATTTCTTCAAACCTCCGTCTCCTCCTCTTGAGAGGCATCTGGTAGTCTAAAGGTACATCTTTATTGACTGTAAGTATTGCCCAAAGACACAAGCTATCTGATGGTGAAAGCAGAGTTTAGTATGATTATCCCTCACTGTGGAGCCTCATGTTTAGTCATGACACAGACAGTGTCCCTGGTGCTCCATAGAATCTTCAGTCAACAGCTACCCCATCTTGCATCCTTTACAGCAGACACAGGTGTAGCACTTGCCATTTATTCTGGTCATTGAATTTCTCTCTAGAGTTAATGTAATCAGTTATGCCAACTGTAATTCATATACATCATTTAAATCCATGGGAGTCAACATTTTGTTCATAAAGACATCTTCTGGGCCAGTTACCAGAAAACTCCAGGCCTGCATCTGTGAGACTGACTAATGCATTTGTAACTGGTTGCATGGAGACCAGAGTTACTACCATCACCAGAAAGGCGCCATTATTTGATAATTTATGAAATTGTCAGGCTAATGTGGAGTGAGAAGGTATTCAACTCATTTACAATTTATCAGCTGTCTAACCAAGAAGCACTAAGACAGTGCTTCACCCGAAAGTAAAAGAACACTAAGGCAATGATACAGACACATCAAATCCTCCAGCCTCAACATGCTGGGACTGAATTACACTTAATCCTAACGTAAGAGAGAGTGGACACAAACATTCAAAGTAATTCAAGCTAGTATGATACTGGAGATACCGTATTAATAGGGATAAATCAATGCATTGTGAGCTTAAAGTAGGTAGGGAATACGACTGAATCTAGTTGTAAGCTTAAAAAGAATCACCAATAAAGACTGAACATCCCTTGGGCTTCTCTGGTTCTAAGGAAGAGTCCTAGGATTTTAGCTTGTACTTGGTGTTCTTAGAATGGAACAAAGAAGGAAAGCTGTGTTTTTAATTAGAGGTTTTGGGGAAACAAAGATGATTCCATGACAATTAGAATAATTAACAATCTGTGTTCAGAAAGTATCAAACATGAAACAAGGCTGATGGTAACAGGAAAGAACTCGCAGCCTTTCATCCTCCTGGGTTGTGGGCTCCTGCTGAGTTTTCTGGGATGGACCTTATTTTTGTTTTTGTCTGTACTCACTTATAGAACAGGCTTGGTTTTGTGCAGATCTGTTATTGTCTCATTGTGGGTTTGTCTAATGTTGGTGTTCTGAGAATGTGTGTGTGTGTCTGTGTGTATGTGTGTATTCAACAGGACAGTGGAATGACTTAGCCATGAGGACAAGCCTTGGTTCTCAATACTCAGACAAGCTGTAAGGGGCTATTATCTCTGTTTTATCAATCACTTGAATTTGTCATGTAAGGAATTGTGGGAAGCTGAGTTGTTTTTTTTTCTAAATCCTCAAATTGACCCATTTTTAAATGTGAGAATGTTCATATTCTAGCAAAGTTTTGTTCTCTATATACATCATGTGTGTGTGTGTGTGTGTCTTAGTTTTATTATACATTCTCTTGTGTGGCAACAATAATAACTGTTTTGATGTTTACTAGGATAAAAACATGGACATGATCTCCCTGCACTACAGCTCGACAGCTTTCAGATAATCGCTTGTTTGACGAATGATTGAGAGAAAATTGTTTCTATTTTTATGCTATTAAAATATAATTTATTAAATTGTCTATGCTGAGCCTCTTGTGCCCATATCATGATGATGATCCTTGATGTGGCCTTGCTTACGAGTAGCATACGACTGTGCACTTGTTTCAAGGGAAAAGTTTGGGATCTACTGTAGGGTGTTCTAAATCATATTACCTTTCTTATTTCTCCTTCAAATTCTACTTAGTCCATCTCTACTCATCCCAGGTGGAAATGCAGGGGTGTCTCTGCTGACCTTGGAGCATGATTCTCAATATTTGATACACACTGGAATTGCCTGCAGGACTTTGGAAGTTGCTGTTTTCTATATTCTACTTTTAAGGACTCCACTTTGTTGGCTTGGGCTGAGATTAGTCAATGAATTTTTTTTTTTAAGTTCCCCAGAAAATTCTGCCAGAGTTTGAGAATCATTGATCTTTTTTCTCTCCAACTTTAATTTGTTTGAGTCACTTAGAGAATCACACTAAAATGCAGATTGGGATTGAAATCATCAAGGGCAGAACTTGGAAATCTGCAATTCAACCAGACTCTAGTCTGAGGATCACACTCGAAATAGCAAGGGTGAGAAAATCTCTTCTCATCATGTTGAAATCTAGCCAGTTCTATTAATTTTTGTGAGACAGAATCTCAGTATGTAGCTTAGGCTGGCCTGGGACTTATGATGTAGCACGGACTGGCTTTGAACTCATGATCCTTCTGCCTCATCCTCTTCAGTGCTGAGATTGTAGGCGTGCACTATGATGCCTAGCTAGTCTATATGTTTCTCAGTGATGTTTCAGGTGAGATATTTTAGTAAGTGAGAGAGAAGGAGACAGGAATGTGGTCATGCAGACTGAATATTTCCACTACTAAAAGCACACAGTCGAGAGCTGGGATTTGCTCTGTGTGTGCGCGCATGTTGAGGATGTGTTACTTAAGGATGATTAGACTGTGTGTCTGTATCCATGAAGAGCAGGTCTTCTATTCCTGCTGGGATGAGTCTCCTAAAACAAAGAGCCTCAGTTTTAAAAGTAGTAACTCTTAGTAGGGTATGGCCTAGATATATTTCCACATCATGCCATGTTTTATAGTTCTGAGCTGTGCTGTACTCTGTGTGTGTGTGTGTGTGTACCAATCACACTGGTAAGATTTTGACTGTATATTCTCTGCAGATCCTATCAGATAGGAGGATACTATCACTGTCTGGATGTCTGGCTGGAGACAGAGAGGAGATGCCTTCTACTCAGTGTTTTTGTCAAAGAAATATCAGAGAAAGGTGTTGTAGGGCTCAGTTGTGGTCAGTAAGAAAGGATTTGATTGTAAGGCTCATTTATTGGATCTTGGAGAGATGCATACAGCTCTGGCAACTGGGTCTCTTTTACATTTTGTGAATCCCTTTTCCTAAGGAGACATATCGATGCCTGGTAGAGATTGCTAGGGACCTGATGTATTGGTGTATATTCCCTGCAGGAATTATTAAGGTCCCACTGGTGTTGAGTTCCTTATATATATTGGATATTAGTCCCCTATCTGATTTAGGATAGGTAAAGATCCTTTCCCAATCTGTTGGTGGTCTTTTTGTCTTATTGATGGTGTCTTTTGCCTTGCAGAAGCTTTGCAACTTTATGAGGTCCCATTTATCGATTCTCGATCTTATAGCGCAAGCCTTTGCTGTTCTATTCAGGAATTTTTCCCCTGTACCCATATCTTCGAAGCTTTTCCCTACTTTCTCCTCTATAAGTTTCAGTGTCTCTGGTTTTATGTGGAGTTCCTTAATCCACTTAGATTTGACCTTGGTATAAGGAGATAGGAATGGATCAATTCGCATTCTTCTACATGATAACCGCCAGTTGTACCAGCACCATTTGTTGAAAATGCTGTCTTTTTTCCACTGGATGGTTTTTGCTCCCTTGTCAAAGATCAAGTGACCATAGGTATATGGGTTGATCTCAGGGTCTTCAATTCTGTTCCATTGGTCTACTTGTCTGTCGCTATACCAGTACCATGCAGTTTTTATCACAATTGCTCTGTAGTACAGCTTTAGGTCAGGCATGGTGATTTCACCAGAGGTTCTTTTATCTTTGAGAAGAGTTTTTGCTATCCTAGGTTTTTTGTTGTTCCAGATGAATTTGCAGATTGCCTTTTCTAATTCGTTGAAGAATTGAGTTGGAATTTTGATGGGGATTGCATTGAATCTGTAGATTGCTTTTGGTAAGATAGCCATTTTTACAATGTTGATCCTGCCAATCCATGAGCATGGGAGGTTTTTCCATCTTCTGAGATCTTCTTTAATTTCTTTCTTCAGGGACTTGAAGTTCTTGTCATACAGATCTTTCACTTCCTTAGTTAGAGTCACGCCAAGGTATTTTATATACTTTGTGACTATTGAGAAGGGTGTTGTTTCCCTAATTTCCTTCTCTGCTTATTTATCCTTTGTGTACAGAAAGGCCATTGACTTGCTTGAGTTAATTTTATATCCAGCTACTTCACCGAAGCTATTTATCAGGCTTAGGAGTTCTCTGGTGGAATTTTTAGGGTCACTCATGTATACTATCATATCATCTGCAAAAAGCTATATTTTGACTTCTTCTTTTCTGATTTGTATCCCCTTGATCTCCTTTTGTTGTCTAATTGCTCTGGCTAGGACTTCAAGTACAATGTTGAATAGGTAGGGAGAGAGTGGGCAGCCTTGTCTAGCCCTGATTTTAATGGGATTGCTTCCAGCTTCTCACCATTTACTTTGATGTTGGCTACTGGTTTGCTGTATATTGCTTTTATCATGGTTAGGTGTGGGCCTTGAATTCCTGATCTTTCCAAGACTTTTATCATGAATGGGTGTTGGATTTTGTCAAATGCTTTTTCAGCATCTAACGAGATGATCATGTGGTTTTTGTCTTTGAGTTTGTTTATATAATGGATTGAATTGATGGATTTTCGTATATTGAACCATCCTTGCATCCCTGGGATGAAACCTACTTGGTCAGGATGGATGATTGTTTTGATGTGTTCTTGAATTCGGTTAGCGAGAACTTTATTGAGGATTTTTGCATCAATATTCATAAGGGAAATTGGTCTGAAGTTCTCTATTTTTGTTGGGTCTTTATGTGGTTTAGGTATCAGAGTAATTGTGACTTCATAGAATGAGTTGGGTAGAGTACCTTCTGATTCTATTTTGTGGAATAGTTTGTGAAGAACTGAGATTAGTTCTTCTTTGAAGGTTTGATAGAACTCTGCACTAAACCCATCTGGTCCTGGGCTTTTCTTGGTTGGGAGACTATTAATGACTGCTTCTATTTCTTTAGGGGATATGGGACTGTTTAGATCATTAACCTGATCTTGATTTAACTTTGCTACCTGGTATCTGTCTAGAAACTTGTCCATTTCATCCAGGTTCTCCAGTTTTGTTGAGTATAGCCTTTTGTAGAAGGATCTGATGGTGTTTTGGATTTCTTCAGGGTCTGTTGTTATGTCTCCCTTTTCATTTCTGATTTTGTTAATTAGAGTACTTTCCCTATGCCCTCTAGTGAGTTTGGCTAAGGGTTTATCTATCTTGTTGATTTTCTCAAAGAACCAGCTCCTTGATTGGTTGATTCTTTGAATTGTTCTTCTTGTTTCCACTTGGTTGATTTCACCCCTGAGTTTGATTATTTCTTGGCCATCTACTCCTCTTGGGTGAATTTGCTTCCTTTCGTTCTAGAGCTTTTAGGTGTGTTGTCAAGCTGCTAATGTGTGCTCTCTCTAGTTTCTTTTTGGAGGCACTCAGAGCTATGAGTTTTCCTCTTAGAAATGCTTTCAGTGTGTCCCATAAGTTTGGGTATGTTGTGGCTTCATTTTCATTAATCTCCAGAAAGTCCTTAATTTCTTTCTTTATTCCTTCCTTGACCAAGGTATCATTGAGAAGAGTGGTGTTTAGTTTCCACGTGTGTGTTGGCTTTCTATTATTTATTTTGTTATTGAAGATCAGTCTTAGTCCATGGTGATCTGATAGGATGCATGGGACAATTTCAATATTTTTGTATATATTGAGGCTTGTTTTGTGACCAATTATGTGGTCAATTTTGGAGAAGGTACCGTGAGGTGCTGAGAAGTTATATCCTTTCGTTTTAGGATAAAATGTTCTGTAGATATCTGTCAGATCCATTTGATTCATAACCTCTGTTAGTTTCTCTGTGTCCCTGTTTAGTTTCTGTTTCCATGATCTGTCCATTGGTGAAAGTGGTGTGTTGAAGTCTCCCACTATTATTGTGTGAGGTGCAATGTGTGCTTTGAGCTTTACTAAAGTATCTTTAATGAATGAGGCTGCCCTTGTATTTGGAGCATAGATATTCAGAATTGATAGTTCCTCTTGGAGGATTTTACCTTTGATGAGAATGAAGTGCCCTTCCTTGTCTTTTTTGATAGACTTTGGGTTGGAAGTCAATCTTATCAGATATTATAATGGCTACTCCAGCTTGTTTCTTCCTACCATTTGCTTGGAAAATTGTTTTCCAGCCTTTCATTCTGAGGTAGTGTCTATCTTTTTCTCTGAGATGAGTTTCCTGTAAGCAGCAAAATGTTGGGTCCTGTTTCTGTAGCCAGCCTGTTAGTCTATGTCTTTTTATTGGGGAGTTGAGTCCATTGATATTAAGAGATATTAGGGAGAAGTAATTGTTGCTTCCTTTTATTTTTGTTGTTAGAGTTGGTGTTCTGTTTTTGTGGCTGTCTTCTTTTAGGTTTGTTGAGGGATTACCTTCTTGCTTTTTCTAGGACGTGGTTTCCGTCCTTATATAGGTTTTTTTCTGTTATTATCCTTTGAAGTGCTGGATTCGTGGAAAGATAATGTGTGAATTTGGTTTTATCGTGGAATACTTTGGTTTCTCCATCTATGGTAATTGAGAGTTTGGCTGGGTATAGTAGCCTGGGCTGGAAATTGTGTTCTCTTAGTTTCTGTATAACATCTGTCTAGGCCCTTCTGGCTTTCATAGTCTCTGGTGAAAAATCCGGTGTAATTCTGATAGGCTTGCCTTTATATGTTTCTTGACCTTTTTCCCTTACTGCTTTTAGTATTCTATCTTTATTTAGTGCATTTGTTGTTCTGATTATTATGTGTCGGAAGGAATTTCTTTTCTGGTCCAGTCTATTTGGAGTTCTGTAAGCTTCTTGTATGTTCATGGGCATCTCTTTCTTTAGGTTTGGGAAGTTTTCTTCTATAATTTTGTTGAATATATTTGCTGGTCCTTTGAGTTAAAAATCTTCATTCTCATCTACTCCTATTATCCGTAGGTTTGGTCTTCTCATTTTGTCCTGGATTTCCTGGATATTTTGAGTTAGGATCTTTTTGGATTTTGTATTTTCTTTGATTGTCGTGCCAATGTTCTCTATGGAGTCTTCTGCACCTGAGATTCTCTCTTCCATCTCTTGTATTCTGTTGCTGATGCTCGCATCTATGGTTCCAGATTTCTTTCCTAGTGTTTCTATCTCCAGTGTTGCCTCAATTTGGGTTTTTTTCATTGTCTCTACTTCCCTTTTTAGGTCTTGGATGGTTTTATTCAATTCCATCACCTGTTTAGTCTGGTTTTCCTGCAATTCTTTAATGGATTTTTGTGCTTCCTCTTTAATGTCTTCTACCTGTTTAGTCTGGTTTTCCTGCAATTCTTTAATGGATTTTTGTGCTTCCTCTTTAATGTCTTCTACCTGTTTAGCAGTGTTCTCCTGCAATTCTTTAAGGGACTTTTGTGCTTCCTCTTTAATGTCTTCTATCTGTTTACCAGTGTTCTTTTGTATTTCTTTAAGTGTGTTATTAAAGTCCTTCTTGATGTCCTCTACCATCATCATGAGATATGCTTTTAGATCCGGGTCTAGCTTTTCAGGTGTGTTGGGGTGCCCTGGACTGGGCGAAGTAGGAGTGATGGGTTCTGATGATGGTGAGTGGTCTTGGTTTCTGTTAGTAAGATTCTTATGTTTACCTTTCGCCATCTGGTAATCTCTGGGGTTAGTTATTGTTGTCACTGTTTAAAGATTGGAGCAGACTCTGTGTTCCACTCACCAGAAGTCTCAAAATCCTGTGGCGGGTGTCGTGGGTAGCTGGCGGGTGTCAGCAGACCCTGCGCTCTAGCTACCCCGGTGCTGGTCAGACCAGAAGAGGCTTGTGGCCCTACTCAGGCCGGTTTTCTGCTTCCCTAACTAATGCAGTCTCAGGTCCCGTGCGCAATTGGATTGGAGCAGAAGCTGTGTTCCACTCACCAGAAGTCTTAAGATCCTGTGGCGGGTGTTGTGGGTAGCTGGCGAGTGTCAGCCGACCCTGCACCCTAGCTACCCTGGTGCTGGTCTCGGGAAAGGAACTTCTGTGTCATAGTTTTTCCTACTGTCTTTGCATTTCAGTTCCTTTTCAAGAATAGGTGGGACAGAGATGACGGAAGTTACAGAGAAGTTGTAACATTTACAGATCAGAGAAGGTGGGGCCAAGGATTGTGGACAAGAACTCAATGTTGGACACAGGGTATTTCTCATGAAGCTATCCCTTAACATATACAGAGTGTGTGATGGTCAGTGGATGTGGATGTGCTAATGTGGCATAAGGAATACCTCTTGGGAAGTGTGGGCTTCTGCTGGACACGTCCTAGTGATTTCCTCACCTAAAAGCAGAGCGATTGGTTGCCCCTCTAACTGGAAGCAGCTGCCTGTAGCTACCTTTGTCCATTGTCCTGGAATCCTAAATGCAAATTCCAGTTTCAAGTTAGGTAAATGACTTCCTATTTCCAAAGAGAAAAAAAAATTGTTGGAGACCTCATCAGAAGCCAGCATGGGTTGCTGGAATAAATGTAGATGGCAGAGTTAATATGGGTGCCATGTAACTCATGAAATGTCACTTGAAGCACTAAAGTCTGTTCAGATCAGCAAATTCCCAAATGCACAGACTATGTGGCCTTGAGGTGATGTGTTCTCATTGATGAGGGTCAGCTGATTTTAGACAGTTACTGGAGAATGACTGAAATGAAAACACTGCCGTGCTGAAGAAGAGTGAAACCAAAGCCAGCCTTCTCTTAGCAGTGACACAAGACTGAAAGCTCTGAGGGGATCATGGATGTGGACAAAGGATGAGCAATCAAAGGCCTGTGATGTGAGAAGAATTATCACACTTGATGGGGGAGCATTGTCCTGCTTATTTACAGTCTGCCTAACTGAAAAGAACATTTGCCGTTTCGTACAAGTTAACCATGTATACCCTAACAAAAAGTTCTCAGATGTAGCATCGCATTTAATCCACTCTGCACCAAACAGTAGTCCTGCCAGATCCACTACTGCGGAGTTGGTATAAACATGAGGAATGAAATGTCAAGAACTTTAGTTATTAAATTATTTGAATTGAATTAAAGTTTTAAGTACTTGAAGTACTTTATCTCAGAGCCCAACATAGTAAAATATTCTAAGAGGCTAAGATTGAATTTCTAAGTTTGGATGATTTTTAATCCCAACAGGTGCTATGCTTTTGTTTGTTTGTCTGTTTGAGACTGGTCCTAAGGTAGACCTTGAGCTCATTATTCTCCCTCCTCAGGCTCCTGCATCTTCAGGTTACAGGAATGTGATGCATTGGCCAGCTAGTTATTATCATCAAACTCAATTTGATGTGTAATTTGACACATTGTACAGCATGATTTTTGAAAGGAATTTCCCAAGGAAGACAATTTTTTAAATTATTATTATTATTATTATTATTATTATTATTTTGCTAAGAAGACAGAAATTGGTTTGGTGAGGGCAGACATGGGACTTGTTGCATCCTCTTCTTCCCTGTTCTTCCTTTTCTTCCAGGAGATTCTGTTCCTTTCCTCAGATTTAGGCTAATCCCATTTGTACCTCCTATAAGTCTCTGTAGAGACATACAAAGTTAGCGAATGCTGGTGACATGTAAATCCTAACACATTGGCAAAATGATGCACTGCCTTGTTAGAAATTACAGAAAGAAGCAACAATGGAACCAAAACCAGAGCTCATGTATTTAACTCGTAAATCTGAGTCAGTGCGCAATGCCATTGGCCTATATTGGAAAAATGAACCAAATGGACAAAGGCTATAAGGAAAAATGCACTTTGTTTAAAAAGAAAATAATTCTTAGAGGCCAAACTTGCTTTATTCTTGGGTCACTATTGATCTAGCTCTGTCAAATGTGGACCTGACCCCACGACTGTGTGTAGTTTCATCTTTATTTGCTGTGGTGGTTTACACTATTTTTCTCATCTGAATGCCCTGTTATAGATTGTAACAATTAATTAGTTTGACAGACTGTTTATAAGCTTCTCTTCATCCCATGTATATTTATGAGTTAGAATCTTTTTGAGTTTGATGATAATAGTCTCAATTTAACATATCATACACTGTTCCTGATTAATAAGACACATTTAAAAAATAAGGGGTTGGAGGTTTTGCACAAGAAATGTAAATGAATATTGACAATATCTCTTTTTATTAGCCCTTTGAGAATTTTATAGTGTCTTTTTTAAAAATAATATTTAACCTCCTCCCTCTTCTCCCAGATCCACCTTTTCCTATCCACCCAACTTTGCGTCCTCTTTTTTTGTTTTACCCATTAACTTCAATTAGCACTACCCACATATTCTTGGATCTGTAGCCTTCCACTGGAAGCATGTCTGGTCTACCAGGGGCTACACCCTTAAAGAAAGCTGACTATCCCTCTCCCAGAAGCTACCAGTTGCCAATAACTTCAGCTGGAGTGGAACTTTGTATCCACTTCTATTCTCCATGCTGGAGTTTGGTATGGCCTGAGATTGCATGATGATTGTGCATGCTGTCACAACTGCTATGGTTTCACATGTGCAGGTGCCCTTCTGTGCCTGGAGATACTGTTTCTTTGTAGTCACCCCTACCCTCTTGCCCTTATACTCTTTTGCCCCTCTTCTGCAAGTATCTCTAAGCCTTTGGAGAAGGGGATATCATAGTGATGTTTCTCTTAGGGCTAAGCATTCTGTAGTCTATTGCTCTCTACACTTTGACCAGTTGTGAATATTTGTGGTGACAACATCTACTGGAAAAAGATGCATCTCTAAAGAGACTTGACAAATGAACTAATTTTTGGTATAAAGATGGGATATTGAGAGTTTGTTTATCGATTTAACCAAATAATAATAATAATAACAATAATAATAAATAATAGGTTCTCACATGGGGCCTATGAGTTTTTTCACCATTAGTTCCTGGCCAGAGAGTAGGGCTGAGTATAGGCTTCATCTTATGGAGTGGGACTTAAAGCTCATCATAAAATGGTTACTTACTTCCATGACATGTGTGGAACTTTTGCACTAGTGGGTCTGTCTTGCTAGGGTAATTATTAACTTAGCTGGCAGGGTATACATCTGGGTAAGATTGATAATTACTTCTCTTTGGTAGTTTGAATGGCACCTTCTATCACTATGGAAACTATCCAGTGAGGATAAGGTTTCCAGATCAATAGCAGCTTCATATCTTCATATTCTGTGCAGAGTAAAACCAACATAATTAGCAATAGCCTATTATGCTTGGGCATCCATGGGGCCTCTCTTCAGCAACTCCATTCTTGACACTGAGATTTTTATTTGTTAGACTATTATATGTATTAAGTGTATGCCCACCCTGTTACAGGTCAATCTGTTGCTTGCTTATCACAAAATACTTAAAACTTTTCACATTGAATATTTTCTTTAATTCAGTACTCATTTGTTCATTGCATGTTTTATGTTGATTTCAAGACCAAGGTTTAGGGCCTTAATCTTTTTACTTTTCAAGCATGTTTACCTTCCCTGTTACAGAAACCTAACATGGTATAAGGTGTGGCCAATGCCACGAAGCAGACATCACCAAGTCAATCTTCATCTTGGGCTTACATCTTTTCTTCAAGTTACAAATCACTTTCCTCCATGTTTATAAAGTAGGTGTGAACTCACTATCACCCTTTAGAAAATTTGTAAGTTTTAGGTCACTTTTGGTTTCCTGTGGTTGGTAGCTTCCCTCTCCCCTAAACACAGCCTAAGCACCACTTCATGGGATTCCTTCCACAGATTATAATTTTATTCTTATTAGAGGCCACCCTAATCTGTGCAACTTTTTTTCATGTGACAGTTTTAGAACCATGTGTTCCACATACTTTTAGTAAGCATCTACATGCAACTTCATTTTTGACAACCTTAAGTATGGTGGTTATCCAAAATATTATAGGATCAAATATTTCATAAGTTAAAACCTGTGCACCATTCTGAGTAAAGTGATGAAATCATGTACCATCCTGCTCTGTCCCACAGGGATCATATTTTCATGCCATATATACTATTTACTTGTGTGTCACTTAGTAGCTGTCTCAGTTAACAGATTAATCCTTACATTATTGACTATGTTTAAATAACTCTTGTGTAGCAGCTTATCAATATATGATTATTCATCTTACTACACATCATTACATAGGCATATAATTTATCATCAAAAAAGAGAGTTTACACTATAAGGTATGTTTGAGACAGGGTCTCACTATATAGCTGTGGCTGGTCTGGAGTCTGCTATATATATAGTCCATCCTGGTCTCAAATGCACAGAAGCCCACTTGCTTCTGCTTCTGCCTCTTGAGTGCTAGAATTAACAGAAGTTTCCACGCCAGACTTAATAAGATGTTTTGAAATAGTCAACATGCACACACCTTTTATTATAGTTAATTGCTTAATTCTTCTGTTTTATTAATAATTCTTATTGTTAATCTCCTATTTAATTATAAATTAAACTTCCTCTTAGGTATTCATATGGAGAACAGCACGTACAGGGTCTGGCATGGCTGCAGTCCCAGGCATCTACTGCTGTCTTGGAACATACTCTCTAAGAATCAGGGGAAAAGATAAAATATAATGGGAATTATAAAGAATGATAGATTTGCCCAGTGCCTGTACAGATTTTGGAAAAAGAGAAAGACAGGGGTGACCTTGTGAAGAGCTCACGTCCTGTAAGGGAATGGTGGACTGAAGCTTTTGCAGGAAACTGGAAACAGAGTTGCTGAACAGGGGCACAGTCTGGGAGACGTTTGAACCAGGGATGAAGGACAGTTTAAAGAAGCATAGACTGGGAAGTGAAATCACAATCCAAGCCCAACTAAATGCTCCTAGCATGGCTCAGAACTTGCGATCAATAACCTACTGCCACTTCTGCGGTTTGACTTGATGAAGCTTCATGTACACTAAGCGAGATGAGCAGTGATGTAAGCATCCAGGGGAAGATCACACCACAGAGCTCCAAACAGCTTCCTGCTTGCTCACAACAATGGAATGAGGACTCCTGTCCTTAAAAGAATGAACCACAGAACTGACATGGCTTTCCATCTTTCTATTATGAAAAATCTCTCGGGAGAGTACAGAATGGGCTCCCAGACAGAGACACGAGATGGTAGTAGCCTGACTGGGCATAAAAGCTAAGGCTGACAAACTTAAAGCAGCAATGTTTGCCTGAAAATTGGTTCTAAGAGTTACAAAAAATAATAACTGCCCACGTATCAACAGACTCTAGAGGAGGACTTGGGACTGATGCTTGGTGCTTGAGTCTGTGTCAGCCTCCAGTAGGAGTGGAAGTAGTACATGGAATTGGAACTCAAAGGTGGTGGTGTATTGAATCTTCTTGCTGTCTTCCAGCTCTGTCTATGGACTCCCGTAGTCATTCTCTGGCAAGTTGGTTGCACTTTTGGATTACGTTCATCTTTTGAACCTTATCTGAATGCTGTTTGCTCGGGTTTCCAAATTGCTCTGGGTGACATCTGCTTGTCACCAGCAAAAGCCACAGGACAGTGGGGTAGGTTGCCTTGCACAGAGCAGACAGGTAATTGCAGCCTTAATTTTGTTTTGTTTTTGGAAGGATCCAGGTGTCCAGCCTCTTTATCTCACAAAAGAACCTTAATAAATGTGGGAGTGTTGGCAGACGAGCTGGCCCAGTGGGCAGCCTGCCCATCAGATGTGCTAGCCTTCTGCTATTGAAATAGTGCCTCCCGTGGAAAGCTCACACATCAGGAATTCTCTGCTGCTCCAAGCACCCAACAGCTTCCAAGCTAGGAGCACAATTAGAGACATGGAGACTTCTCAGCAGCCAAGACACACAGTTCAGCCTGGAAATTCAGTTCTCAACAGAGAGTACCCAAGCCATGTGAACGTTAAAGTCTGCCTTCTTGTGAAACCAAACTACCCAGAGCTGTAAGCACTTGGCTGTCAGTAGGAGTACTTCTGATTTGAAGAACCGACTGCTTTCAGAAGCTATGCACAAAGAGAATAAAACTGGTTATCTTGATTCCAGCCTCACACTCTTCCCCTTTCTAACCATCTTGCTTTGTGGTAGACATTTTCGAATTGGAGTCAGATGTGGAAGAAGCAGGACTCAAAAGTAAAGTAGGCCCAGGCTTGGGTCTAGTCTGAGCAGCAGCTCAGAAAGCTGTCTTGAGAAGTTCTGGAAGCATGGGGAGGTGCGAATGGCTCCAGGACAATCAGTTAGAATAAGGGGAATCCAGAAACAGGCAATATAAAAAGGCCCCAGAACCCATAAGTATATCACTTTGTGCAGGGACTAGAATTAGTGGCTAGAACTATTTAATTCTTACCCATGTGAATTCCTAGTCAGGTAAGAAGTGAAAGGGACAGATTTAGTCTTAGTTAAGGACCTATGGGTCTCAAGCAAAATGATTTCAGGTACCATCTGAGTATAGCACACAGCAAGTAATGCTTTTCTTATTGACAATTAGGAACTGCCACAGAACACCCCTAGAATATAAGAGTATGGAGTTAGATCTATATAGACTTGGATAAAACAGGTTTGATTCTCAAATCCTATTGACAATACCTTCTTCCTTCCTTCCTTCCTTCCTTCCTTTCTTCCTTCCTTCCTTTCTTTCTTTCTTTCTTTCTTTCTTTCTTTCTTTCTTTCTTTCTTTCTTTCTTTCTTTCTTTTTTTAAAGATTTATTTATTTTTTATTTATATGAGTACACTGTCTTCAGACACACTAGAAGAGGGCATCAGATCCCATTACAGATGGTTGTGAGCTACCATGTGGTTGCTGGAAATTGAACTCAGGACCTCTGGAAGAGCACTCAGTGCTCTTAACTGCTGAGCAATCTCTCCAGCCTGTACCTACTTTCAAGGCATTAGAAACAAACCGTCTTGGTTTGTGCCAGCATCCTGGATGTCAGCTCCTATGAGCCTCACTCCAGTTAACCTAGCTAGAGTGAGACAAGTTCTTTATTCTCTGACTTTCTGCCATCTAGGATCTGCAAGAGTAGAGACAGTTGTCACTGGAACCAGCCTGGAAGAAACATCTGGGTCCTAGACAAGTCAGAGGACTGGATAGAAGTACACAGAGCTCATAAGTTTTCCAGAACTGGGCCTTAATTAGGAATCAGTAATGGAGCCATTGTGTTAAAAAACAAAAGCAAAAGCAAAAACAAACAAACAGAATCCAAGGACAAGGGCTAGCCTGGGAAGCACAGGGTTCTGCAGAGACAATATATGTTGGTTTGGAAGAAGGGGTTTTCCTTTAGCTGTTGAGAGAATCCTGAGTGGGAATTCAACACCCAGAAAGGTTGGGGCTAATCTGGTGAAACAAGGAGGAAGGGGACGGTTAGTGTGAATGCTTCTCTGAAAGAGAAACTCCGAAGCCTTTTGATGTGAGCAATTTCTGCCCTGGGAGCTCCTAAGAGGCATCACTGGAGATGCTGGGTCTCTTGCCACATATTTGCTAAACATTTCCCTGTTCAGTTAGTTAGGAAGCAGTGACAATGGGGAACAGCCAGGATGATGTAGCCAATCTAATTTGAGGGCTGAAAGGAAGCTTCAATTGGGTTCTGCTGTGTATTTTGGGCAAACCACCAGCATTATAAGGTGTTCCTAAACACTTAATTCCATTTGATTTGCTCCTATGCTAAGTGACTTCCTTCTACTCTCCCAATTTATTGCCATCCCATTCCAATTCAGCTTGTTTCATGGCTTGAACTGTGTCTGTACAGTAGCCCAAGGAATGATAAAAAGGCAACCTACTGACTGACTCAAACAGAGTTCCATAAGTGTGTGTCATGAGAGACTAGCCTAGTGAACGACCAGTCAATGAGAAGTTTGTTGTATGTCTTCTTTGGAAACCTATGCTCTCATTTGAAAATGCATCAAAAGTTACAGTAAGTTCTCATGCCTCTGTTTAACCTGAGATTTCTAGTGATTTGTTACAGAAACTAGTTTATGTACTTTATGTAGTTTATGTATTATGGCCCATGTGGTGGTTGGTTGAGTGGTCTAGAAGTAGTCCCCAAATGTAAGTGGGTAGACTGAAAGAGGCACTTTTAGTAAAAGCTTGGTACTGCTGGAGTTCTATAGACGTAAAAAACCTAGGGGAATGATTTTCAATATAAATAGTTTGTGCCTATGACTAACTCATGGATGAATGGAGAGCTTTAGAGAGATAAGATACATTTTTATTATTGGATTTAAATTTCAAGATTAATCAGCATTAATTTTATATGCACATACAAACACGTACACACACAGAGGAAAGCAAGGTAGTAATTAACAAGTGCTAGGCTTGATTGAAAGGCAGCAGTTGTGGTCAAATGAAGATCTTCTGAGGGTGGGGAGAGCATCAGGCCTTGGTTTGTGGCCATCAGTGGGGTCTAGAACAATTCTTATCTTCAGAAGAAAGACCCAGAATGAGGTCATGAGGAATCTTCTGGGGAGATGTTTCAAGATGAGTTCCTGTTCTCAGGACAGAGTTGAGAGTAGAATCCCGGACCCAGGATCACAGATTCACAAATTAGAATACTGTGAGGGACTTAGAGAAGTAAAAGTCAAAGCACAGGTACAGCATCTCACAAGGAGGAAGCCTGGAGCCAGTCCTGGCAATATGGAAGGTTCTGTGCCTGTGTCTGAAAACTTTACAGAGAAAAAGGGCTGGGAACTTGCTAGTTTATTCTTAACTAAATGCTCAGTGGTTGCCTTCATAATCAATTCATGTTAAAGATCGACAGGAAGACACCAGTAAATAATTAGGTTTGACGATATCTTCAGTGGACATTTCTGATTCCATTTGTGCCATCCTATAAACATTTAGCATGAGCAAGAACACCTAGTGAGAACTAGCAGACCTCAGTGTCATTTGCATAGTATATGACATGGCTAATGGTTTCTTTTCATTGTTTCAGGCTGCAGTACTATATTTATTGCTCTCTGTGAGTTTTTTACATTTTTTTGGTTATTTCCTATTTGTAGAAAAAAATTTAAAAAATATTCCCTTCAGGAGTTGGGGAGATGTCTCAGCTGCTAAACTGCTTGCTATAAAAGCACGAGGGCATGAGTTTGAATCCCTGGCTCCCACATCAAAGTTGGCCACAGCCTCCCATGGCTGTTAAGCCCATGCTGAGGGGGAGGAGTGGAGACAGGCAGCTTCCAGCAGCTCTTTGGACACTCAGTTTAGACAAATCAGCAGCTCCGAGTTCAGTAAAGGACCCTCTCTCTAAAATCAAGATAGGGAGTGACAAAGAAACACCTGCTAGCCACGCTGGCCTCATTTGTGCACACACTTTTGTGAGTGTGCACAGCACACATATACATTTTCCTGTCCAGTCTCTTCTCTCTTGTCCATTAAAAACTGTATGTGAAGTTTTACTCTTTTCTTCCTTCCCTCTCCACTACTTCCACCCCTTGCCTCTTTTCTTTTTTCTTAGATGCTATCTTTGGTGAAGAGCCTCCCATAGCATGTCTTACTTATTCTATCTGCAACTACCACACCAGAATATCTTTGTACCCTAGACAGAAATCTCCTGTATTTTCCTTTTTTCCCTATTAAAAAATAACCCAAGTGAAGCAGGTAGATGGGTGACATTTCATTTCTTTTTACATCAAGAATCAGGAGGATAGAGGGAAGCATAGATTTATCAAAAGGCACATGAGTGGTTCTTGTGGGATTCAAGACTACAATGTAATCAGAAGGTCCATGACCCAGGTTCCTGTAGTTATTGGAGGCCAGAATATCTGAAATGAAGGGAGACCCAGATCTTAACAATCATAGGCACAGCCCCACAGCCAGTGATAGTCTGCTGTTAGTATATTTTGGGTAGCATTCAGGATGGCAAGCTCTCCACATCATGTCTCACTAGGCAACACATTGTCAGATTTGCCCTATGTGGAGCATTAGCTTAGCCACACAGATAAGAATGATCCCTGCAGATAGAGTTTTAAATCAGCTCTGTGAGACACAGATGTTAACTGTCATCTGTCAAGGAAGCACCGGGGATCTCAGCACTCTTAGTTATATTTGGAGGTGACACAAAGTGACATGTTAAATCCATAGCTTTTGGAGAGAATGTTTTTCAGTATCAGTAAAAGCTACAGGGCACCAGACTGAGATTGTGAGTGCTTGCCATCTCTCTTTTTACAGTAGTTGTGATGAAACTGGTTACATAGGACCTGAACTCTGCCTGGATATTTATTCTGTAATTTTGAAATAAAAGAGTAGGTCAGAGTCTAGTCAATAGCTACAATTATTTAAGTGAAATGTACACACCACATACAGTTTCTGATGGCTGATTTTTATGAAAGAGGTGGTATCAGGTTTCCATCTTTTCCATGGCCATTTTCCTTAGCTAGGACTCCTTTTCTATGTTTGTGACTCAGGACAGCCGGGGAGTATGTTCTTGTCAAGTTTACTATATGTATCTTTTAGATGTTAAATATGCTTGAAAATTAGTTGCCTTTATGAAAAACATAAGGTGGATTTGTGGAAGACTAGAAACCATCTCTGCAGGAGAGAGGATGGGCTTGATCTCAGCCCAGGAGAAGACTAGGCAGTAAAGAAGAGAATGGCAGTGCTCACACCAGGGAACCCCTGGTGTGTCTATCTTCCCTTGAGTTTCCCAGAGGAGACTTCAAAGCAAGAACTTGGGACTAAATCTTCATTTCTGAAGTGATTCTAGGAAGGAAGCTGTGACATGAGACAAGAAAGCCAGAGTTTTATTGAGTGTGTTTTGACACTGGGCAGCAGGGTCTGCTCCTGCTGGGACCATCTGCACTTCTCAGCACAAGGGTAAGGAAGTGAGGCAGTTTAACCCTCCAATCATGTTCATTATCATATGTGGCAGAGAGAGTCAGAGGCTTTTCCATGTTTGGGAACTGTGGTGTCCTTGTGTGTCCTGTAGGGTGAGCTGAGAACTTTTATTGGAATTAGCAAGTCCTTAGAACTCTGAATCTAGTCCCAGAGTTCCCCAATATGCTGGGATGACAGCAAAGTCACTTTCCTGACTGGTTTAGGCATGATACGATATTTAGCTGATTCAAAAAGTTTACATTGCCGACAGCCTAATGATTTTTAACTGTGTTTCTATAAAAGCAACACCTGTTTTTCTTTTCTTTTCTTTCTTGCCACTGGGATACATTTTCAGTGGCCTTAGGGGCAGATAGGCTTGGTGAAATACACTCAATACATTTCCAATGGTCTGCTTTGTCTGACTCTGCCAACATGTGTACAGTCATTTTCATTTTTGACTTTTGTATTATTCTGTTTCCTTTTTGCATGGATAGTATGAACATGCATAAAGTATACATTTTAAATATGCACACATAACATATCAGTAAGGAGTCAGCCAGGAAGGCAAGGGACACTCATGTTATTTTACAAAGACAATTTTAGTATATGGAACTTGTTAAGCAGAAATTTTACTTAGAATTTGTTAGAGAAATAAAAAGCTTTTATAAGCAACCATTCTCTTGGGATATGAGAACAAAGGAAGGACCTGGGTCAGGAGAAGATTAGAGGACAGATCCTGCAGAGCTGGACCTAAGGAAACCTGAGACGAGTTTTCGTGTGTGGGACAAAAATAAACTCTCAAAACAGACCTGAAGCATGGGTTCCTGTGTTAGCTAGTTTTATGTCAACTTGATACAAGCTAGAGTCATCTGAACAGAGGGAACCTCAATTGAGAATGTGTTTCCATGAGGTCCAGCTGTAGGGCATTTTCTTAATTAGTGTTTGATGGGGACGGCCCAGTCTATGGTGGTACCATCCCTGGGATGGTGGTACTGGGTTCTATAAGAAAGGAGGCTGAACAAGCTAAGGGGAGCAAGTCAGTAAGCAGCACTTCTCTATGGCCTTGGATCAGTTCCTTCATCCAGGTTCCTGCCCTGTTTGAGTTCCTGTCCTGACTTTTTTGAGTGATGGACTATGGTATGGAAATATAAGCCATATTATCCCATTCTTCTCTAATTTGCTTTTGGTCATGTCATTTCATCGCAGCAATAGAAACCCGAACCAGGACAGTTCCTAATCTACTGTTAGATGAAGGAGTAGCGATGGGGGATGCCCAATCAACCTCATGCCAACAGAGAGGCAGGACTTCCTTCTCTTCTTTTTTTTTTTATTACGTATTTTCCTCAATTACATTTCCAATGCTATCCCAAAAGTCCCCCATACCCCCCCGCCCCCACTTCCCTACCCACCCATTCCCATTTTTTGGCCCTGGCGTTCCCCTGTACTGGGGCATATAAAGTTTGCAAGTCCAATGGGCCTCTCTTTCCAGTGATGGCCGACTAGGCCATCTTTTGATACATATGCAGCTAGAGACACGAGCTCCGGGGTACTGGTTAGTTCAGAATGTTGTTCCACCTATAGGGTTGCAGATCCCTTTAGCTCCTTGGGTACTTTCTCTTAGCACCTCCATTGGGAGCCCTGTGATCCATCCAATAGCTGACTGTGAGCATCCACTTCTGTGTTTGCTAGGCCCCGGCATAGTCTCACAAGAGACAGGTATATCTGGGACCTTTCAGCAAAATCTTGCTAGTGTATGCAATGGTGTCAGCGTTTGGAAGCTGATTATGGGGTGGATCCCTGGATATGTCAGTCTCTAGATGGTCCATTTTTTCATCACAGCTCCAAACTTTGTCTCTGTAACTCCTTCCATGGGTGTTTTGTTCCCAATTCTAAGAAGGTGCACAGTGTCCACACTTTGGTCTTCATTCTTCTTGACTTTCATGCGTTTAGCAAATTGTATCTTATATCTTGGGTATCCTAAGTTTTGGGCTAATATCCACTTATCAGTGAGTACATATTTTGTGAGTTCCTTTGTGATTGTGTTCCCTCACTCAGGATGATGCCCTCCAGGTCCATCCATTTGGCTAGGAATTTCATAAATTCTTTCTTTTTAATAGCTGAGTAGTACTCCATTGTGTAAATGTACCACATTTTCTGTATCCATTCCTCTGTTGAGGAGCATCTGGGTTCTTTTCAGCTTCTGGCTATTATAAATAAGGCTGCTATGAACACTGAAACTTATAGAGGAGAAAGTGGGGAAAAACCTTGAAGATATGGGCACAGGGGGAAAATTCCTGAATAGAACAGCAATGGCTTGCACAGTAAGATCTAGAATTGACAAATGGGACCTCATGAAACTGCAAAGCTTCTGCAAGGCAAAAGACACCATCAATAAGACAAAAAGACCACCAACAGATTGGGAAAGGATCTTTACCTATCCTAAATCAGATAAGGGACTAATATCCAATATATATAAAGAACTCAAGAAAGTGGACTCCAGAAAATCAAATAACCCCATTAAAAAATGGGGCTCAGAACTGAACAAAGAATTCTCACCTGAGGAATACCGAATGGCAGAGAAGCACCTGAAAAAATGTTCAACATCCTTAATCATCAGGGAAATGCAAATCAAAACAACCCTGAGATGCCACCTCACACCAGTCAGAATGGCTAAGATCAAAAATTCAGGTGACAGCAGATGCTGGTGAGGATGTGGAGAAAGAGGAACACTCCTCCATTGTTGGTGGGATTGCAAGCTTGTACAACCACTCTGGAAATCAGTCTGGCAGTTCCTTAGAAAATTGGACATAGTACTACCAAAGGATCCCGCAATACCTCTCCTGGGCATATATCCAGAAGATGTCCCAACTGGTAAGAAGGACTTCCTTCTCTTCTTGTCTTAAGTCTCCCTGTAGTACATCTTACTGACCATCCTTACAGACAGATAACTCATAGCAACAGAGAAATAGTGTGTAGAGTACCAGCCCCAGGACCCAAGACAACTGTTTTGGGGTAGCTTGAAGGTAAATTCTGCCTCATAATGGCAATCATGCATACATGTGGGATTGAATCATATGGAATCTCTGCTGTCCTGTTAAAAAGTATCTTTCAATCAACAAAATGGTTTTTCTTTTTTCTTTTCCCCCCTTCCTTTCTGGGGAATGAACTCAGTGTCTCAGGTGTTCTAGAAAAGTGTGCCACCATTGAGATATATCCCTAGCCCTTTCTTTCTTGAGACAGATTCTTACTGTATAGGCCAGACTGCTCTCAAACTCAGGACCTTCCTGATCTCAGGGGCTGCAATTACAAGAGCGTGTTACTACACCTGGATAACAAGGGTTTGTTTGTTTTTTTATTTGTTATTGTTATTTTGTTTGTTTGTTTGATCCACAGTCTCCTATCTTTGAAAGAAATCCACACCTTTCTTCATATAAATAAGATAGATTTCATATCTTCCATAGACTTTCCTGCCTTAGACATGTATATGCACACATATACATCTGAACTTTTTAAAAAATATTTTCATTTATTTACATTTATTTACATTTCATTGTTATCCTCTTTCCCAGTTTCCCCTGCTGCCGGAAACCTCCTATACCATCCTCCCTCCCCATGCTTCTATGATGGTGATTCTCCACCCACCCTCCCACCCACTCCCACCTCCCTGCCCTCGATTCCCCTACACTGGGGCATCTATCAAGCCTTCATAGGACCAAGGACCTCTCCTCACATTGAACTTTTAAGCAGAAGAGAAATACTTTTACACTTACCTAGGTCAAAGGATATTGGCACTACTATCTGATTGAGTTAGAGTTTATCTATCATGTCTATTATGTCAGCTTCTCAATGAAGGGCATTCATCCTGTACACAAAT
Organism: Mus caroli; assembly: GCF_978045245.1. NCBI lineage: Eukaryota > Metazoa > Chordata > Mammalia > Rodentia > Muridae > Mus > Mus caroli. The sequence continues at coordinate 46,576,618 of NW_028227257.1, read as the reverse complement.
GAATTACATGGGCATGGTTTTGTTTGCCATCTTTTTTACTTTGTATGGTATTTTTGCATTAAGGATACATCATTAATTCTTCCTGTTCTTTCCTTGACTATGTTCTATTGAGTCTTCAAAGATCTACACTGGTACATTCCATAAGGTTCACTGAAGCTTCTTCATGTTTAGATAAGAAGAGGGAATACAAGGCAGTGCTGCTCAAAGGTAGAAGTACTTGCTAAGCAAACAGGGAGAGCTTAGACCTCATTCCTGAGTATCACACACACACACACACACACACACACACACACACACACACACATACACAGAGGGGGGGGGTAGATGGAACTAATGAAAGAGAGATGGAGGGAAGAAGGGAGAGAGGGAAGAAGAAGGAAGCAGGGAAAAGAAAGGAACTGTGTAGTTTGACTTGTTTGTTGTGTGTATGGAAGTGCACACCTACCTATGAATCCTAGCACTTGAAAGGGAAGAGCAGGAAAATGAGAAGTTCGAGGCTTCATCTACACCGGGAGTTCTAGGCCAGGGCTACATAACAAACCCCAACTTCAAAACCAAAACCAAAACAAAATGGGGAGAGGCAGAGCAGACTGGTGCCCAGCTCCCTGCCATTGTGTCCACCACCATTTTAACAAAGACTAGCTACCTGTCAGTAGCTTCAGATGCTCACATCTGTTTTTTTGGCCTGGCAGTCTGAGTCTAAAAAGAGAAAGGTATGTTTGCTTATTCTTTATGGGAGTGATTCAGAGACCATTGAGTAAGTCATCGGGAAGGCACACTGTGTACTCATAATAGGCTATGTGCTCCTTTGGCGTCTTTCAATGACCATTGTATGTTTCCTTAGGGTCATGGTGCAAATTTCCATTTTGTTTGTGTATTTTCTATTGCTCTATTTCAATGTAGTATAAAAGAGAGAGTGAGGCCTGGAAGCCTACGACAGAATGAATGAATCAAAGAATCTCTGAAGTACTCACGTCAGCTTCAATGTGTAACTGAGATCAGGGGATCCCGGAAATACCTTTCCCAAAGTGGGTATGTCCATTTTCCTCAGCTACTTGCTCTCCTTTCCTAGACCCCTGGTGCCTGCAGTCTTCTCTCCTTCTCCCTCTGACAAATCAATGTCACAATCGACTCAAATTCTCTGAGCTCTGCCTCCTGATGCCACTTCTTTCACAACAGCCAAGAGGAGGGGAAACTGACAAACAGGCTATTTTTGCACCCGAAGTTGGCCCAACTCTCCGGGATAATAACATCAAGTAATGTTTGTGGGATAGTCTGCTCATGAAAGATGGCTGTAATTGCCTTCCAGATCCCAGGGATAAGAGTGGATGTTGAAATCAGCTTAACTCTTTTAGGTTTTCAAGAATACAACCTTGAGAGGCCCAGGAGTGGGTTGGCTGTGCGTATGCTTGGCTGATAGAGTAAGGATCATCTCCTCTAGTGACCCAAATATGTGCTGCACATTTTGAATGCCCCCTACACACACACACACACACACACACACACACACACACACACACACACACACAGAGAGAGAGAGAGAGAGAGAGAGAGAGAGAGAGAGAGAGACTTTGTGTGTTTGTGATCTTGGATGGATCAAATGACACTTGTTAATACACACAGGCCCTTTCCAGAGGGACTCATTATTGTCTTTACTGCTTAGAAAATCCTTTTGTATTTAATCCTCTCTGCACCTTTATTTTATTTTATTTTATTTTATTTTATTTATTTTTTTTTTTCATCCCATCTGTCAGTAGGCTTTTGCACCCTGCAGGTCAGCACATCAACACTTCCCTCGTCCTTCCCTGAGCACTGCTCCTATTTCTGAAGTCCTTTCACTGGGGAAGGCTGCTGCAGCAATTTTCACAGGACACGTGTGAGAGCCTGAGCAGAAAATACGTCAAGGAAGCCACTGCATTCTGCTCCGTTCCTGGGGGGGGGGGGGAGGGGGCTCCTACTGATTTGGCTTTCCCTCGAAATAACAGCACATTCCTATCTTGGGTAAACCCTCTTGGTACTGTGTGTGTGTGGGGGGGGTGCAGTGCAAAGTTGAACTGTTGGAAGATAGAGTGTTCTAAATATGATGGTGGTGTTCCTTCATCTTTGCTTCTGTTCAACACTTGGGTGCTTGTGAGAGGCACATCATGCCCTGGTGGAATTGCTGGGGTCGGGTATGTCCCCAGTTTCCCTGGTTAAGTGCAAAATGTTTGCACTTCTTGCATGTGCTCAGTCTGTGAGTTTCTAAAGCATAGGTGGGATGGATGAGGTGGGGTTGGCCTTGACCAGGTCAGAAGGCAGCATAAGTGACCTTTGAACCTTGATCTGGCAGCAGGTGAGAAGATTCCTTTGGCTTAACTCTAGGAACGCTGGGGAAGGGCTCACACTTCTCCTAGCTTTCAAGTTTCCATCTTATTTTCTAAGCTGTGAAACGACACAAAAATAGGACTGAAACAGCAGTTTGGCACAGGTGGAATGTGCCAACATCTAGAGGCCTCACTGTATAGTCTGGCCTCTGCATCTGATTTACCCAGAAAATTTTACAGAAAGCCATTTCCAAGGCTAATTCCAGGTCTACTGACTCAAAATTCTAGCTCTTGATGCTTGGTAGATATATATGCCCAGGTATTCTGAGTCCCACTAAGATTTGAACAATTACTTTACCGAGGACCAAAGGCTAATGCAAGATGGGACCACTGACTGTATAAATCTCTCCTTCCTTCCACACAAAAATTTTGTTGGAAAGACTTCTCCCAGTTTGAGTAAACCAGCTTGGCATAGATGTGTTAAATACTTTTTAAAAAATGTTGTACAATTCTTCTCACTATATTAAACACAATAGCTATAAAGGAAAGTAAAATTAACTAAGCCCACCTTGTTATCCAAAGGAGGAGGTGAGGGGGGGAGCAGAGACTGGGGGTTTTAGAGTAACTCTGTGACTTGTTGTACTGGAAGAAATGTCTGGGTAACCCCCCAGAGACTGACTTTCTTTTCCAGTTTGATGCAAGAGCAGCATAAGAAGGTATTTGGTAAAAGACAAAAGAACTTTGAAAATTTGGTAAAGTATCTAAGGATATTTGGTCTCCAGGACCCTAAATCAATGCCTGAGACAGCCGTTTTTTATCACCTGAACATTGCTCTGCCACCAGGACAGTTTTTGCACCTGTTGGTTGGGCAGTACAGAAGGCTTCCCAGAGAGTGGTTGTTTCCACTCCTCCCACAGAGTAAGTAGTCCTCCCTGCAGAGCAAGTGATTTACCTGTGCTCAGCTTTTCCCTGTTGATTCTCTGAATCAGACAGGCTTTCCCCTAAACCCCAGGGCTATTTGTCCTGCTAACCTTTGCCTTTTAACAAACGATCTTTTGTACAGCTTGCATCTAGACTTAGATTGCTCTTTCCTTCTCTTTCATTATATATAATATATGTAAAAAACCAAAAACCCCAAACAAATAAAAACAATACCAACACTTTAAAACTTAATGATAAGGACAAACAGCTCAGAGTGGGAGTGGGGAGGACATGATGAAGGGTGACCTCTGGTTGGTCAATCTAGATGACATGATTTATAGGCTTGAAGGACTCCCTTGGCAAGGAGCACAGGGAAGGGTCAGCTGCTAAGGAAATAGTGTGGTCACATGACAAAGAGCTAAGGATGAGAGAAACCGCAAAGTTTCTGCTTCTGAACAATGGCAAAGTTCAGCGGTGTTCTCAGGTGCCCAGGAGAGAATAGGCTCTCATTGTTGTAGTGGATCAGCACCTGCCTTTGTTTCTATTTCCCTTGCAGTGGCATTAACACTATCTTGTCAATCTGTAGACAGGCTGGCATAGACACAGCCACTGATGGATCGTTAGCCACTCAGTGCATCAGAATGGCTTGGCCTTGTTGATATGTGTCTCTGAGTGCTGCTTGATGAGACATCTAAGTAACTGAAACTTTTAGCAGATACCACGCTCATGAAGAAGCTTAACCCCTTGTTGGCTAGTTATAGTGCTTTGTACTGTTACACACTGCAATTTATCAGCTTAACAATTTAGACTTGGCTGATTATGGGATGGATCCCCAGGTGGGGTAGTCTCTGGATGATCCTTCCTTTTGTCTTAGCTCCAAAGTTTGTCTCTGTAACTCCTTCCATGGGTGTTTTGTTCCCTATTCTAAGGAGGAATGAAGTATCCACACTTTGGTCTTCCTTCTTCTTGATTTTCTTGTGTTTTGCAAATTATATCTTGGGTATTCTAAGTTTCTGAGCTAATATCCACTTATCAGTGAGTGCATATCAAGTGACTTCTTTTGTGATTGGGTTACCTCACTAAGGATGATATCCTCCAGATACATCCAGGACCCTGATATAGCTGTCTCAAGTGAGGCTATGCCAGTGCCTGGCAAATACAGAAGTGAATGCTCACAGTTATCTATTGGATGGAACACAGGGCCCCCAATGGAGGAGCTAGAGAAAGTACCCAAGGAGCTGAAGGGGTCTGCAACCCTATAGGTGGAACAATAGTATGATCTGACCAGTACCCCCAGAGCTCATGTTTCTAGCTGCATATGTGGCAGAAGATGGCCTAGTCAGCCATCATTGGGAAGAGAGGCCCCTTGGTCTTGAAAACCTTATATGCCTCAGTACAGGGGAATGCCAGGGCCAAGAAGTGGGAGTGGGTGGGTAGGGGAGCAGGGCGGGAGGGGGGGTATAGGGAACTTTCAGGATAGCATTTGAAATGTAAATAAAGAAAATATCTAATAAAAAAATTAAAACAAAAACAAACAAAAAAAAACCAATTTAGACTTGGCAAGGTATGGACATGGAAACTGTGAATATTCATATCTAATTTCCAAATTCATGTGAGATCATCATTTGCCTTTAAAATAAAGTCAAGGTATATATTATGCACCAATTTAGTCTCTAACTTGCACGACTTTGCTAACATATGTGCCTATGTATCTACAGTCAGACTGAGGTGAGAAGCAGTATTAAAAACCCGCAAAGCTCCATTCTGCCCTTTCTAAGTCAGTATTCACCCAATCCCCAAACATACTGTTCTAACTTCCATTTCCACACATACATTTTACCTAGTCTTAAACTTTCTATGAATAGCGCAATGTAGAAATCTGTTCCTTTGAGTTTGGCTTCATTCATTTAAAATTATGCTTACAAGACAGTTCTTTCTACAATTATGAAATATTCCACTATATAAATTTACCATGCTGTATAAATTTGTGGTATGTTTGTGTATGTGTGTGTGTGTGTTGAGACAGAGAGATAGAGAGACAGTGAGAGAAAGAGAGATTATGTAGTCTAGGCTGGCCTTAAACTCACTATATGGCCTAGCCAGGCTTTGTCTCAGCCTTCCAAGTGTTCAGATTCTAGGCATGTATCCACTTGGTAGAGTTTATTGATATTCCTGTTGCTGCTCACTCAATCACTTGGAATCTCACAGAGAATTTTTATGTAAATCTTCTATATATAGTCATCTTTGTTAGGCAACTCCCAGCTTGGAGTTGTAAGGTGGAAGACTGTGCCTATCTTTAAGAAACATTGCTTAATAGTTCAATCATCTGAATTTACTCTAAATATATGAAATAGTAGATTTAAAATATCCAGATTAATTGCAGTGTCGAAGAAAATGCCTTTCTTGATTAGTGTTGGTTTGTTTGTTTGAGACAAGGTCTTACTATGTAGCACTTGCTGGCCTAGAACTTGCTATGTAGACCAGGCTGGCCTTGTACTCACAGAGCTCTGCCTCCACAGTGCTGATATTCAAAGTATTTGTTATTCTCTTTCTTCCTTTCTCTCTCTCTCTCTCTCTCTCTCTCTCTCTCTCTCTCTCTCTCTCTCTTTCTTTCTTTCTTTCTTTCTTTCTTTCTTCCTCTCTCTCTCTCTCTCCTTCTCTCCCTTCCTCCCTCTCTCCCTTTCTCTCTCTTTCTTTCTTTCTTTCTTTCTTTCTTTCTTTCTTTCTTTCTTTCTTTCTTTCTTTCTCTCTCTCTCTCTCTCTCTCCTTCTCTCCCTTCCTCCCTCTCTCCCTTTCTTTCTTTCTTTCTTTCTTTCTTTCTTTCTTTCTTTCTTTCTTTCTTTCTTTCTCTCTCTCTCTCTCTCTCCTTCTCTCCCTTCCTCCCTCTCTCCCTTTCTTTCTTTCTTTCTTTCTTTCTTTCTTTCTTTCTTTCTTTCTTTCTTTCTTTCTTTCTTCCTCTCTCTCTCTCTCTCTCTCCTTCTCTCCCTTCCTCCCTCTCTCCCTTTCTCTCTCTCTCTCTTTCTTTCTTTCTTTCTTTCTTTCTTTCTTTCTTTCTTTCTTTCTTTCTTTCTCTTTCTTCACTTTACATCCTGGTTGCAGTCCTACCTCCTCCTCTCTTCTCAATTCCACTCTCACAATCTTCCTCTACCCCCATCTCCTCCCCTTGTAAGACTCTGGAGAGCCTTACCAGGGAGGAGCTGAGAATCAATGCAAAAAGCAAAAAAGAATTTATTGTTCCAGTGTACTGGAGTCATCCCAGACCCAAAGGAGAGGTGGCGGTGGCGACCCCCGGAGTTCCGTTCAGTGAGTTTTTATATGGTTTCCAAGGGCAGAATAGAAGTTCAGCAACTAGGCACAATATGACTGGAGCAACAGTGCACCCTTTAAACTGATTGATCTTTAGGGAATGAGGTAGCAAGGGTTTACTCAGCCTCTCCCTTCTGGCCTACATGCTTTCTGACCTGTCTCTTCTAGGAGGGGAGGGGTCCAGTGGAATTTTCTAATGGCTCTGAGCTGACCTCTTCACTGTCCCCCTCAGAAAGGGAAACCCCTCATGGGTAACAACTTGCCCTGGCACACTAAGTCACAGCAGAACTAAGCCATCTTCTCCCACTGAGGCCAGAGAAGACAGTTCAGCTAGGGGAAGGGGATCCAAAGGCAGGTAACAGAATCAGAAACAGACCTGCTCTAATTTGCTAGGAGAACCAGGTGAAGACCTCTGCAGTTCTGCTACAAATGTGTAGGGGGCCTAGGCCCAGCTCATGCATGTTCTTTGGTGTTTCAGTCTCTGTGAGCCCCTGTGGGCCTAATTTAGTTGACTCTGTTAGTCTTCTTGTATTGCCCTTGACTCCTCTGGCTCCCTCAGTCTTTCCCCCAACTTTCTACATGTCTCCCCAAATGTCACCTAATGTTTGGCTATGGCTATCTGTATCTGTTTTCATCAGCTGCTGGATGAGGCTTCTCAGCAGACCGTTATGCTAAGCTCCTGTCTGTAAGCATAGCAGATTATCATTAATAGTGAGGAGTTGGTTCTTTCCCATGGGATGGGTCTCAAGTTGGGCCAGTCATTGGTTGGCCATCCCTCAATCTCTGCTCCATATTTATTCCTGTGCATCTTGTAAGCATGTCTTCAATAAGAGGGTTTGTGCAGGAGTTTAGAAAAATGGCTGCAAGGGGCAACAGCTATAGCTGGAAAATATTTAATGTATTAGCATCCACTTTGCAAAATCTCTGTTAGGTTGGTCTAATTCATGGATAATGAAACTGTGGCATTGAAAGACCAAGAGACTTAATGGCATTACCCTGTTAATTTCAAGAGTCCCAAACATATTTCAAGTATAACATAAGCCCCATGTGCAATAGTTATTTAAATTACTAGAAAGGAAATCAAATAGGATTACCATGTACACTATCACCACAACATTCTGAAGATCTCTCAAGTTCACTGCTCAAGGCTGTTCTTAGCATCTCTTCCTTGGACCTCCATTGATGTGCAGATCACAGACTCTCTCTAGCACCTTTCTTTCTAGAAAGCACTTTAGCCAAATTCCAAGCTTCCTTCTACTTTTTCCCTTCCCCATTATGGACTTCAGTTGATATAAAAAAATTCATTGTGCTATGGTACATTAAAATAATAAAATACAGGTTTGGAGAGATGGGTCAGTTGTTAAGAATGCTTCCTGGTCCTCCAGAGAACCTGAATTTGATTTCTGGAACTCTTGTCAGAATGGTCTGACATCTTCTGGCCTCTGTAGGCATGTACACACATATTCACACACACACACACACACACACACACACACACACACACACACACACAAATAAAAAACATTTGAGTCTCTTTAAAGTAAAATAGTTGAAGATAATTCAGGACATAGTGGAATAATAGCTTTGTTAGAGTTGCCAGATTATCAATCGAGATGATTCACATCTTATCATCTTATGGTTCCTCTTACTGTTTGGCCTTCTGCTTATCCAAAACCCTGCTCTTTATTTTCTCTTTCAGAGCCTTGTGAGGAAAAGTTAGTATCCTTCAACCTGCTAAATTCAAATAGTTTGACCAATACTTCATGCACTTCAGACATTTTTTTCTCCTCTGTCTTTGCTTTCCATTCTGTCTCTTATTGCCACCTCTAGTGAGATTCATCTTTATGACCAGATCCCCATATCCCAAATTTTCTCGACCTTTAAAGCAGCTTTTTGGAAGCTATCAGAGACAAACACAAGAGGAGCCAGCACTATTCCTGACCCATGTATTCCTGTTACCAGAGTTAACAGAGTGTATAAGTTAACGATATGTACTGAAAACCTCTGAAGGTATTGCTGTGTTTGTTCAGTATCTTACAAGCTTCTTAACATTGTTCATTGATGTGGACTGGGTGGGCCTCAGAGTTCAAGAGAATAGAGATTGTGGCCTAGCTTAGAAGCTGCCTGATGATATTTCCTGACACACGGCTCCTTGAAGAGGGCATCTCACCAGATAATGTTCCAAAGTGTATTGCCCTTTGGACGAATGGGTCAACCTAGGAAGAGGCACTTTAAAGAGTTTTGGAGGACCACTTGGCCTCTTTGTCCTCTGTGAGGTGCTCCTGGATATGGGCAGCGGCATCTGATTTTTCTCAAGGACTTGCTGGTCCTATTTCAGTTCTGAGTGGCTTCAATATTTATTCACTTATGTTTCCAGCCCACCAAATAACAGATCATTTGGATGAACAACCATTATCAGTATAGTAATACCAGTGGATACAGCAACTCTTATTAGTATAGTAATACCAGTGAATATAGAGGTAACAAAACACTAGACTGTAAGCAATGGTAAGAATATATAGATATGACTTTAAGATCCACATTTGGGGTGTGAGTGATATTTTATACAATATTTTTGAATGCATGAATTATTTTGTGTGTATGGGTGTTTTGCCAACATGCATGTCTATTTACTCTGTATATACCTGGTAGCCACAAAGGCCAGAAGAACACATTAGGTCCCCTGAGATTGGAGTTACAGGTGATTCTGACATATCCTGTGGGTGCTGGGATTTGACACCAAGTCCTCTGGAAGTCACTTCCCTTAACCACTGAGCCATTTCCCAAGCCCCCCAAATGCATCAATTTTAATGAAATTTTCTTTTTGTTCAATAGGTTCATTTAGCAATAACACATATGTTAAATTCATATTATGAGAAACTTCTCTAGTATCAAGCATCTAACTCTATACCGAGGTTTCTCAATTGATGCTTCACTTTCCAATCCCCTAAAGAAGCAGTACTGTATCAATAGCCCCAACCATTGCTGCATCTGCATCTGTATTTGTATTTAGTTCCCTTTATTTTAAAATGAAAATGATTTATTCATCTATGAGCTTTATAATACAGTCTCTTCAAGTGATTTTATTTATTGTACTATCTGATAAGTTTTTCTTGGTGAATTCTTTAGTAGTCAATTACAAGATGAGCTTGGTGTTTGGAAATGGTTAAACATTTCACTTAATGATAACAAGAGTACCTGAATATTATCCAAATATTTCTGCTCAGTAATGGCCATTCCGCAACTCAGCAAGCAGGTCCCTTTCCATGTAGGAAACTTCTTTTTATGTTATCCTTCTCACAGAAATGTAAGTGTGTTACAGAAAATCTCCAGAGGGCTTTGAAATACAAATAATAAGGTTTGTTTATCCTGAGACAGTAGTTCCCTTTGCAGCCCAGGCTGGCCTGAATTTTATGAACACTCTTTTATGGCCATTCTGTGTCTGCTTCCAGAGTGCTAGGATTGCAAGTGTGTGCCACCAGGTTTAATCTCAGTCATTCATTCTGTAAGTTTTGAGTCATTTATGTTGAAAGTGAGCAATGCTTTGAATAGAAGTGGCATTCTGTAGATTGGTACCTACAATTTTCTTTATACGGACTTTGGAATTGATGTATCCTAGATGGTCACAGTGAGAAGTGAATATCACATTTGTTAGGAAATTCTCAAACTTTTCATTTTCCAAAACAATCACCACTATGATGACAAACAATTCTTTGATATTATTTACTAGATGTTCATTTTTATCAAACACTTTTGAGGCCACATGTTTTAGCGTTCTTGTCTTGGGAGAGCTCATGCTTTTCAGTCAGATCCGACTCTATTTGGATGCACTTATTCTGCCTCAGCTGTGACAGGAGAGAGCAGGCCAGGGAAGGCAGAGAGCAAGAGAAAGATGCTAAATCTCTTCTCCTACTGGGGTATGGATTTGGCAGGTTAGATTCAGGTGCATTCCAGGGATGTCAGATTTTTGAAGATGGAGGAAGACAAAGCAGATGGAATGAGATAGTAAGGGGAAGGTGTCAGAGTTAGGGTTTTATTGCTGAAAAGAGACACCATGACCATGGCAGCTCTTATAAAAGAAAACAAGGTCACACCTCCTAATAGTGCCACTCCCTAAGTGTCAAACATTCATAAATGCAAGTCTATGGGGGCCATACCTATTCAATCCATCATAGAAGGGAAGTGCTGAGAGAACTGAGAAGGTTCTTCACTACCCACGGTATATCTCCCCCGTCTTCTTCTCCAGACCACTGAACTGAAGCTCAGGCCACTCAGATCAATTGCTACATGCTCTTTCCAGATAGCAGTTTTGCTCTTCTGCAAGTTAGTTCATCTACCTGCCTTGTTGTTAGTTCATAGCATAATAAACATGATTTAGGAGAGAGCTCGAAACTAAGCAAGGCCTTACAAAGGCCATCTTACATTACAAAGGTATGGGATCTGCAACCCATATCTGTATAATGCATATGTATATGCATGTGTCCGTTATTTTTAGCATGTAAAATGTAGGGCAAAAAGATGGGGTACTGAATCATGAGTTTAAGTATACCTTAGTATGTAAACATTGAAAACTGAGTGCACAGATTTTCCTTTGTAACCAATAGCCGAGACTTAGTCACACATAGCAGTTAAGCTCAGTTGAATCACAGGTGAATAACTGTTCAAGTAATATTCAGATGAGGCAAAGAGACGGAGAACTATAAACATTCCAAATGTCTCTATACCTCATTCCTGCCTCTTGTATGCCCTATTACTTTCTAGCTATACATACACCCTACATATGATGATATATATCTCAACCCGAGCTTGAGGATCCCTCACTCAGAAAAGAGCAGGCAACTAAAGGTCAGATAGTACCCCAAGGCACAAAAAAGGCTATGGATGCAGGGTTTCTAGGAGAGCAGTAGGTAGCAAGATACTGGAGAGCAACAGAAGGAAATATATGGAGAGCACACCTCTTGGGCAGATAAAAATAGCTCATCAGGGTTGCCTTGTAGCTGATTATCTGCAGACACCATTTCTTTTTTTTTAATTTTTTTTTTTATTGCTGGTATGTTCTTTTTTTTTTAATTGGGTATTTATTTCATTTACATTTCCAATGCTATCCCAAAAGTCCCCCACACACTTTCCCACCCACTCCCCTACCCACCCACTTCCACTTCTTGGCCCTGGCGTTCCCCTGTACTGAGGCATATAAAGTTTGCACGACCAATGGGCCTCTCTTTCCACTGATGGGCGACTAGGTCATCTTCTGATTGATATGCAGCTAGAGACACGGGGTAGGGGGGGTGGTATTGGTTAGTTCATGTTGTTGTTCCACCTATAGGATTGCAGATCCCTTCAGCTCCTTGGGTACTTTCTCTAGCTCCTCCATTGGGGGCCCTGTGATACATCCAATAGCTGTCTGTGAGCATCCACTTGCAATCCCACCAACAATGGAGGAGTGTTCCTCTTTCTCCACATCCTCGCCAGCATCTATCTGCTGTCACCTGAATTTTTGATCTTAGCCATTCTGACTGGTGTGAGGTGGCATCTCAGGGTTGTTTTGATTTGCATTTCCCTGATGATTAAGGATGTTGAACATTTTTTCAGGTGTTTCTCAGCCAATCGGTATTCCTCAGGTGAGAATTTTTTGTTTAGCTCTGAGCCCCATTTTTAATGGGGTTATTTGATTTTCTGGAGTCCACCTTCTTGAGTTCTTTATATATATTGGATATTAGTCCCCTATCTGATTTAGGATAGGTAAAGATCCTTTCCCAATCTGTTGGTGGCCTTTTTGTCTTATAGACGGTGTGCGGATACCATTTCTAACACCGCCTTGTTCATAGGTATACAGTTTTGAGCTGGGTGAGTAGCATTGAGGTAGTACATTCACCCAGTATGTGTGGAAATTTGTTCTATAGCACTGATCCAAAAAGCCATTTCTGTCATAAAAATGCAGCTGTTTGAAGGGTTTTTCAGAGTCTATATGTGAGTCAAAGTGACAAACTTACAGCCATCGGTGTGGGAGTTGTCTATTTGGGTGTCATAGCTGGCCTCTTGTCCTATGTGGCATAACGTGTTCTGAATCTCATTGCTGGCATACTTGGGCATCTGTTGATTGCTGAGCTCCCAGTCTTTTCACATAGGCTTGTGGAATATTCAGAGGCAACAGTTTTTACTAAGACTTACAACTCCCTCTGTCAAAAGGCACGTGTCATTACTAACTTCCCTGAGTTTTTTTTTCCAGCTGTTTCATTTTTAGGAACTCATCAGTGATAACTTCAGTGATGGCCTTGAATTTGTCAGGAGACCTGGAGGATCTGAAGGGTATAGAAGATTTCCTGTGTCTTTTTAGCTAGGCGATCTGGACCTATATGGGCATTGTATAAACAAGGCTTTTCATGGCACTGAGTCAAGAACAAAGCTCTGTGATCATCACTAGCATCATTGAAAGTGTCTCCTGCTGTCTGCCCAGGTCTTGATGGCAGGTATAGTTGTAGGCTTCTTTTTCTCAAGGCTGTGAGACAGTAATGACTGAGTGTTACCTACCAGAGACAGTGGCATTCATACTCACTCTTTCCACTTTCTATGGTGATAAGCAACACTCCAAATAGAGGCTCTTTTGTTAGCCTGGCTCCCAGCATGAGGACAGAGCTGAACTCAGACCCTGCTGACCCGTGATAGACATAAATTTGAACAACAAGTGAAACTCTTGTTGTTTCAAGGCATCGAGGTTTCTCTTCCTTCCTTCCTTCCTTCCTTCCTTTTTTCTAAAACTATAGCATAACATAGCTCATCTCAAGTATTATAGATGGGTCACTGGAAGACCAAACTCATTAACATGCCCAGAACAACAGGGCTTCATACACCAGGGAGCACAATGCCACAATGCCTCCCAGGAGACAAATGAGACTGGGAAGACACTTGATGACTCAGCATCTTGGGGCTCAGAGGAAAAGCATCCATCCCTGTCTGCTGTCTTGTTGTTCTTTGCCAAACTCCCGAGGATAAGTGAATCATGGTTCAGTGACTGACTGCATGGTCAGAGCAATACAGAATGGCCAGACCACTGTATATCTTCCCAGGGGTCCAACTGTCTGCTGGGTTGCCTGGGGTTCATAGGCTGAGGAGTTGGTGGAGGCTCCCATCACCCCAGCTGTTTAATAGTCGTTCTCGCTGATCATAGGAAATCGAACTGAGTTGCTGGGAAGATGTATGGCAATGGTGAAGTCACTCTGATACTGTGTACTGTATACTCCATTGTCAGTCCTTTCAGAGTTTTTGTTCTGATTTGTTATTTGTAAGATCCTAAATTCTAAAGTTTATGTGATCAGGTATTAGTTAGAAAGAAATAAGTGGTAGAATCTAGCTTGGAATAAAGTTACAGTCAAGGACTCAGTCAGTCAGACAGAAAAACAAGCAGACAGACACAAACACATTTACACACAAGGATGGAGACACAGAGAGACAGACATACACACAAACACACACTCAAACACACGCATACAAGGATAGAGAGGCAGGTGGTCACAACACATACATAAACACACAAGGATGAGCAAGGATGAGATACACACACACACACACACACACACACACACACACACAACCTGTGCTTTTGCTTGGGATCAAAGGGTAGCTTATTCTGCTTCTCAAAACCCCTCTGACAAGTAATCACACATGGGTCCTGTTTGCACCAGTGCATAAACTAGGTGTATATGACCAACAGAGAGAAACCAGGGAGGGTGGGGACCTGGGAGAGAAGATAAACTAGAAAAGGAATCTCCATGTGTGTACTCCAGAGGCTTCACACTCAAACCTGATTGGTCATCTCTAGGCTAAAGGAGTCAGACTTCAGTTTCTGTGTGAGCCTTATCCACAGTGAAACCGGAGATCTGCATCTCTTCTCTTAGCTGTTTGTGCTTATCACTGGGAATCCAACCTTCCCAGGATGGAGATAGGGTGAGGCCAGGGACCTCCCAACAGATGACAAGCATGAGGTCAGCTCTCAGCTCCCAAGAGAACTGCTGGAAATGATGAGTGGCTTAAAGTCACTGACTTGATAAAAAGAAAACTGGCTGGCTTCCCTGTGCTTATCAATGAGCCTGTGTGCCAGAAGCTGCCAGAAAAGGGGAGAGTAAGAGAGTAGAACAGGGAGGGGGACTGCCAAGATCTCCCCTGGGAGGGTATTAGTGGGTGAGCCACTGTGCTCAGGGACTCTCTTGTCTTCCCCAAAGGTTTGGAAAATCCTCATCAGGATTTTATTTTCTGCCCCCATGTGCATTTGCTCAAAGAAAGAAATGACAAAGGTGGCTATCACCAAAGGTAGAGTGGATGAAAGGGTATGGCATCCAAGATGTGGGTCCTATTCAGATACACGTTGTACACAAATTGTAAAATTTCCTGATATGGAAACATTCTGTTTCCAGATGTGTGTGTAACTCAACTCAATTCAAAATAAATCAATCCCAATGACTGTTTTGCCTTATTAAACTCGTGTTTATATGACCACCTCTTGCACACTTTCAAGGACTACTTTTAGCTTAGTAATTAAAAGCCAGTGTGTACACACTCTGCTAAATGGTGAAAGTGGTCCTACTGGGTGTTTGGTGTAGACGATGGATGTCTCCATAATTGGATTGCTTTCTGCTCCAAATTCAAACTCCTCCCACAAGAAACAGGTCTTAGGAAAGCTTTGTGGCATTTGAACACTGGGAAAATGTTGAAAACATTAGATTAGAAACAAGAAAATTCTCTCGCATTGAGATGCAATCCACTTTCTCCATAGTGCCCCCTCATCCCACTACTTCTCTTTGAGTGACTTTGAGCTAAGAAGGCCAGTTTTTAACCAGTGACAAGGTGATTCTCTGGGGTGAATGAGCTGGGTCTAGAGACCTGTTCCATAACCTTCATCCTCCCAAATGTCACACCAGGCTTGCTCAAAGTGGGCACAATTGAGACCCAAAGAATAAAATTCACACAGGTTTCCTTCCATGGGGATGAGGTGTGGGGGTGGGGGTGGGGTGAGGATCAGAATGCTTGCATGAGAGGAAGGTAAGGTAATTAGAAAAAACTGAATTCCAACCCCAGATGATGGCCCCCCATACACACATGTGCCACACCACACACACCCACTACATGCACACATGTGTACCAAGGAAAGTTAAATTCTAGCATCTATATGGAGTATCTAATAGAACTCTATTCTTAATTTGATTACTTTGTGTATTTCAGTCTCACTTTAATACTCTGCAGAACTTTGAAATATGGATAGTGGGCTTCTGGATTAGAAAATCCCATGCTTCTTTTCTGCTTTAGTTTGCTTTCTATTGCTGTGATAAAACACCATGACTGACATTCACTTGGAGAAGAAAGGGGTAGCTGGCTTATATATCCTGGGTCACAGTCCATTGAGTAAAGTCCAGGGAAGGAGAAGTAAGAACCTGGAGGTAGGAACTGAAGCAGAAGCCCCAGAGGAACATTGCTTACTGCCTTGTCCCCTCTGGCTTGCTCAGTTTGCTTTTGAACACATCTAAGGACCATCTGCCCAAGGAGTATACCACCCACAGTGGGCTGGACCCTTTCACTTAAATCATCTACCAAGAAAAAACACTCCGTATACTTGCCTATAGGTCAATCTAGTTGGGACATTTTTCTCAACTGAGGTTCCTTCTCAAATGATTCTAGCTTGTGTCACATTGAGAAAAGAATGGCATGAGTTTGGAAGACGGTCCAGAATGATTCCAGGGTAGTCTCATTCACCTTTGGTGCTTTCAGACATGTAGTAAATTAATGGAGCGGCTTGCTTTTTGTAGGATTGCCACTGATCCTTCAACCTGTTTGAGAGTCTCAAAATCTGACACAGGAATGCAAACAACTTTGAGAAGTGTCTTAGAGACAGGGATCTGTGGAGAGTGATCATGAGGGGCTGCGAGTGACTTGACTCTGTGCTCTGATAGATGGCAAGTCCTAGTTCTGGTCTCCTATGGCTTAACCTCTTTGAGCTCCATAGTCTGTGAAAGGCAGTAATCCTGTCCAGGTCCATCTTGAAATGGACAAAGTTCACTTGGGATATGAAAAGTACCCCTGCAATTGTAGCTTTTATTTCATTATTGATAATGTATGTTTTTGTTTTCATTTGTTAATTCATGCTCTTTGTTTCAAAACGGGACCATGGTGACTGGATTCAGACCATGTGATGAGTGGCTAACAGCTAGAATTACATGGTTCAAGTCTGAATCCAGCTTTCATTCATTTCCTTTGTGAAATTTCTCACAGCTGCTGCCAAGCTGTGGTTCCGTTCTGTCTTGTATCTCCACGGGAATTACCTGGGAGCGAGGATGATGCAGACAGACATGGCCACATGGGTCTGGGGAGCAGTGGTTACCTAGGGACATGCTGTGTTGGTGAGCTCACTGTGGAGCTCTGCCTTCCCTGGGCTGCCCTTCTCATCGAAACCAAACTCTCTCACCTGGAAACTATGCGTCGGCTGCAAACCTTCCTATGGCCTGAGTGGCTGTTTACCCTCCTCAGGCCTCTTCCTGGCATTTTTAATAAAGGAGCATATATGATGCAGTGGACCAAACGGGAAAGTGAGACTTGGGAAAGCCAGTTTCCAATTCTTGTCAGGACACCTAACTGATGGGCATTAGCAGTGACTTAATCTTGTTATTCTATGGCTTATTTCTCAAAAATTTGGGAGGATTTGACTAAGAAATATCTTGTGAATTTGATTTTTTTTCTTTTGATACATGGTCTCACTATGTAGCCCAGGCCTGTCTAGAAGTTGGATTCCCCCGTCTAGGTCTTTCGAGTGCTGGGGCTATACAGATGTGTGCTGCAATGCTTAGGGCACAGAAATTTTAATAATGCATAGAAATAAATGAAATTTATCTATAAATGAAGCAGTTACAATGACTATTTAATATTTTATGGGTTTGGAGAAGGAAAAAAATTCAGCTTCATGAATTTTTTTACAGAAAAATTCCTATTAGACTTAGAAATTCTATTAGAGTACTCACTTCGGCAGCACATATGCTAAAATTGGAACTATACAGAGAAGATTAGCATGGAATGTAAATAAAGAAAATATCTAATTAAAAAAAGACAAAAAAGAAATTCCATTAGATGTGTGATTTAAGGCTTACCTTGGAAACACAATGAGCATAAACTTGTCTGCTTTCAGTTGTTTGTTGGGTAGCAAATATATTATTGCTTATATAAACCACAGGTTTCAGTGTTTCTAAGTGCTGGTATTTCTGACATTTTGAGTGAGATCTTTCTTGATTGTGGATACCCTCCTGGCCATTGTGAGAGATTTATGGCATTCCTGTCCCACTAGATGCCAGCAGAGTACCCCACAGATTAACTGTGAACAGCCAAAAACTACTCTAGACATCTTTGGGAGGGGTAGTCAGGGTATACATGTTTCTTGAGAAAGACCCTCTACCATAAAAATGTGTGTATGATAATTTTACTGGTATGTTTCTCAGCTCCTAATTGATGTACATTTTTTTTCCAATTGCTTTAGTCTGTGGCACAGTTGAAGTAATAAACAAACTGAATGTTAATGCTTCCTGGAAGACATTTATTCTTGTTCCAAAGCAGCTGTGTTCCCCGTGGTGACTGAACAAGCTCAGGTCACCATCGTTACTGGCTTCCACAGTTGTGAAGACAATATTTAAAACTCACACAGAAAACTGGCCTCCACTCTTGGGTGGATGGAGCTGGAAGTGGCTTGCCTCCCTTAGGTTTGGTCACAGATCATGGTGGGCTCTAGGCACATCATTTTCCTAAATGCAGAGGGGCCTGGGGACTACCTGGGAACATGCGTACATATGGTTTATGAGTTATCTACTACATTAAACATTTACAATGTGGAGAATTGGCTGCTTAGGGTGGAAGCCCAGAGGGAATTTTCCACTTATCTGCCATCTTGTATCTTGGGAGGGGCCACTAATAACGAGAACAGAGATTGTTCTCCAATTCTTCCTTGTGCTTTGTGTCGTTCTTATTGAACTGCTTCTAATACAAATCTTCATGGTGGTATTTCAGTTGCCCAACAGTATTTTCTAAAGTTCTACCTCATCAACTTTTCCTTTAAATAAGTCTCCAGAGAAGGTAGCAATATAAATTAATTTGAAGTTGGCTGGGGAGGGGGAAGCAGAGGGTTGCAGTGTATGATGGGTACTTTGCCTTCTTAGGCCTAGGAGCTCCTAGTGCCCAATGGGAGCAGAAAGTGTACTCGTGTTTGGAAACCTGTGATCCACAGGAGTTTAACCCTCTTGCTGTGAATAAATATAAGCCCTTTGATCAGCGGTCACGTAGCCAAAGGAAACAAGGTAACCAAATGTGATTACCTTTCCCTTTATCAATAAGCCCATTAATAAAAGTGTTGGGTTTTCAGTAGCTTCTGGCTTCATTTGAGGCAGATAAGAATGCAAAAGATTAGACAAAACCTGCCAGTTTCCCTAAAATTCTTGCCTTATGTCCCAAGCCTCACCCCATCCTCGGCCACCACATGTCAGTGTCTGACCTTGCATCTGTGCCTCTGAGAATGAGTTGTCCAAGTGGCGGTGCCTCTTCCCCAGACCTAGCTGTTCCTTCCATCTCCAGAAGAAGCAAAGCAGGTACCCTATCTTCATAAGTAAACACTTTTTCCACAACCAAATTCTGACTGACTCCACTGGTCCTTAACTTTAAAAATTATTTTCATTTCTTTTTGAGATTTTCATACACAAGTACTATATTTACAGCATTTCTACCCTTCCTGTTCCTCTCCCAACCCCCACTACCTCTCAAATTCAGTATATCTTTAACAATTATTGTTTTACACACACACACACACACACACACACACACACATATGCACACAGGTATATATACAACCTACTGAGTCCACTTGGCATTGGTCATGTTTATGTGTTTTGGGCTGATTTCTTGGGATTGGATAACTTATCAGATAGCTTATCCCATTACTTGATTGTAGCTCTTCTTCTAGGGATAGGGTTTTGTGAGATTTCCCACATCCATACTGGCATGCCAATGGGTGGCATGCCAATTGTGCAGGCCTTGTTCAGGTGAGGATATTTTTGAGATTTCATGGGTTTAGTGTTCCTGTGGCATAGAGAGTTATACCATCTCATAATAGATGTTCTAGCCCCTCTGGATCATACAGTCTTTCCCACTCCTCGTCCCTGATGGGCCATCAGGGAGTAGGGGCTGTATTGTAGATGTACAATAAGTGTCAGGTATCAACTCTTCTTTATAGCTGGGTTCATTATATCCATGATCCTTCCTTTTCCAGGAGGCATTAGAAATAATGTAATTTAGTATGTTTCCATTTAGTTAGGAAACGAGTTACCTAGTTACTGTTGAACATTCCAAGCTACTTTCCTTGCTTACTATAGCACAAAAGCATACATGGGGGCAGTATATTATAATTGTGTAAGAGTATACAGTGTGCTGTCTGATCACTCAGGGAAGACACTGATCTAAAAAGTTAGTTGCTTGAACTTAAACACAGCGCTCAGTTCCATTTTTTTCCTGGTCTCATCTGTGAAAAATGATAACAGTAATAATAATAATAATAACAATACAACCACTGCATTATGTAAGAGTAGTCTATAAATGTTGAAGTCTCATAGGCATGGTTACATGTATGTATATATCACAGCTGTATCTTCATTATAGTGTAGAGGTAATCGGGTATATCCCCAAGAATCCTTGACAAAAGTCCAACTATGACTCCAGAAAGATAAGAGTGGCCAGTCATAAAGCACAGGTGAAACAGGTTGTCACCGAGGCAGATGTCATATATATTTTAAATCTAACATTTCAAAGTGACTTTGATAGTTGGCACTCTATTTAAAGGAAGAATTTTGCATTCCCCAGAATAAAAGAGTTTGGGCAATTATAATTCTCTAAGAATCATCAATAGATTCAAAAAAAAAAAGGAGAAGAAATTGGGAAAGTGTGATGAGTAGGGTGTATGTTGTAAATTTATCTCCTTACATCTGACACACTGATGACGAAAGGAAGCATCGTAGTTTATCAGTGGAAAAAAACAGGCAAACACAATGGTAAGTACGTGAGCAAAGCTGGAAAGGAAACAAACCGACAGACGTGTCTCCGTGAGATGGCACGACAATGCATTGGTTGTATGACCTTACAGTGACACTTTCGTAAACCGGCCTCATCCTAGGAAACACCAAATGAAGAGTTACTGCAGCATAACAGCCCTGCCCTCATCCTGCCTCCTAGTGTCCTGCAGAGAGGTGGTCAGCAGCCCTTCCCGGGTTCTTTAGGGAGGCTAAATTGGCATAGCAGTTAAATAGCCCCTAGATCTAGGGAAGAATGAGCTAGAAAGGACATTACAGTTCTAGTTAATGTCTTTTGTATGGGGATGAATTAGGTTTATCTAAAATGTATTAATTTGGATAATTATATATTAGCTAGGTAAGAGCATGTCCCTGTTCTTAGTAAACACACAGTATTCAGAGTAAGGACACATGATGACAACTCACTGCCAGATAGTCTAGAAAAATAGTCTATGTGCGACACTGAGTTATGAAGTAAATATAGCAAAACTCTAAAAGTGAAGTATCTGAGAGAAAAATTTAAAGAATTTCTAGGCACTGTGTATGAATGACATTCTCCCGTAAAATTAAAATTATTTCCTATTCAAAAGGTTAAAAATATAGGAACACAGAGAAATATGCATGCATTCTACCCTTTAAAGGCACACTTGTAACTTAGTGCTTAAGTTCAGCAATAGTTTGATAATTTACCTGGAAATCCAGTAGGAACCCCCAAACTATCCTTGATGGACAAAACCTTGTAAGAGAGTGGTCCTCAACATTCCTAATGTTGTGACCCTTTAATACCTCTTAGTGTGTTGATCCCAACCATAAAATTATTTTGGATGCTACTTTATAACAGTAGTTTTGCTATGGTTATAAATTACAATACAGGTATCTGCATTTTGGGGTGGTCTTAGGTGACCCCTGTGAAAGGGTCATTTGACCTGCCAAGGGGTTAACTCGCAGGTTGAGAACCACTGATGTAAGGAATTGGGGTTTTGTTGTTGTTGTTTTGCCTTTTGGATTTTTTTGTTTGTTTTTAAAGATGGCTCTTGGCTTTGAATCTAGATTCTAAAACTTCAGAGTTTTAAAAGCAATTTCTGGGAGATCAGCGGCATTTGTAGCCAACACTGTGAGTGTGATCCTGTCTTTCAGAATTGAGGGAGTCATTGTAAAGATTTTGCAGCATACAGGAAGCTGAAATGGGGAACCTCTGCAGATGGTCATGCATTATATGAGGAAGAATTACCTCGGTGACAGATATGCGTGGTATCTGCTATGGTCAAGGTAGTGTGTTGGTGGATGTGAGAATGTATTCTGACGAAGCCTTCACTCAGTGCTGTGTCAGTGGTGAGTGGCTCATATACAGAGGACACTCACCTTGTCTCTGGCTAAGCTTTAAGTCTGGTTCCTTATGAGGTTCTCAGGATGACTGCACAGACCATCAGATCACATGTTCAGACATTCAGGTGAAAACTCTCAGCAAAGAGGAGACAACGATATTCATTTATATAATTCTTCTGGGACACTGAAAAGAGGTAAGCTTGTGCTATGGCAATTTGTGGGGGTTTTTTTTTGCCTCTTAGTCAGTGGTTGGTGAATATTCAGTTTTAAAGATAGAATCCATTTCTGCACGTAAACTATAGACAGATTATGAATTTTGAGGACCATCAAGGGGAGACTGAATTTTCAAAAAAACAAATAAATATTCCTTCCTGTATTGACATATCCCCCTCTCCCATTTCTTCTACACTGTGTACAGATTCCTGAAGCCAATAGACAGAGAAACGACTTACGAGTCTAGATTCCATTTCTATCCTTGTTTCTTTTGTTGCTCAATTGGCGCTTTGTCTTCTTCAGTGTTTCTTTTTTTAATGCTTAGAGAGAGAAAGGACCAACCTTGGGGGTAACAAGAGCTTCCCTGGATTCAATCTGAGTAACTCTCCCCATACAGGCAAAACAGTGATGGGATTCTTGCTCAGGACAGGAATCTCAGAGGTCCGTGTCCCCGCCCTACTTTACCTAGCACAATATGGACATTTCTCAAATCATCATCAGAGCTAATGAACTCTAAGTGTATATTTCTATGAAAAGGGGTTGGTTATCATGTTCTTCTGCCTGTATACCATTGCAGAAATCTTTTCATATCACACTGGACTTCACTTCCAAGTTTTCACCAAGACTTTCTTTCCAGTCTGATTCACCATTACGCGTTTACTAATGAATTACATTAGCCTCAAGTATGAATGAAGGAAGAGCTGTATTAGTAGCACCATGACCTTGGAAGGCTCCTGCAAGTGGTTAATCAGGCACTACTTCCTAGACCCAGCCTTCCGTTATGGCTGATTAAACTGGTTTGTTTCCCTCTAACCTACTGAAGGGATGTAGTCTTAGTTTAATGGTTCAGCCAGGCAGAGATTCCATATAAGGGTGTAAGCAAGGTAATATTTCCATGCAGGAAATGACCCCAGCTTAGAAACATTTTATCATAAAGTGTGCATGGATGTTTGAAAATCCCCCATTAACACCAATCCTCAAATCTCTTTCCACTTTCTTGTCTCTTAAACACCTCTTCCTAGTCTCAGATTGGAAAGGACTTCTAGCTGGCAAATGCCTTCTGCAGTCTGAAGCAATTTACGCTAGATGATGCCAGCCGGCTGATAAGTAAGCTGTCATTAGGACTATGTTGATAGTGGGCTCCAGCAATGCTTTTCTGGGACTGTTGATAACTTTCAATGTAGCGGAATGAATAAAGCCCCATATTTTAAAATCTCAGTGGCATTATTATTTTCTTTTGCAGGCAGTAACTAATCTGTAATAGTTTCCATTCGTTCATCTAACATACTTTAGAACACCTACTATGTACTAGTCCTCTAAGGATTTAGAACTTGCGGATTAGAAAGGCCTGAGGAAATACAAGTAAGTCAGAACGGTGCACACTGTTATCAAGGGGAGGAGGCTTGTGGATGTTATGCTCACATAGCCACTGCAATCTTTGCCTTCCTGATGGGACACTTGAACGTATCAGTATATAATCCTCAGAGGTGTAGTTATTCCAAAGTAGCTCCTCCTAACACCTTTCAAACGGCCGCGCCATCTTCTTTTGAGGATGGCAGCCCTTTCTCCATTAAGTTTTCGTTCTTCCCCACCAGTTGGCCTTTCTGTACTGCTATGGCAATCTGCCTTGCTGTCATTTTTTTCTTTATGAATTTCAGTTTGGAGTCATTTATAAAGTCATCTTATGGCTAGTGGGGTCACTGTACATCCGTCTTAGCCTCAGAACAGTGTCATGGGAGAAGCATGCCCTGTGCTTCTCAAGGAACTTAAATCTTTCTCTCACCACCGGCTAGAAATTCAGTGTCTTGCTTTTTTAATATGAAATGTGACATTTTAATACAAAATGTGATCATTTGAACTTGGTGGTTTTCACAATCCCCTTAAGTTTTAAGCACAGAGAATGGATCACAGAGCACTCTTCTTTGAAACCTTGAATGGTGCCTTTAAAATAGCAGGAACTCATTAATATCTCAGGCACAATCAAATGTGGTTGATGCTAGTTAAGATGCCATTTTTTTGAAATAGAGCTTAAAATATTAAGGACCTATCTCATGTCAATGTCTTTATGGAGAATAACTAACGGCACTACAAACAGTGACCATAATTATGGAGTTGATTCCCAGTTCAGTTTCCTACTCAGCTGTGACCCTGGAAAGTTAAAGTGTCTCTTAACCAAGTTACTCCATACATAGCAATACAGTTACAGGGGATGCCTTTATATGCTATTAAGTAAAGGCAAGCCTTCAGCTCATGTAGCAGTGAAAGTGAAACAAGTATTTTACATTAGTTTTGTTTTTAATCTTTTAACTGGAAGCTTGGAATAATTCACCAAGTGATCTCAAGGAAGATGTAGTAAATTATGAATTTTCCAAGTGAGATTATTTCAAGGATATAGAGCTTCATGTCGATGAAGCTGACTTGATCTGGGGAGGTGTTACTCCTCAGAGACTTCATTGTTTTATAGGACAGTTGATATGCAGGAAGGCAATGAAGTTACTCAGCCAGTCTTATTCCCAAGGGAAACATGTCACAGGAGGTAGATGGGCAAAGCACTGGAAATAACTGCTGGATACACACCCAGACACGGATCAAACTGAGACTGTGGGGCCCTGTGTTTGTGCTCTATTGCTTCATAGTACAGTGAGTTGAGCTGAGATCCAGCTATGCTGCAGTGTGTCCTCCTGAGATGTCTACTCCGTAGCTCTCATTGGCCCTGTTCCTACGCAATCAATAGTCCAAAAGCAACTTTGCTGGGAATGACTATGTCACTTGTTTCAAAACCACACGTGATTGGTTATTGGAGCATTGGCCCCTTTCATTTATGTGGTGACTGATTTTACCCTTCAGGGTCCATTCTTAAGATAGGGTCTGTCCACTTACATTAGAATGCGAGGTTCACATTTAATAGTCTTGTGGGAGATTGCCAGGCACTTACTGAATTACCCAGCAGAACTGCTCTGAGTACTTGGTGTCCTGGAATCACCAACCCACCCTCTTGGGAAACAGCCAACCCTGCTCCAAATAATAGAGAAGCCAGATTGCAGGGCTAGTGGTAATGCATGTTTAAAAGAATGAAACACATTATATTTAAGTGGAAAGCTAACCTTTGGGTTTTTCTCTGGAAACTTTAGAAGTAATGACCAAATTAAAACAACAATATTACAAATAAACAACTCCATCTCTGGAGATGTCATTTAATTACAGTATGCAGAAGAGAATGTGTAGATTAGCCAAACACATGGTTTCTCTGGGTAGCAGACTTATTATTTTGTTCTGTTTACCAGCAGTAGCTCACATGCCCTTCGATACTTACAGTTTGTTTTATTGAAGAATGCTTGGAACTAAGGAGTTGCTTTATTATTGCCTTAAATTGCCAGCAGGTGATCTTCAACCAACAGGAGAACTCACTTAAAATAAAGAACATTCAAAGCTCAAAGGGGAACTAACTCTGCTGTTCTTATGTAAGTCCACTCTGGTTTTCCTCCGTTCTGTGACCTCCTCTGCTGCATGGAGTTTCTCTGTGCTTCTTTCTTCTCTAATTACTTTTGTCTGGCTTTTCTTCTGGGCTTTTGTAATTTAATCCATTAAATGCCTGTTGGCACAATAACATTTCAGGTGACAGAGGACAAATAGAAGTTGGGAGTAGAATTTACCTTTACAACAGCCTCTCTTGTCTGGGCTAAAAATATGAAGTAGAAAGGACATGCCCAAGATGCAGAGACACTGGGTTATTTAGCCAATCCCCACAGCACGTTGCTGAGCCTCTTTTATGAGTTTTTATTGGAGATCACCTTTGTATTATGGAAGAGTTCTGACTATACAGCTTTCATGCTTCTGCTAAGAAGTGAGAGGTGAAGGGATATTTGCCCACAGTTCCAACTGGGTTTTTTTTTTTCCTGCTCTGCAGTGTTTCCTTTTTCACTAAAGAAACTGAAGATGTTTGACCATCATCCACCTCTCCTCATAGCTGCCACTCAGCATGTTTCTTGGAGATTCTAGCTGGGATAGGTATAAGGAAATAAGGTAACATGTACTTAAGATCTGTTGGGAGGGAGCGTGTCACCAATATTCTCTCCTTGTATACACAAAGTGCTAACTAGGTGATGTAATAAAAATTATATTATACACAAAATAAATGATTTTATCAATCCCATATCAATAAAGATGTAGAAGATTAATGGTTAGTGTAGTCAGAGTCTACGAAGTTCAAGTCCAAAAAAAAAAATCTTTCTCCTATTATGTTGACTAGACTTCATTTGACCCACAGTATCACCAGTTAATTACCCCCATCTTTTCAAATATCTCCAAATACCTTACAAGAGTCATATAAGTAATTTAATGTCAATAAAGAATTACCTTTCTTGACTGACATTAGTGTAGCTTTTGAGACAGAATAGCCTTAATATTGACCTGCTCAGAGAGCATCTGAAATAAGCCCTGTGCTGTCTGCATTGAATGTACAATATTTATATATTCATTTTTATGGACTCATTAAACATGTAATATTACAGAGGAAAAATACCCATGGAGGAAAAGTATACTTGACAGACTAGCATGGGGAAAATGATAATTTCCAGGAAATCTATGAAGAGTTTTCCACCGTGAAAGATCCCTTCTTCAAAAGACCACATTCCAGCAAGGAAAAATATGACTCAGTGAAAATATTGCACAGGAAAAAATAAGTCTAGAATCAATAGGTTGAGGTTTTCCTACAGTGTTTTAAAGATTCCTACTAATTACCAACTGTCATAGTAGCAACACGCGTTAGATAAACAAAGGGCAGAAGAACACCTTACTCTCAAAACACTGAACAATTATGACTCAGAAAAGATTCATGCTATAGACCAGAAGAAATCATCACAATGAGCTCTTGTGGCTGAGAATCTTGAGCTGCCCCAGGAAGACTGGGAAACAGACAACTTTATTCATCCTATCCATAGAGATGTGGCTTTCCCATACCTAGCCCTGTGGTGATTGTAGTTCAAGAAACTAATGACTGGCGAGGAGACAAGCAGATAGGAACCATTAAGCTATGCAAGGGGTATATTTAAAAGACCAGCCCAAGAAACAACATTTTTTAGTTTGGAAAGACAAAGACTTTAAAGAATGTAGTAGGATTATAAAATCATAAAGATTTTGACTAGCAAGAGCACTGGGCTTTACCTAAACATTACAAATGTTGAATATAAGAGTAATATGAAATTATGGTACATTTACACAATGGAGTACTACTCAGCTATTAAAAAGAATGAATTTATGAAATTCCTAGCCAAATGGATGGACCTGGAGGGCATCATCTTGAGTGAAGTAACACAATCACAAAAGAACTCACACAATATGTATTCACTGATAAGTGGATATTAGCCCAAAACTTAGGATACCCAAGATATAAGATACAATTTGATAAACGCATGAAACTCAAGAAGAATGAAGACCAAAGTGTGGACACTGTGCACCTTCTTAGAATTGGGAACAAAACACCCAGGGAAGGAGTTACAGAGACAAAGTTCGTAGCTGTGATGAAAGGATGGACCATGTAGAGACTGCCGTATCCAGGGATCCATCCAATCAGCTTCTAAACACTGACACCATTGCATACACTAGCAAGATTTTGCTGAAAGGACCCAAATATAGCTGTCTCTTGTGAGACGATGCCGGGGCCTAGCAAACACAGGAGTGGATGTTCACAGTCAGCTATTGGATGTATCACAGGGCTCCCAATGGAGAAGCTAGAGAAAGTACCCAAGGAGCTAAAGGGATCTGCAACCCTATTGTTGGAACAACATGATGTACTAACCAGAACCCCGGAGCTCTTGTCTCTAGCTGCATATGTATCGAAAGATGGCCTAGTCGGCCATCAATGGAAAGAGAGGCCCATTGGACTTGCAAACTTTATATGCCCCAATATAGGGGAATACCAGGGCCAAAAGAATGGGAATGGGTGGGTAGGGAAGTGGGGGGCGCTATGGGGGACTTTTGGGATAGCATTGGAAATGTAATTGAGGAAAATATGTAATAAAAATATTAAAAATCAAAAAAAAAGAGTAATATGAAAATATTCCTTGTGGTTAAGGAGCATATGCGTTCATAATCCCATGAAGCTACAGATCACATGAACAAGTCAGTGCAAAAGATTACGTTGTTGATAAGACTAAGTCTCTGTACCTGAAAAGAAATCAATTTGTAGATTGCCAGATCATGATAGGTTTATGAGGAGACTAAAGGTTTTATATATGATTGTAGGTTTTTCATTATGAAAAGCAATCATTAAATGACACCCACAAGACATTGTTTCTTATTATTGATGAAAATGTAAAACTATACTCTTGCATCAGAAAGCCTATTCAACCTTAAGTTTGTCAGCCTCCAGAGTCTGTCAGTCACTTTAAAGAGTTGGGTGTCTTTTAATGTCAGTGAGTACTGGCTCTAATTCCATTCACCTCTGGGTGTTCCCTTCCCAACTCCCATTCAGAGGGACACAGGGGAAGTCAGTCTCTATCTCTAAAGTCAAGATTTATGAGGGTTCTTAAGAGGTTCAAAAAGTCCCCAGACTCTGTTGGGGGTGGTGGTGTAATCTGGGGTGCTCTCCTCTCTCAGAAAGGGGAAATGATGTGAACCACAGTAAAGAACAGAGATCCTCAGAGAACTGGCACAATATTCTCAGTGATAGACATTTTAAAAAGAACAAGGGGGAGGAAGGGACAGAAGCTGTACATGCAGCAGTGGAGGTCAGAGAGGGGCTACTGGGAAATTGCTCTCCTTTTGGCATTTGGTTGGAGTGGCTTTGAGACAGCACCTTAAAAATAAAATAAAAACCTGAGCAGTGGGAAGACCCCCACTAGTCAGCCTTGGCACCCCTGAATCTCTGTGAATTGTACTCTTGGGAAGCCTAGAGAAGTGTATGTGGGGTCCTGGCTAGCACTCTCCAGACTGCAGAGAAGAAGCTGAATCAGAACAATGCAGTGTTCAGCAGTGTGCAAACATGGCTGGGGATAGCTTGTAAGGGAGTGGAGACAGGCTCTGAGCAGACCACTGGATGTTGGGAAGGTGGGCCCAAGGATATGATCATGATTCTTAGTTTGATCCCAAAAGGACTTCTCAGAGGTTAATTGCCACCAGCCAGTTGATCCATGAAAACTGGGAATAAATGCTTAGCATCTAAGAGGCTGGAACCAGCAGGCAAGAGACTTCATTCAGAAATTCCTCATAATCAGTTCCACCCTCTCTACACTTATTCATCCTATATTTAATATCCAATGTAATTTAGTGAGCCAACTCTCTTTTCATTTTCTCTTCCTCCTTCCCTACCTCCCTCTTTCTTCTCTCTCCTTTCCTCTCCTCTTTTGGTCTCTCTGTTCTCTCTTTTATCACTTTCCTTTTCTTAGACTTTCCCAATAAACCTGGAGTTGTCAGTGTGTTTCTGCTCCTTGAGAGCTGGGACTATGTTGTGTTATCTGGCTGCATGCTTTTACCTTTCTCTTTCCTCTAGTCCACTTCCAGCCAGACCTGCCTTATTGCCCTATCCTTCTGTCCCATCTTCAACTTATTTCTCCTTCTTCATTTTCTATTCAATCATGCCAGTAACAATCACTAGTCTTACTAGACACCATGGACATCTTGGGGAGAAGTGTTTATTTTACCCACAGTTCCATATGACAGTTCATTATCAAAGTAGTGAGAGTGGGAACTCAATCAGGGCAGGAACCTGGAGGCAGGAGCTGATGCAGAGGCCCTGGAGGGCTGCTGCTTACTGACTTGCTCATCATGGCTTGCTCAGCCTGATTTCTTATAGAACCTGGGACCACCAACCCAGGGATTGCATCACCTACAATGGCCTGGACACTCCCCCATCACGACTAATTAAGAAAATGTCCTACAACTGGATCTTATGGAGGAATTTTCTTAATTGAGGTTTCCTCCTTTCAGATAATTTTAGCTTGTGTCAAGCTGACACAAAACTAGTCAACACATGCTAGAAATGAAAAGTTCAATAAATGAAATAAAAATCTCCATGGAATGTCTCATCAATTGAAATAATCAAAGGAAGAACAGAGTAACAAGGATTGAAGACAGGGTAAAGTAATTGGAATACTTTAGCAACACAAAAATAAATTAAAAGAAGGTATGAACAAAGCATACAAGGTCCACAAGACAGTATGAAAAGACAAAATTTATTCATAGGCATAAAAGATAGAAAGGCATCTCATGCTAAAGCCTTGGAAACATCTTCAATAAACCAGGAGAAAAATCTCCAAGTTGGGGGAAAGAGATGCCCATCCATTTATTTACAGAAAGTATTTAGAACATCAAACAGACGAGATCAGAAAAGGAACTCTATAGTTAAAGCTCTACATGTACAGAACAAATAAAGTGTATTGAAATCTACAGGAAAGAAACACTAAAGATAAAGAGATCCAATGCAATAGCTGTGGATTTTCAACAGAAATTTCAAATGTCATCACACATTGGAACTGCATTTTAATTCTAACATACAATATCTTGCAGCCCAAGGTATTTTATCCAGAAAATTGAAGGAGAAAAAAAAAATCACACACACACACACACACACACACACACACACACACACACACCATGTGTGTGAATGTGTGTGCAGTGCATTCAGCAACACTGTAGAAGGCACTTGAAATCCCCATTTTCTTACAAAGGCAATCTGGACTTTGATCTTAATAAGCAAAGACTGTGTAGGATGTCCTAGAATTCTTTGGGCCCAAAGAAGGATAAATACATCTATGAAGCTACAGAAGAGAATAAAATATTGTAGAAATGTAGGCACAAGAATGAAGAATAGGAAGATACAAAACACCATAAAATCAGAAAACAGCAGGTATTAAATATTTCAATAACTGAATTTCAATGTGCTCAGTCATCAATTCCACAGTCAAGAGTCACAGAATAGCAGAATATATTTTTTAAAAAATAGAATCCATCTATTCACTGTCTCTAAGACTCAGTTTATGATATATGGTTTTAAAGACCTGAGATTTTCAATTGTTTAATCGCAAAACATTTATTGTTGATCTAGCAAAGTCCAGCATAAGTCGGGCGACTTTCTGAGGCTGATGACTCTACGTGGAGTCTCAGTGAGCTAGGAGACTTCCATCTTGTCACTTTAATCATCTCACCACGAGGCCATGTTAGATGGCCCCTAGCTACTCCTCTGATATAGGACTAGAGGTAACATCCCCCACACCTGTAGCTCTCCATCAGCATTTTGTGGATGTCGACCTCGACCTTCACTTGGAATGCAGAAAGAACTTTGACAATAGCTGCCCAACATCTGGCTTTGACTTTACTTCGCTTATAGTTTGAAAAGTTGCTGCTTTCCAAGCAGTTCTAGACTAATAGATATATTGTCTGAATAGTTTGAAGATGGATCTTTGAAGATGAATCTATTCTGTCTGTTGCTGTTGTAGTTTAGAGTGACTCCATTCCAGCGTCCAATCCATTAATCCCAAGTAAGGGTGTCATAGTCTTTTCTACCCAGTGTCCTTCCCTCTTGGTCCTAGCTGCTTCTTATGTTTCCTGTTTACTTAAAGACAGTTCACATCTATAATGCATCTAGGTATGAACATATCATTTAACTCTTTGTCTTCTGACCTCTTTATCTTCATGACTAAAATGACAGAGCTTCCATTTATATTGGGAATGCCTTGGAGATTATATTTGAATATGACCTGTTTCTCACTTTTTTATTTCTTGTTTCTAGACCTTGAATTGAAGGTATGTTACACCATCATACTTCGTTGTTTCCACTAGATAAATTATAGTAAAATACACAGTTTTTCCTCATAGTTATTTCCGTGAGGATAAAGTTCACGCTATCTTTGAGCCTATTCAGTCACATACATTTCAGGTAACAAACTCTGTGCTTTAAAGTTAGAATGTCACAGTTAGCCCAGGCTGGCCTACAACTTCAACCCCTGCTCCATGCCCCTTGCCTGGCTTAAGAAAAAACCCTTTAAATAAGTATTTATCTAGTTATTTTATATGTATCTGTGTGTGCCTGAGAGAATGTACCACATGTTTTCAGTACCTGAGGAAGTCAAAGAGGGTGTTGGATCCCCTGTACCTGGGAAGCCTCCCTGTGGGAGCTGGGAATTGAGCTCAGGTCCTCTGGAAGAGTAGGCAGTGCTCTTAACCACTAAGCCATCTCTCCAGCCCTGTAACAACCACTTTTTCAGTGCAGTTAACATTTGCTGAAATAATGAGAAAATGCGAAAGAAAGAAATAGCAAAGAAAATGATTATTTCTTTACAACAGGCCTCTGGCCATGGAACAAATGTGGAACTTCTCAGTGATTCTATCCACACATATCTCACTTGGAAGACAGAGGCAGGAGGATCTGGAGTTTATGGCCATCCTTGGCTCTATGGTGATTTTAAGACACACCTAGGCTACAAATAAACAAAAACTGAGGAGGGGCTATTTGGGAAGAGGAAAGTAAGCACAGGAAGGGGCAGGGGACAACAAAAAGGTTAATGGGGTGAATATGATCAATACATCTATGAAAAATCTTAATGCAGTATTATTCTAGATAATTAATGCATATAATAAAATTTGAAAAAGATCCTGCCAATGTCCTCACCTGTTTAAGCCTCATGGGACTTCAAAGACAAACTTTTATTCTTTTTTTTTTTAAGACAGATTTTAGCAAAGGACTCTTTATCCAACTTAGTAACTCCAGTATTAAGGTATCAGCTTTCTGAGCCCTGCCCCACCCCAAAGCCTCCTGCCTTCCTGCTCCCCCAGAGCTGTCCCTGGGACCCTCTGACTAGCTCCTCTCTGTCCAAATTTGGAGTCTTCTCTTCCTTTGCCTTTGACTTCTCCCTTATTTGAGGTACTGACTTATATTCTCTTCTGGGCACTTGACGTCTAGCATGCTGACCTCAAAGGTTTACATTGTACAGCCATATTGAGTCTCCCACACTAGGGAGGTGCTTTCTCTCATGCTGTCTCTGTAGCCATCTGATTTCCTAGCCTCAGCCAAAACTCGCTAGCACTTTTCCTTTTTCTAACTTCTTTATCATGATCACTTCCTTTCATTACCTTTATCAGTCCTTTCAGAGCACATGGACCTGTCTCCCCAGTACTTATGGAATTTCTAACCGAGAAATATACGCTCTTGCTAGTACCTACATCACTAATATAAGTCTGGTAACCCACCCATTTTCTTATAAAGGTAATTTGGACTTTGGACTTAATAAGCAAAGACTGTGTAGGATGCCAACAGAAGAACAGGAAACACTTTATGACCTAGGTCCTCCAAGTGTCCCCCTCCCTAAACCTAGGCAGTGCATCAAGCTTGGGAGCTGAGCGGCAGCCACTGGCCTTTTCAAATAGCTTGTTGACGGGACCAGCTTGTGAGAAAACCAACATTACACTGAAACTCTTAGGGATACTTTAAATTGGAGGATTATATGGTCGATTGGTTAAGTCTGGGTTATGTAAACAGTGGCGTGTTTAGCTTCAGGCTTGGCTGTTGGAGTCTAGGCAGCTGTTTGTACTTAAGTGCAGCAAAAAGTCTTGTTAATCAAAGTACTGACTGAATTTCTTTCTTTCTCCCGCCCCTGCCTGTGTCTTTTGGTACCTGTGTTGTTTTTCCCCTTGTCCAAAGCCTTTGGGCTCAGGATTGTTGAGAAGCAAAGGCTCTCCGAGGACCGGAGACTTATTTTTTGATTACATAGTGATGTGCCTCTCAGACTTCCCTCGCTGTGAGGTAACCACTTCATTTATCCAAGCTCTACAAAGCCTTTATTATTTCAGTGAGTTCATATTTTTGAAGCTAAGTCATCAGTTTGATGCGTTTGTTGTAAAGTGTGGTTTAACAGCTTGTTAGCACATTTATTTTTTTTTTTAAATAGAATCCAAAGATATTTCATGCTTGAGCAGCAGTAGATTTAAGAGCCGATGAAAAGTCCTCTGAACTTCATGCATTCAGCCCAGGACAATGCATTAGGACAGTGTGGGTGTGGAGCTGGTGTGGCTGGGATGGATGGTCAAGTCCCTGCTGCCTAGCTCAGAGCTCCTCTCCCCACCCCACCCTTGCCAGTGTCTCCTAGGTAACCAGTGTTGCATATGTTCCCTGACTTCAGGTGGTCTGGGATACCCTGGATCATTTGGGATTATTTGGGCAGTCGGAGTTCATGTGGCTTTTTTTTTCCCTCCACCCACTGAGCTGATTTTATTCTCTTTTGTCCACAGAGCCAGTGGGGAACTTGGGTGGTTCTTTTCTGTCTTCTGCATGTGGCTTGTAAAGCTGTCTCAGAACTAACGGGTTGGAACTGAGAGCTATTGTGGAGCCTGGTAAGCATCAGCCAGCCTTTGAAAAGCAAAGACAGGGAAAGGGCTGGCTCTTTCCATGGCTTCAGCACAAATATAAACAAGGTCACTTTCCTGGGCAGCAGCAGGAGTGAGCATTCTGTGTTGACCAAAGATGACCTTTTGGGTGAGGTTTTTGAAACCCAGGCATGAAATAGAGGCAAATGGACTCCTTTGCCTGACTCCAGACCTATTTTTGTACCAGACTAACCGTTGGGCTGAAGGATATGCAGCCCATGGGAGCAGCCTCATGAAACTGGAATTGGACAAATGATGATGAAGCTCAGATGAGTTGCTTGGTCCATAGAGGAGTTGCCTGTTCTGTGTCTCTTCAGTGCCCAAACCAGTCTGTAGTGATTCCCTCTTACTGGAATGGAGCAGAACCTATTATTCAAGTAATCAGTGGTTAAAGACAAGCCCTGAGGGGAGGATATCAATTCTTGTTTAACACTTCAAAGTCTTAAGTTGTAGAGTGTTGTTTCAGTTCTTACTGCCTGCCCGTGTTTTCTATCTAGCATCTGTCTATTTTCTATCTGTCATCTGAGCATGTGTGTATGTATGCATGTATGCATGTATGCATGGATGGATCTATCTCTCTATCTATCTATCTCTGAATCATCAATTGATCTTATCTTCTCTTGGACTGATCTTGTTATTTAACATTTAATATAAGCTATCCACCATCTATCTATCTATCTATCTATCTATCTATCATTATCATCATCATCTATTTATTTATCTGTGTATCCATCCTATTCTGTCATGTAAGAGATATTGAAACACTTGCATGAAAGTGAGACCACATGAGAACAGGGATCTATGATCTCATCACAGTGGATGAGAGCCATGTTTTTAATTTGCCCACATTGCCAGTGTCTCTCTGAGGTTGAGAGCATACAATGGAACCCAGAACTGAGACAGTCTGAGCTCTGCTGATGAATGAAGAAAATCTAGCTGTTCATGGCAATGTGCTCGTTTACAGAGTGATGACAAAAGTGACTTTTGGAAGATATTTTTATATAAAATCCAGATGTCTAATTTTGTAGACAAAGAATATTGCCTGGGATTCTCTCATTTTCCTTCTGATCACAGCAAACATCTCTTAATTCTGGATGTCTGTCCCACAAGAAATGGTCAACTAATATGTGACCTTTTATACCTGGCTTCTCTTACATAGCATAATGTTTCAAGGTTTTTCACATTGGAGCATGAATATACCCTTCATTGCTTGATGAATAATATTTCATTGTATAAATATTATATTTGCTTATCCACTCAAGTCAGCAAGCTTTTGGTGGTTTCTGTCTTTAGGCTATTGTGAATAGTGTGGTTTTTGAATACTCATACAGGTTTTCATTTGATCTCCTGTGTTCAATTTCAAAGTCCAATAGAATTGCTGTTGCCATGTAATTTTATGTTTAATTGGCTGAAGAAGCACCAATTTGTTTTTAAAGGGGTACATACCATTTTACACAGCTAACAGTAATAAGTGAGATCCACAGTTTCTCCAAATACTCAAATCTTGCTGTTTTATGTTTTGATTTATGGTAGCTATCCTTGTGTGTGTGAAGTGATCCCATTAGGGTTAGATTTATATCTCCTTAATACTAGTAGTGATGACTATCTTTTCATGTACTTACTAGTCAATTACATACATGCTGTGGGCACACGGCCCTTGAGAGCCTTGCCCATCTCTTAAATTAGACTGTAGTCTATTATTGCTGTACTGTAAGATTTTGCTATATTTTGGATACCAGATCATTCTCAGGCTCCTAGTCTGCAGACTCTTGTTGCCATTGTGAAGACAGTCTTTTCTTCATAACATCCTTTGATGCCTTATAGCTTTAATGCACTGGCCATAATTTATTACATCCACGTCTATGAAGTTTGTTCCCTTAACAGAGTTACTAGGGTCTTTTCAAGAGTTTAATACCAAAAGAATGTTTTAAGCGTCCTCTACAATATGAACTTTCCTGCATTGTGACACAGATACAGTCACCTCGTTTGGACAGAACCTTATAGTCTGTGAGCTTCAAAGCAGGAGACACAGACAATGGGGCTCTTGTCAAACACTCCTGGCTGACAACGAAGAAAGCCTCTGACTTGCTTCTCCCACGTGGAAATGGCTCTATTCTGTGCAGGCAGTGGGTGGGATCTGTGAATGACCTGGGGGGATTGTGACCCGCCGAGGGGTTCCTCTGCTGCTTCTAGAGATATGAACTCTGAGAACAGGGCTCTGGAGGAAGAGAAGAGCTCCTACATTCTCTGCTGCAGGAGCTGCAGGTGCAGCCTCTGTAGCTGGAACTTGGGTGGGAGCTTCTCTTACTGGGGAGATGCTGTGACTCTTTTCTGGAACTGGAGTGAAGCTTCTGCCATCCTGTACCAGCATGGGAGGGATGGAGCATTTGTGATTCAAGGTTCGCAGATTCTCACCATTTTTAACAAAATAGATAAAACTTTCAAGAAACATTTCTTCATTTTTTGATATGACCCTAAGACAAAAATAATTTTATTTAAAAAATATGATTGTCACCAAGTATAGTTGTTTGCTTTCTGAACAGATGTGTGGAAATTCTAATGTCTCTCTTCATTTTCCCCTCCTTTTCTACTGGTAATTTTTTTGCTTCCTTCTGTCTCCCACGTGCTGAAATTACAGGTGTGACACACCATACCTACAGAAAAAGACCTGCTGATCACTCACCAGCTGCCTGCATCTGTATGTTAGGATTAATTAATCCTGAGAAGCCAAGGTCTGAAGCAGACCCCCACCATTCTTCCTGCCTTAAGCTATTACCATCTCTTCACTGTTTTGTTGAAACTGGTTTGTAGCTGGGATCTAGATTTACTGGGACCAAATCCTACAGACAGGTGTTCTGAGATTGAGTTCAATTCCATCTCCTGTGGATCCTTAAGAAACTACTCCAGGCTAACTCTTGGTTCTTTTAGCTGATTTTTATGTTAATCACTGCATACTGGTTGGTCAGTGTTGTTTATCTTTGAAAATCAACTTCCATTTTATTGATTGTTTAAATTTTTTCATTGTTTCTATTTCATTAATTTCTGGCTTGATTTTGATTATTTCTTTGTGTTTATTGTTTGGGTTTTTTTCCCCCAAAGCCTTAAGATACACCACTAGGCGACTTGGGTTCTCTCTGTTCTCATTTCTCTTTATTTACATGTAGGTGTGTGTACCTGCTTGTCGATATGAGTACCATGTATGTGCAGGTGCCCATGATGTCCAGAAGATGGTGTAGGAACCATGAACGTGGTGGCTGTGAGCCATGTGATTTGGGTGCTGGTAACCAAACCCAGGTCAGTTCTTGACAGATCTCAGATATGAAAAGTACAGCTAGAAGAAAACTCTCATCAGTGTTTCCAGGTTCTGGTTGCTGTCAGAGGAAGTAGAGAGATAAGAAAAACTCACAGGAAGCTTTATTAGAAAGTGAAAGCGTATTCTGAAGAGAGAGTATAGGCTCCTCAAGAGACAGTCGTCCCCCAGAGCGTGGGCAGTTCATTCTATAAGAAAACATTAATGGAAGGGAGTTCATGAGTCCTTACATAGTTTTCAGATATCCTGTCATCAGACAAATGATCAGACACAAGGCTTGTTGTATGTCTTTCTCTACATGGACTGTGCATTCCACTGCAATGAAAAAAAGACAGTTAGTGGACTTCTGGGTCAGCCATGTCAGCGTGAGGTGGTCTCGGTTTTCCCTGTTTGAATGGTCATCTTCCTGTAACAGGTCTATGGTTGTATGAGCCTCCATTTACCATGCTGTCTGTTCTCTTTCTCTGTGTGCCTATGGAACATAGTTAGACAGGAAGGGGATGTAAAAGAGCCACTTGTATCCACCTGCTTTTGAGACACTAACTGAGACATATGAGTATTACTATGCTGGACTCAGTTCCAGTGTCCTCTGGAACAAAGGTGTTGCCGGTGGTTGGTTATATGGTTATACCCTGGGCATAGACAGTTGGTAACCTCCTTCCCAAATGTGAGAGCAGGTGCTTCCCGTGTTTGCATACAACCTTTTGTACTGGAGAGGAAATCCTATTTTACAACTTAGAGAAGACTAGCCTAAGCCAGGAGATGAAAAGGAACAAGACAAATGTAATGAGATAAAGAACTGGGTGGAGTTGTGGCTACTTCAATGAGATACACCCACACCCACTCCAAAACCCCCACCCCTTACTAGAGTTGTTCAGACTTTCAAGACTGAGTCTGCCCACTTGTGACTTCCAACTCAGACAATGTGACTCTCCCACCCCATCTCAGTTTCCTTCCTCTCAGTTGAAATGCCAGAGTCATCCCCATTGTTATTTTCTTTCCCGAACTCCAATAAATTGTTCTCTTTGTGTCTATTTTTAGATCCGTTTGTGACAAGTCCTAGAACTGAAAAGGGGATCTGCTATCAAAATCCTATTGTCACATACACAACCTACCTCAAGTGGCCACACAGTTTAAAAGGAACTTGTGGGCATTCTAAAGCTGATGGATCAGCTGTAGAAGAATGGGCATTCTTCCGAACCAAGCCCAGATGAAGTCAGGTCAGAAGCCCGTACAGAACAGAGAGGAAAGCTGCTTGTAAAGTTGGTATTCCAAATGATTGATGAACTATTAAACATATAGATTATCTAGGCCAATTTCCCCTTCCTCTCCTTACCCCTGAGGTAAAAGGATGCTCTGTCAGCATAAGGCCACTGTGATAACTCTGTAACCACATAAGAGAGAAGGGGCTTGATGAGATATTGGAACAAGATAGTGGTTGAGAAAAGCCTGGGTTGAAAACACAGACTTAGGAGAGAAGACTGGAAGCTACATGTTGAAGTGGCTTTCCTCCAAATGAAGCTATGCCCACCTGTCATAGTAACGAAATACTCAAGACAATGAACTGGATGGCAATGGCAGAGAGTTCACAGCAGAGCAGACTGCTTGGCTCAGGGCCAGGAGGCAAGAGTGAAGAAGGGCCTCAGTATCCTTGCAGGGCACATGTTCAGTGACCTAAAGGTCTTGCATGCAACCTCTCCTCTTAAAGGTGCCCCTATGTCCCACTTGCACCATCCCAAGAATAGAACTTTTAACATATGGTAAGGGGCCAGTGAGATGGCTCACCAGGCAAAGGCACTTGCTGGGCAAGCCTGGTAAACTGAGTTCTAGCACCATAACCCATGTAGGGATGGAAGGAAGAAATCCAGTTATCCTCTGACTTCCATGTGCACACCATGGTATACATGACCACCCCCCAACACAGACTCTCTCTCTCTCTCTCTCTCTCTCTCTCTCTCTCTCTCTCTCTCTCTCTTTCTCTCTCTCTCTCTCTCACACACACCAATAAGAGCACTGATTATTATTAGTTGATATTAAGATGACAAGGATTGGCACGATGAAGGACTGCAGAATGTTGTATGTTTCTAGGTTCTCCATTTGCTGGTAGTTCTGGAAATAAATGCTCAAAATATTCATACTGCTTACTGTTAATATGGCTAGCTTATTGTGTGTCAGCTATGACGTAACAAAACTGTGTAAAAATGAGAAAACCGCCCCTTGGAACCACTTACCCTAGTTGGCCTCTGTTCGTGCTTATGTTCACTCCCATAATCTGACTGTTAATAAAATCAATATTTATCTGAAGGCAGGACAAGCGGTTCAGCTGGTGTGGCCATGGCTTGAGACATCAGTCAGTCTCTGAAATAGCCTAGGTTCTATCCAACTAAACAGCAAATATTTACCTCCACAAGTTCATTCTCAAGTAATCCTTTCCATTAAGGCATTACAGAGAAGTGCACAGGCAATCAAGAGCACAGGTCCCTATTCTCCCAGGGTGAGCACACCTGTGTAACCAGTGCCCAGATCAAGAAATAGAATTAGTAACGTTCCAGAAAATACTCTTGTTCTTCTTTTTAAAACTAGCATCTCCCAGAGGAGGGGTACTCTGATTTTTTAATACTATAAATTGGTCATGCCTGCTTTTAAGTTTTCTAAAAACTTGTAATCATATGGCATTCACTTTTTAAAAGCTGCCCTCTAATTCAGCATCTCTCCCTTCCTGCCTCCCTCCCCCCTCCTCTCTCTCTCTCTCTCTCTCTCTCTCTCTCTCTCTCTCTCTCTCTCTCTCTCTCTGTGTGTGTGTGTGTGTGTGTGTGTGCTTGTGGTAGGTGTCTTCCTCTGTCTTCTCTGTCCTATTCATTTGAGAAATGGTCTCTCCCTCAACCTGGACGGGTTTTTTGTTTGTTTGTTTGTTTGTTTTTTCTTGATGGAGACCAGAAAGCTCCAGTCACCCTCCTGTCTCTGACTCTTCTCAGTCCTGGGTTTATAGGCTTGTGCAGGACTACACCTAGATTGTTGTATGAACTCTGAGATCCATAATCTAATCTTCACACTTGAGCAAAACCCACCCATAAACAGTGAGCGATCTCTCTAGTTCCTCAACATTATTCCTGTAAGATTCATGAATGCTGTTGTGTGGGTGGTAACTACTCACTTTCACTGTACAGTATTAGCTGTATGTCTACAACTTACCTGTTTATTTACCTGTTTACTCTACTGTTAGTGGACAAATGCTGGGCTCTTTTCCTGTTTTGTATATTGTGAGTGGTGTTTATAGAAACATTCTTTATTTATAATAATATTTTATTAATTCTTTGAGAATTTCATACAACATATTTTGAACATATTCAAAGCCCTCCCCAACTCCTTCCAGACACACTCCACCCTCTCCCTATCCAACTTTGTGCTCTTTCTCTACATTTTTTTAACCCACTGAATCAATCTGTGCTAAGAACTCTTGAGTATGGGGTCAACCCTTGGAGGATGGTGATATCCTTAACACTCCTTAAGGTTGGGAGTCCATGCCACCTTTCCCCCTCCATACTGGGATTTGGTCTGTCTTAAGACGGCACAAGTCTTGTATATGCTGTTTACAACTGCTGTGAGTTCATATGTGCAACTGTCCTGCTATGTCCAAAATCCACTGTTTTGTTATTTACCGTCTTCGACTGTTAAATTATTTTCATCCCTTCTTTTCCAGTGATCTTTGAGCTAGGGAGGATAGGGGATAATATAGAGCTGAGCACTCTGTAGTCTCATATTTTCTTCAATTTGACCAGTTGTATGCCTCTGTGCTAATCACCATCTTCTTCAAGAATAAGCTTCACTGATGAGTGTTCAGAGATGTGCGAATTGATGATACAGTGATAAGTTATTAGGAATCTGGTTAATACTATATCCATTTAGCAGGATAGCAGTAGTAGGTTTTTCTCTATGGCCCATGACACATCTAATCCTGCATTCTTGGTTCCAATAATGGTACCAAGTATGGGTTCTGTCTTGTGGAGTGGGGCTTAGATCCAATAAAATGTGTTTGGTTATTCACATAACATTTGTGCCACTCTTGTGCCAGCAAGCATAGCTTGACAAGCTTATCATTATTCTAGCTTGCAGGGTTCACAACTAGATATGAAGGATGGTTACACTTCTCCACTGGTGTCATGCATAGCACCTACCAGTCTATGAAACCTACCAGTAAGGACATAGATTCCTGGTGAATACCAAATAGATTTCTTCATTTTGTAGTTCAAGGATGCAGTGTCTTCAGCTATAGAATTTTACCATCGAATTCTGGTGCGTGATCAAAAGCAATGACAATAATTTGGAATATTTGATTTGAGGTTCTATGATGTCCCACTGATTGATAACTCCAAAGGAGACGACCCATTCATAGCACTGGGTAATTTATTTGCTATCCTGTATTGTTTAGTAAGGACATTAGACAAATTCATATATGCATCTTTCTGTGAACACAAAGTGTTTGTTCCAATGGAGATGCTTTGTGGTGGCATTTCTAGATTTTGAGACTAGTAGTCACCCGATGCTCTTAAATAATTACACCACACTAGTAATACCTCAGAATTGGAGTTGCTCAACTAAACAAGTACGTGATATTTGTTTGTTTTTCCTTTTAGCTCCTCTGGTACCTTACTATAACATTTTAATTTTCATTTCTCTGTTGATTGATGAAGGTGATAGTATTTTCATATATTAATATGAAATGTCTTTTTAACTCATTTGTTTATGTGTCTGTGGGAAAGCCTTTCTCTATATTTTGACCTAAGTCTGCTTTATTTCTTTTCTTTCTTTTTTTTTTTTTGTTATTTAGTTGTTATAATTCCAAGAGTTCAGTATAATTAAATATTTGGATGTGACTGTTAAAATATCTAATGCTATTCAGGTCATAGGTACTAAATGTATAATATTTTTTCAGAATGAGTAAACTACTGGCTTCAACAGTGCTCATACTTAAAGATGAGCACACAGTGAGAGATGCTTAAAACAACTATAGAGTATTTAGGGTACAGAAATATCTTCAATCCTAGGTTCTGGGGAAGAGTTTAAGAATGTGGAGAGATTTAGATGGGCCTTACATGATAGATATGAGAAAGCAGAAGTTATTTTGTTCTTTATTACTGCATGATGAAAGCCATGTCATGAGATGTGAAAACGCAAGGATATCATTTCAACATAACATTATGGAGGACTCACTTTCCTCCACAGTGACTCAAAGATAGGATACCAATCAGAGGCAATTCTAATCAACAGTCCACTTCTCCTGCCATGTTCAAAGGCTTGCAGTGCATGGTGGCAGTCACCCACAGTAAAGTGCAGTAGGAAAATCTTAAGTGAAAAACTTCAGAGCTCAACAACTAATAGATTTTAAATTCTTAGTGTTGTGATGAAATTTGTCTTCTGACTGGAGTGTGATCATTCTCATGTCTAGCACCTCCGCACTACATGTAGTACCTACCTCACAGTCATTTCTTTAAGAAAATGACATACCCAAAGATTATTCATTACCTAATGCAGCATCCCAATACCTTCATTGTTTATATCATGTCCTTTTCACACGAGTGTCATAACTTCTCATCTTATTGCAAGAAGAGCTACTTCAGTGAAGAAGTTATTTAGAGAGCAAGAGAGACATCACATATACATAATTATTATTAAGCTATGTTTTTTGTTTTTTTTTATCGATCTATTTTGTGTTCTGTAATATTTGATCTCAATCTGGGGCTTCCAATCCACCTCTGACCATTTTGTTCCTAGATAAAAGACATACACAATGAAGCCTTAATCAGCACAAGTGCTGGGCAGATATCTATTCTCTAAGCTATTATGTCTATTCCCCAGTCAATAATTTTGTTATATAATTTGTCCTGTTTCTTCAGGGTTGCTATTAACTCCAATTAGCCAACCTACATGGCCACTAGAGATTCTTAATCCATTGTGCATTCTCTCTTTACTTTTTATTTTTTTTAATAGTTTTCCTCTGACCTCAAGCTTGGGAACCCTAAACCCTGCCCATTTCACCTTTGCCCACCTTTTGGCCGTTGGCATCTTTATTCATCAATCAGAGATAACTTGGGGAAGAGGTAAGGTCACCTCAGTCTATGAGGAGTCTCTGGAAGCAACCAGTATTTAACATAGCAAAAGACCGAACTTCAACAATTTTGCCATTACTTATTATTGATATCTTGCCTTACTTATAAATTAAAAACTTTCATATGTGTGAATGTATAGAAGAAAGCAGTATACATAGGACTCTTAGTAATAGCTTCAATTTCAGGTATATGTGGGAAATATTGAAGGATATCTCTCATGGATGGGTGGCTATTGAAGTATAAAATTGAGAAATTATCAAAAGGAAATTAGCTTTCTCTTAGTGTTCTTTCATCTTCATTTCAACCACATCCTGGATTTTCCAAGAAACAAACATCATACTAGAGAAGGGAAGGGAGTGGGAATGTGAGCAGAGGAATCAGATGCAATCCCACCTT
Organism: Mus caroli; assembly: GCF_978045245.1. NCBI lineage: Eukaryota > Metazoa > Chordata > Mammalia > Rodentia > Muridae > Mus > Mus caroli. Next base: position 46,532,298 of record NW_028227257.1, on the reverse strand, counting down.
ACAGTCAGAGTTGACCAATCCCTATTGTGAGATCTGGAGCTAACAAGAGTGGCAAGGCCTTGATATGTTCACTTAGATCAAAAATTACAAGTTGCCTTCTCCAGAAGTGTTGTGGTGTGAATCTGGGTAGCTCCCTGCCACTGAGGCACACTGTGAAGGTTCTGCAGATGATGTGACCACACTCACAAAGATGGACATCGATGCTTTCATTGGAAGGATCACAGTGTCTCTTGTAGAAGGTTATAATTCTCATGCATCTTTAAAAATAAATCTTATTTGTAATGCCCATATAGTTGTTTTAATTATATACCCCATATATAAGATGATAGCTGAGCCTACAATAAATATGATATCTTAAGAGTAAGAGAGACACTGATCTCATGGAAAGTAGCAAGGACTGTAGAAGTCACATCTATCAAAGACTTTTACTTATGGTCAGGGATACCTCCTTAGTGGACTGCCCAGCTGCCTTGAGACCTGTACACCTCAGCTCATCACTGAGCAAACATACCTGGCTGAGGACTTGTGTGGGAACTAGAGTTCTATGTGCCTTTGTGCTCAGAAACAATAAGCAGCAAGACAACCGAGTTCCATCTAAAGACCATAAAACCACGTCCACACCCTGGAGTATAGTCTTCCGTATTTGCTTTATCAGCTGGGTTGCTATAGCAAAGATGACTAATTCTTTAAAAGACTGCTGGAAACTGAAAGAAAAGTATTAAAGTGAAAGTATGTTTCGTGTTTGTGCCACAATTTCCGAGAGCTTGCTTAAGAATAAGCTGCTATACATAACCACGTGATGGCTTTAGAATGGAAAGAATTTTTCAGTTCTTTCGGGTAGACAGAAAGAACACAGTTGCTGGGTCTTATCATAAGAGTAAGTTCATAAACTGCCTGGGTCTCCCTCACCATGGTCATCCTATGCCATTCTGAGCTCTCAGCAGCAAAGACTGAGAAATCCTTGTTGCTTGGCATCCTCCCCAACATATTCTGTTCTCAGTGTCCTGCTGATCAAACCTGGGGCCTTGTAAGTCTAGAAACATTTTGTACCACTGAGCTATAGTCAGCCTTAGTTTTTAACGTTAAATTATGCAAGCATACAATGTATCTGTTGGTTTAACACTCTGATTTGTTCATTGAGATTTTATAGTTTTATTTATATAAATCTTGTTCACATTTTGTTATACATATGAATTGTATTTTGGGGCTACTGATGTAGATTATACTGTGTTTTTAATGTAAAATGCCACTTGACTTTGGTTTAATAAGGAAAGCAGTGTCTTTCTATAGATGAGCACACTATCTATAAACAATCTATAAACAAAAACTAAAAGCATCTTGAGTTTTTTCTTTTCTATCTATATAACTTGTATTTCTTTCTCTTGCTGCATTAGTGAAGACCTGTGACACTGTGCTAGAAGCTGAGCAATGAAACCTGGTATCCTGGCCTTTAAACAAACCCCACTGGTAGGGTTTCTAGCATCTTATCCAGTCTTCTGGTACCTAAAGATAAAGGGAGACAATTCCCTTTATCCCAGTTTGCTGAGAGTTTATCATGAATGTCAATTGTGTATTTTCAAATGCTTTTATTGCACATAGCAATATGATATCTTTTTCTTTCTCTAGACTGTTGATATAACAATATTTTAAATACTGAGATAGCTTGCATACCTCAAATAAAAAAACTTACTTGATTATAGTGCTTAATAATTTTTATATATACCTGGATTCGACCTGCTAATATTTTGTTGGTAGTCTTAACATTTAGCTGCATAAGAGATGTTGGTCTATAGTTTTCTTTTTCTTATAATTTATCTTGTTTTGAAGTTAGGAATTATTCCTTCTGCTTCTGAAAGAAACTGTGGAGTATTAATGTACTTACTTCTTTAATACTTAGTACAACATATGTATTTTAATTTTATCATTAATTTGAATCTGTTTATTAAAATGTTTATGTAAATTTAATTGATGTAACAGATTTTTGAATAAAATATCTTATATACTTCAAATAAAATTATTTGATTATAGTGCTTAATCCTCTAATATATATATATATGTATATATATATATGTATATATATATATGTATATATATATGTGTATATATATATGTATATATATATACACATACATACTTATGCCTACCCACTTTAGTTTCTGAGGGCTCTAGGGCTGAGTCTTTGTGGGAATGTCATTGTAGCCCATTTTTTAATTTCTGTCCAATCATAATGATTTTTCTGGCCTTCTAGGGATACAAATTACAGAGCTAGCAAAAGTTTTCTAGGGTTAGATTCAAAGCTCTAGTCCTAAGTTATATTCAAAACCCAGTACTCTGTTTGCTTGCCTTTGGTGGTGATGCTCTTGTAGCTGCAGAATATGATGTCAAACTTGTTGAGTTCAAACTCTGCTTTACTTATCTATGAAACTACAGGACCTTGAGCAGGAAATTTAATATCACTGTGAGTTTATCAACCTGTAAAATGGACATAAATGTACATTTATTATTGATACCAGTCCAATTTTACCCAGTACATTTCAGATATTCTAACTCTGAAGTGATTTAATCCAATTAGAGCTGAAGAATATTCTGCATAGAATACTTATTAGAAATCAAAGGATATTTAGGATACACTAGTAAGTAGCTGGGGATAAATAGAAGACCTAAATAGTGCACAAATACTGGACAATGTGAGCAGGATTTTTCTAACAAAATGTTCCAAGCATTTCCTTAGGACATTTGCACAATGGAGAAAATATACCCAAGGTATGGTTATTGGAAAGAGAAGAGGGAAGATCGGTAAAGTTAACAGATAATGCTTAGAATAAGAGGAACATCATCCTTTAAGATGTTCATCCACATCTGGAAGTATGTAGATGTAACTTAAGAAACTGAATGAAATATATGGAAAATACAATATTTTGTAAAGAAAAATATAAAAAGTAAAAAAAAATTAGGATGAAACTTTATTTCAATTGATTAACAAAGTATACCATTTATCTGGGGGGAAAAATAACTTAATTTTTCATGGTACCTAATATACAAAAGAATTTGTTATTTTCTGTCTTTGGTAGGTTATAGAGTAGCCACAGAAGAATATTGTTTGGTGGGATGTTTTTATTTACTTCATTAAGATGGATAAACAATCTAGAAATCAAAGTATTTTCCTTCCAGCAGGTGGTGGCACACAACTTTAATCTTGGCACTCAGGAGGCAGAGGCAGGTGGATCTCTGAGTTCAAGGCCAGGCTGGTCTACAGAGCCAGAACATTTAGACCTATAGAGAGAAACCCTGTTTCAAAAATATCATTTTCCAAATGTATGTTCATGAGTATTAGCAGAGGAAGTCCATTCATTTTATATATGTTCATACTGTTCCCCTGACTGAAGTGTCATATTTAGAGAGACCTGAGTGGGAACCTCTCAGTCAGGCTGTATGTCACGGTCTCTAGGGAAGTTTTGAAAGTCTGGATGCCCAAATTGCATTCTGAGACACTTATCATACTTTAATCTCTGCTGGGGACCCAGGAGACATTGCACAGTTCCCTAGTCAAAGTCAAGCACCAGTGATGACATGGGGACAGAGTATGAACTGACCCTTTGTATGTCAGTCCTTTTCAGTACAATGTTTCAAATGCTGGTTCACAATCCAATAATATGCCTATACATATCTAAAGTTCTGGGTATATGTGGAACTGGTCAAATAATCAAGCCAGCAGAGTGGACTCAGGAGTAATAAAACTATAGACTGGGGGACATTACTGAAGGCTTGAACAATCTTCTGGATGATGACGGAGAATTCAGGTGTATTATTGTGGAGTCAAATCCTGTAATTTTCCTCAGTAGTTTGCTTCACAATTGCAGGTTCATAAAGAATAAAAAAAATTTAAAAATTAATAATCAGGAGGTTGATGCCCTGAAATATGTGGAAACACTAGACTGATTCAGGAGATGTTCTGGATTCCAACAGTGCAATTCCTCCAATGACTGAAGACTTAGTCGAAGTTCCCAGGAATTAACATGAAGTGAAAGTTCATGAATTCAAAAGTGTTTGTAAGCGACTTGTAGATAATAGTTCCATTCTCTACCAGTGTAAGGTGGTGGCCCTTCATCTTATCGCAATATCTAAGGCCCTAATGGAATTGCAAAGTGTTCCAAGGGCTTCATTATTTTCTCCTTCAGAGGGCTGAGCTCTGAAGGCTTCTGGCTCTACCCATTTCTTGCCTAGTCTTTCTATGCCACGTTAGATCCCACGGTTCCCATTGGCTCTGGTCCATTACTCTTCCCATCTTCCTATTATTTGGGGTGATGTACAGAGAAGCTCTGCTGAGAAACAGACCAGAGCTTTGACCCCTTCCTCCTATTCTAAGCCCTGAGTCCCTGAGCAGGTTGTCACACTATTTCTCAAACCTGCTTTCTACTGTTTAATGTGAAGACAACAATCTTTCATCCAAATATTTAATATGGCACTACACATGCAAGGCAGTATTTTTAAAAGGTTGACACAATGCTCAGCCTAAGAGAAACAGAATGGCTGTAGTAAACCGGCAAGCTAGAGATTTAAAAATCCGTGTTCTATCCAGCTTTGAATGTGTTCAAGGAAATGGACACAAGGAGGTATATCTGCCACACTCGCTTACGCTGGAGAAAAGGATGCTTATTTCCCAGGGCTGCTTTGCAAACAGATGCCACTGCCTTCTTGCAATGTGTCCAATGTGTAAGATGTGCACGTAGCCTGAACTCTTCAAAGACCTTGTTTTAAAATAGCAATGAAATGTTTGTTAACCGTGATTCTATGCTGATTATATCTTGGTCATGTTAGGTCAAGGGGGAGTTATTATTGAAACCAAGTTTATCCTTTTTCTTTTCTTTTTCTTTTTTACGAAAGGATCGCTACTAAAAATTTAACCTTATATAGGAGTTTTGTTTTCTAGCTTGGAGCATGCTGGGGCTAGAGTACATTCAAATACTTCCCCTTGGACCAGCATGGTGTATTGAGAACCACTGAATCTCAGAGAGGCCACTTCCTCCAGCAGCCACTGTGTCCTTTTCATTTTCTTTCGATAGAGATCAGCCCTTTCATGAAAACATTAATATATTTCATCCTTGCTGATCTGCTCCTGTGTGTGATGTACATAAAAGAGTGGAGATCCAGGGTCCAGCGTTAAAGAAGTCAAGTGAGACATACAGTATGACCTGTCTTAGAAGATCTTCACCATAAAGAATTGATGGATTCTCTGGATTCTCTCAATTCTCAAGCCTTGGCTCCAGTACACCTCCAAAAGATGAAGTCCTATGCAAGCATCCATGGAACACATTGCCCAGGCTGTGATTTCTTGACTTTTACTGGGTCTCACCATGGAGATCCCAGACACACATGTGACTTGCTCTTTCTTACAGGTTGAACATATTTATCCTGCATATGAGAGGGAAGGTTCCAGGAGTGACTTTAAATCAATGGGGTGCCATTGATTGTTCTGACTGGGACAGATGTGAGTCAGGGTCTGCAAAACCTTCCAATGATCCATAATACGGGAGGGGTCCAGTTGCCTCTAGTAGTGTTCCACTCTGTAACATGCAGTGTACCACTCACTTTGTTCCTTCATTATGCAACCTGCCACCATCTCCTAAATTATGCAAAGCTAAACCTTAATTTCAGCATCTATGTTTTGGTGGGAAACTGAAGTCAGAAAAAAAGCAGGGTAGAGAACAAATGATATATGCAAAGCAAAGACACAAAAGTATTTGTATGCCGGTGCATTGTAGTTGCACCTTGTTATTCTGTATGTTTAAACATCCCCCTCATAGCACACAGATGCATTTTTATCCCACATTTGACTTCAGTTGAGTCAGTATAATCAATTCTAGCATGAAATATGTTCTTGCTTCAAGTTGCCATGTGTGGTTCTATATTGTAAGGTGTTCTTTGTATGTTACTTTATCTCTGATTTGTCCTGTTTTCCACTCTTAATACCATTAAAGTATGTGCCTCAATGAACCATCATTTGTAAAGCTGAAAGCCGATATTTACTTAATCAAAATTAGACTTCCTAATACCCAGCAAAGGGAAAACCCACTGGGAGAGAAAAAAACAGAAAGGATAGTGCTCGTATTATTTTTCAGACAATAAACAGCCTGTATAATCCTATTATAAACATTAGCATACATTTCACAGCCCATCTGGCAGACAATAAAGGTTGTGACTCTGAGTATTTGAAATGCTATCCAGATCATTGTAGTGGGGAAAATGGTAAGCCTACAGCTGTGTCAGTGGGTCAAAAAGCGGTCACAGTACATTTCTCAGACACCAAGCATTACCCAAATAGATTATTATGAAGGCAAGCTGTGTATAGAAAACATGTTTTTCAAAGTCACACAGGTCTGAAGGATTAAATGTGACGGCTGAGAGTGTAAGACTGGGAAGGCATTGCTTGCTTTGGTTCATGATTAAACTAATTGTAATAAAACTCTAGTGTCTTGTTATATTAAAAAAAAATCCTTTATGTAGCAGATAAAACTAGTATACAATCATTTGAAGATTCCTCCCGCCCCACACTACTGAATGTTCAGAGGGGTCATTCTAGCTTAATTTGCCTAGAATTTACAACAGAAAGACTAAAAGACTCCTTTTATTTTTGGTAGTAGTATCATCCCATTGATAAATTTAAGTCTACCAGGAACATTTAAAATCGTGTGAGATGTTAGGGCTCTGCTAGGTGAGGCCCATTATCTGTTCTTTATATCCCTTGCTTTCTGGTACGGTCTGATTCCTTCAATTTTCTTCTTCTTCCTCTTCCTCTTCCTCTTCCTCTTCCTCTTCCTCTTCCTCTTCTTCTTCTTCTTCTTCTTCTTCTTCTTCTTCTTCTTCTTCTTCTTCTTCTTCTTCCTCTTCCTCCTCCTCCTCCTCTTCCTCCTCCTCCTCCTCCTCCCCCTCCTCCTCCTCCTCCTCCTCTTCTTCTTCTTTTTCTTCTTCTTCTTCTTCTTCTTCTTCTTCTTCTTCTTCTTCTTCTTCTTCTTCTTCTTCTTCTTCTTCTTCTTCTTCTTCTTTCTTCTCTCTCTCTCTCTCTCTCTCTCTCTCTTCTTTCCTATTATATCACATGAGGATTTACTTTAAAATGAGACCATACTTGCATGGAGTCTCCAGTATGTTATGGTTGCAATTCGGTATGAAATAAATCTGGGAAATTGATGCTATCTATTAAAGGTTTTTCTGTGAGGCTGTGCATCTGTGCTATTTAATACTTATATTTAGGGCCAAGTTGACATCATCACTTTACTACTCAAAAGCCTCATAAATGGCATTATCTCTGTCATTATCACCCTGAGCAATGCTAAAAGCATCTCATACATGAATTTGATTTATCTTGTACATAAATTTGAAGGCATACTCATTTGTCACATTCTTTTGTCTGACAATAGTGATGTTTTGTTAAGGAATTCTAAAAGTGTGTGTTGAGTCTGATTGAATGGTAATCTTCACTGAATGCCAACACACTTGATAGAACATTGAGAATGACACTGCTCTTAGTCAAGTCCCTGTGTGCCTTTCTGTGGGGTCACCACAGACCTGATGTAGATTTCTATATCAATGCTCTTTTTCAACAGGTAGGACAAACAGAAAGTCCCAGTTTTCACCAAAACAACAGAGTGTGATAATCTTTCATCCCATGTCAAAGGCTGTAAGCTCTTCTAATTCTAGAGAAGTTGGGAGTAAGAATGAGAAGCCCTGGTCTTGTCTGGAGGAAGCAAAGTAACTGCTCATGGGCAGACATACATACCTAGATAAACAACCCTGGGTGGACAAAGGCATAGGATTACAGAAAAGGCAATGCCTCCTAACTCACTGTAGGTGATGTTACCCTCTTAGGTGTAAATTTTAAACAAAGTAAGTGGGAAATAGATTAAACCCTTTGAATTGGGTCCTGTTGCAAATGAATAATCAGCTCATATTAAGGGTGTAGGTAAGATGCTGAGCAGGACCCAAGGCACTGCAGGGGAGAAATGCTCATGGTTTGCACCAGAAGAAATACAAATAATCTCTGGCGAAAGACTTTCACCACTTTCTTAATCATTAGTATTATTTGTTAGGATATTTTTATGATAACTTAAAGTTTCAGTTCAGTATATATATATATATATATATATATATATATATATATATATATACATATATATATGTATATATACACATATATTCTCATGTCCTAAATTCCAATTAATAAATAATTCTCAACATAAGAAATAGGACACCCAAGTTCTTTCTATCTTCTGGCTCTGCTACCTCGTGGGAACATGATAGAAATGACAGGGACATGGAGGAGGGACATCTGCACCTTCCTTGGCTGGAAGTGTCACTATTACTGCCATTTCTGTCTGACAGGTGAGAACCTGTTACCCAGCCAGACCCAAGTCCAAGAGAATGAATGATATGGCCTGTAGCCAGAGAGCCACTTCATTGTTAGAATTGTTTTCTATGGAAAAAGACAAAAGATTATGGTTGTCAGCAGCTAGCCATCACCATTGGAGGAGTTGAATGTCCTGGAATTCCCTGCAAAGCACACACAGTATTTGCTGCCGTGTAAAGAACAGGAAAGACATATTACAAGTGGGTCTCTGACATTTTAATTTTTTATTTATCTTTTCAAAGTTCAGCTTTTTTGATATATTTTGTTTGGGAGATTATAATTTATAATGTAATATAATTATAACCCCCCCTACACACACACACACACACACACAAAGAAACACACAGAAAATGCATGCAGGAATCCCTATGTTAGAATCTCTTCTCTAGGAGAGGACCTGAGATTCTGGACCCTGTTAGTTCATCCATCTTTATCCTGTATTTCTATGTTTCCTCCTCATTTTTCAAAGGTGAAACATACTTTAAAGCATGGTTTTCATTGCAACTTGATTAGGAAATGAAATTACGAAATTCCTTCCCACCAGTCACTATTCCTATTCTCTTTTCCTATCAGGGCCTTGCAATGAGAACTGAGTTCAGGTGATGGCATAGAACAAAATGCAATTCCTTGGGTGATTTGCCACCTGCAGAGGTGGACTTTACAGGGCTCTCCACACAGTAATCCGGAGAATGAGCACACATATGTTCTAAAATTTAGAGAAGTCTCCTTCAACCAAAACCTACAAGTAAACCACAATATCTTTACACACACACACACACACACACACACACACACACATATATGATATTACTGGGTAGTGTTGGCACACACCTTTAATCCCAATACCTGGAAGGTGGATCTCTGAGTTCCAGACCAGTCTGGTCAAAAGAGTGAGTTGTAGGACAGCCAGGGCTACACAGACTCTGTCTTGAAAAAAAAAACAAAAACAAAAACAAAAACAAAACAAAAACCTCCAAAAGGGGAGGGAGAGACATTGCGCCAGGTGAGCTTAGGATAAAGTAGTGCACTACTTTCTAACTGCAACCTAATGAAACATCACAAACACTTGTCTATATTCCCTTTCTTTTCACCTGAGATTTTTCCCCACTACTGTATTTCCCCTCCTCATAACCACCGGGAAGACAGGAAAGAAGGCCAAGCGTGGGCTTGACCCCATTTTTCAGAACATGAATCAGCTTCGACTCATGATTCCCACAGCTGCAATTTGGGTCCCATTGATGTGGTCTGGTTGTCTTCAAAGTCCCAGAAGACCTAACTTAGGGAGCAGTCGGCAGAGAAACACCTACTTGCTGTTTGAAATGTGCGTACTTAGCTTACTACCAGCAGGACATTTGAGGCTCCACGGCGAGCTAATGCTTCATTGCTAGCTTTAATAAGCATAAGGCATGACATCACTGGTTTGTTCCAACTCCTCCCTGTGAAAACCACATGGGAATGATTCTTGAGGTAAAGAATTTGGACACACACTTCAGAAAGTAAGATAAGTGATTTGTCTGTATGGGGACAATATACTCAAAAGGCCTCAGATGACAGGAGGAATGGGGTGGCTCATTTTCCTCACAGGCTTTCAAATGTCACATAATTTCTCCACTAGCTGGAAGATGGATTTGTTCTCATAGTGTGTGTGTGTGTGTGTGTGTGTGTGTGTGTGTGTGTGTACACCTTCTTTCCCTCAAACCACTTCATATATTTGAAATAATTTGACTCCTCTACTTTGCAAACACACATACATTTTTTTTTAGCATTATGGATACATTTCAAAGCTAAAGGGACAATCTCTAGACTAAATGTTTGCAGTTTGATATTAGATGGTATTCATGCTTTTGCCTAATTTCTGATCATATTAACTCAGCAGCCTTGTCTAAATTGTCTTTCTCAGACAGCATTCTTCATTATACTACAGCAGCACAGGGTACCCTTACTGTGCCTGGCACACAGCTAAATTTGCACTAGGTGCTCAATATACACTTGACTGTGTGAACATATACATATCTCATATTCTGCAGCACCATCATTACTGGGTCTCTGAGATGAAAGGGGGTCAGGAATGTCACATGCTGCTTCATCTCACTTCCTTGACCTACTGCGACCTAAGGGTGTCTCACACTCAAGTGTGGAAAGGAATTCACTGCCTTGCCCAGCTCTTCCAACACATCCCGCCTCGAGAATGCTCTAGACATCATTGGCAAGAGTCTGTCTGTAAGCAAATCAGATGAAAGGGTTGCTCTTTCCTTCGGGAAGGTCTGCAGTATCTGTTTCCTCTACAAGGAGCAAGACCTCCTTAAGTGTCAATTGAATACAGATAAGGCATGAGAATGAAAGAATATGTACACGAGCAAACTGGGATGCTATAGATGACAACAGAGTACATTTCCTAAAGAGGTAAGCATAACGCATCTTCACACCGACTATCAACTGGTCTACATACACCGAAGGGAACACGAATGTATCTGTGTCACTGCAGATCTTCAACAGACTTATGGAGGGATTCACCAAGCAGCTCTGGCACTCAGAAGAGGACATTTGCTTGCTCCCTTTTGTGTTGAGCTCTATTCTACAGACTTATATAATTTTATTCAGCTGTGTCTCATATGCCCCCTTTCCTGAAGGCTGTCACAATCCTCTACCTTCCAGTTTAAGTGGAGCGAGGAGAAGTGTTAGTTCCAAGAGGTTCTTAACTAGGTGAACGTTTGGAGATATTGTCTAGTTTCTCTGTTACCCAGTCTCCTTGTCTGTACAGTGAAGATAATCGCATGTACACACACACATGTCAGATTGATCTAAGAAATAAAAGGGACAAATGTAAGCCACCCACCATGGAGTTTGAACAGAAATCAATAATGTATCCCTCACTTAATGAATCTACTCATTGTGCATCTACCAATTGACAAAAATCTGTTCCAGTATGAAAAGACTATATAAATAAAGCACATAGAATGATCTATGTGTCCTAGGTCAAGTCCTAAACTTGACTAAAGCTGTGGAGGGAAAGGAGATTCTAAAATGGAATTTGGGACTACTGTACTGATAAGGTAAATTGACAAAAGATGTTAAGGGAGCAAGGGAGTTAGTCGTGTACAAAGAAGGAATGCATAGGCGACTTGGGATGGCTTTAAGAAAAGTTTCTTAAGGGCCATGACTTAATTTTTAAATTTTCATTGTTCTGAAGAGTAGAAAAACCAAGATCAAGTTGCAGGGAGATTCAGTAACTAATGAAAGTATTCTTCCTTGTTTTCAAGCCAACAACTTCTTGTTATTTCTTCATACGGTGAAAAGGTTAACAAGAAGACAAGAAGAAAAGGTGAGAGGAAACAGTAAGGAGCTTAGATATGAGCTCCCCAGGACTCCTTTGTGCAGTGAAATGCCTGTGTCTTTTAACTCCCTTGCAGTGGGGACTAAGGAGACACTGTGAGCAGGTAGGTCACTTAGGATGCCACTTGATATAACAAAATGATACAAAGACCACATTTTCAGGCTACTGCAGCTGAGCAGGATGGCCTGCATTTGCAACTCCAGCACTGGGATCATATGAATGCAGCATCAGCCTGGACCTCTGAGGATACAGCCATGGTTACAGGCAAGCATTTTAGCTACAGTCTATCTCCATCACACGCATTCTTACCTTGTTAGGAGAAGGGTATGGGTAGTAAGTAGATTAACCATAAGACTGCTAAAATTATAAAGTAACATATGTGTATTAATGAACAAGATAAGTGAATTTGTGTTCAGCTTCCCACCTAGCTGAGGGGAAAATAAATAAAATTTTAATTTGAAGGCACAAAGGAGAACAAATAAGCAGAAAAAAATCATAGCACATGTAAAGTCAGTTTAAGATGAGTGAGGAGGCAAGATTTAGTTTATTAGTAATTAAAATAAATATAAGGTCTGGAGATATGGCTCAGCAGTTAAGAGCATGCACTGTTCTTGAAGAAGATCCAAGTTCAGTTCTCAGCACTCATGCCAAATGGCTTGTATTCCTGCTAACTTCAGCTCCAGACGATCTAACACCTTCTTCTGAGCTCTTTGGTGCATCTCACCTGCACTCATGTACACATAGCCACACACATACACAGAACTTTAAATAATAAAAATAAGTCTTCAAATTAAATACAATTAGAAATCTCTCTTAAAAGTCTGGACTTTCTGAATGAATTTTGAAAATCCAGGATATGCTCAAAATAAAATAACTAAGAAAAATTGAAAAAAAAAAAACCTAGGACTTAGATACTAACAAGAAAATGACTTTTATAATGTCTAAAATATAAAATAATTTAAGACAAATATTATCAGCATCCCTGTATGCTTGACTTACTGTGTGTTGAGATTGGTACCCAAGGCTGCTTGTCTTCTTGGAGTAATAGTCTCTATGTGTGCTTGAGAAATTATCCCTTCCTCTATAAATTGCCTACGCTCAAAAATCTTTAGTTTCTGTTTTATTTTCAAGAATATATTTACATATTTATATCACCTAATACTTCAACCCTTTTTATAATATAAAGTGAGGAGATGAATTATCCTCAGGCGTCCTCCTTTATGTACCCGTTCTGTGTGTATTGGGGCTCAAACCGTGAGCCTCACATGCGCTAGTGAAGCACACTGCTACTAAGCTATAGGCCTAGTTGTCATTTTAGTGGGTTTTGTCTGTTTGTTTAATAATTTATTTTTGTTTAGACACAAGTTCTCTCCAACTGCTCAAGAAGGAATTGAACTCACTCTGTAGCTAAGGTAGGCCTTGAACTTGCAATCTTTCTGCCTCAACGTTTCAGAACCTGGGGTTACAGGCTTAAGTCACCAGGCCCAGTGTTAGCCTGTCTAATGTTCAGTGTTGACTTAATTCCATTCCGTTTGTAGCATGGAGAAAAATAACATAAGCTAAAGCAAAAGTCTACTAATCCTTATGTAACATCCTTTATTGACTTTCTACCACTTCTAAAACTAAGACTTAATGTCTTTGTGTGATTCTGAATATACCGGATAGTCTAGATCCTGTCCATCATATAGTTTTTCTTCATGTTGTTTTTTGTCTTGTTCATCATTGGCCTTCAGCAATGTACACTGCCTTTCCGTTTCTGGGGCCCAGTCAGTGCTTTTTCATGAGTGCTCTGATGTCTCCTCAGAACACCTTTTGTGTAGTTTACATGACTGGGCTATCCCATTTGTCTAGATTGTGATGGTAAATTGTATGTTAACCAGACTGAGCCATGAGATACCCAGATGTTTGGCTTCACACGATTACTGATGGGCCTGTAAATGTGTTTCTGATGGGATTGCTATTTGAATAAGTTTACTAAGCAAGGGAGAGGGCCCTTCCCAGTAGGAGACAGCATTCAGATCACCAAAGGCCTGTGCAGAACAAAATGGCTGAGAAGGGGAGAATTTTCTTTCTCCATTTGACTGTCCACTGGGCTCCTGCCTTTGGACTTGGCCTGGAACAGAAGCATGTGCCATGCATGCAGAGAGCTCTGGTTAATAAATAGTTCACTTTAGAAGTCACCTCCTTTGAGAAAACAACCTCCTTTCTGATCATCTGCCTCAAGCATCTGTCTCCTTTTTAATCCACATAACACCATGAAATGCTCTCGCTTAAATTTTTCCAAAGTTTAAAAATCATCTCCCCAATTTCAGTTATGGTTAGAATTCCTGAAAAGAGTGACAAAATCAGGTTTCTACCTGTTCCTTAAACCCTGCCCAGAGCATGATACAAAGCAAGTTCCCCCTAAGGACACACAGGCCCGTGACCGAATGAGCAAGTGAGTGCTTGAGTGCTTGGCTATTTTGTCTGGGTAATTATACTTTTCTCCAGTCGACTGAAATACTGTCTCTGTATTTCTGACTTCCAAACCATAATCTCTAGTTTTGAATTTTTTATCCCTGAAACTGAAGATTCATATTTCCAAATGTATTTCTCATGTGGACCTAAAATATCCAAAACTAAACTCAATTTCCTTTACTCTCTGGTTCTATTTTCACCAGCCTATTTTGGATAATGGCCCAAGCATTCAAGTTACCCCAGCTCAGGGCCTGAAGGTCACGATTCATCCATTCATGCAGACAGTTGTTTGTTTACAGAGCAAGTATTGCAGGGCCCTTACTACATGAAGCATAATGTATGTGATGAATAGCCAGGCAGAACCCACAGCCCTGTACAGCTTATCCCAGCCTTTATCTCAAACCAGCACAGAATGCCTAGATTGTCTGTCCATTCTACTTTGAGAACATCTTTTCAAACTGTGTCTTTATCAATTTCTGTCTCTCTGATTCTATCTTGTGTGTGTGTGGGCATGCCCATGCACTCATGCATGCACACACACACACACACACACACACACACACACACACACAGTTTCTAGATCAAGCCATAATTTCCTATCTGAACTATTGTAAAAGATTTCTACTTACTTCCCTTTCCTGTACCATTATCTCACCCTCGTCAATGGAACTGTCACACTGCTGTATTTAGAAAGCCAACTTCATAGCCACATGAATATGATATGAATGTTAATAATGAATAAATGAATGCATTTACTTTTTCATTTTGTAGCATGGAGAAAAATAATGTAACTTTGAGCAAAAGTCTACTAATCTTCATGTAGAGACCTTTGTTGGCTTTTGATCACTTCTAAGATTGTCTTAATGTTTTGAAATTTCTAGACAGTCTAGATCCAGTATACTGTATACACTCTGCACACCGTTTTCTGTCTCCATGCTACAAAATGAAAGAATGAATAAATAAGCACATAATACACAAGTCCATGCATAAATAACAAATCCCATGTCACTCCATCACTACTTAGCCACTTAGCAGGTAAAGTTCAGCTCTCTTTCACAGCTTGCTGTTTCTTCTCTGATTTAGCTTTCCTCATGGCATTTGGATTCCAGAGCGCATCATTTCACATGCCTTTGTCTCATCTGGAAGGCTCCCCTCTCTGCTTTCCCATGACAGCCTGGAATTCACGAAAATTTCTGGGTCCTGTGCCTGCCTATCTGGGCAGAAACAATAACGTTAGAAGCTGGTTCTCATATTACCTCCCAGGGGTCCCTGTTATCAGATTCATTATGAGTGTCAGGTTTCCATCTGGAATTCTCCCTAGCCTTCCGGAAGTTCACGAGCAAAGGGTGGGTTTTCAGCCAGCTTCTCCCTGACCAGGCTAGCCCAGGCCCTTGCAGAAATGGCCAATTGCATCCTTGCTCAATATGTGGATGTCAACAGCAAGAGTAACACAGATTCAGGCATTTACCTTAAGTAACAAAGAAAGCCATGGCATTACTGACCCAAATTTCTACTCTAACATTCTTCAAAAGAGTCAAGCACCATTGACTATAACTTGTCCAGTGATTTTTGATTGGAAATGGGGTGGAAAAGGAAAGAAAGAAGAGGGAGAGAGAGAGAGAGAGAGAGAGAGAGAGAGAGAGAGAGAGAGAGAGAGAGAGAGAGAGAGAGAGAGAGAGAGAGAAGGAAGGAAGGAAGGAAGGAAGGAAGGAAGGAAGGAAGGAAGGAAGGAAGGAAGGAAGGAAGTGCTGGGTTAGGAAGCTGGGTCTGAATTAGATGTGACCTTTGGGTATATATGTTTAGCTTGAGATTATGATCTGCACTTCCTAAAGAGAGCAGTTACATTGTGAGTATCTCTCTCTCTCTCTCATACACACACACACACAGTATCAGTGAGGTATAAGCATAGCTGAGAGTTTAAGTGTAGCCTTGGGGTCCAGCAGATGTGGATTTTCCCCTTTGTCAGCTCTGCTTACATATGTGGAAACTGAGGCACAGACTATCGTTTAGCAACTAGGTGCCTCATTTTCCTTACTGCAAACATCTGAGTCATATTTGGAAACACAATGGGGGATTACTGCAGATGACTGGACCCCAGTGACACATTAGAATGCTGCCTGACACACACCAGGCATGCCAAAATGTCTTTTTTGCATTCACCTTTGTGATGTTTGGTTTGCCTGGCCCCCCACACCCCCATGGCTGGTACAATGGTAGATCCATTTGTGCAAGGAATTTATTGCTCCTGCTAACCTAACTTTCTCTCTCTCTCTCTCTCTCTCTCTCTCTCTCTCACACACACACACACACACACACACACACACACACACACAACTTGACAGCTTCATGGTGTCTTCAAATTAGGCCTCTTATCGCTCATTAACACCACGGCAGGAAGCTGATAAAAGCTAGGCTCTTCAGGGCCAGGACCCAGGAAAGTCCCTTTTCTTTTATCATCTGATTTCTGACCTTAAAGACTTCACTCCAGCTTCGGGCCTTAATTTATCTTCTGTTAAAGTGGCAGTTTTCCCTTACATGGAAATGGCCATGCCCAGAGGACACTTAGTAAAACAAGACACAGACCTGCAGCAGAAATCTCTTTCCGGCTTCTATGCCAGGGAGGATGGACAGGCTGTGGCCGCAAGGCAGCACATTTCAACTGGAGGCTACGACTGTACCTCACAACTGTAAGGGCTTAAAAGCCAACAGGACACCCTGAACACCTTTGTACATAGACTCCTGTTTGTTTCCTGATAACTGAGTTTGTGTTGTTTGAACTAAATCTGAACAAATATGTATAAAATGTGTATTCCAAAGATTTTTCACTTAAGAACAAAGAAAGGTTTGTGTCTTTTGATTGCCTCAGAACCCAAGGACTACTGAGGATTATAAATAAATTTGGCTTCACAGGCCTGTAGTCATAAATGACATTTTTTAAATGATGGAAGGGGGAGATTTAAGTCTTACACTAGCCTCCCAGTTAATTCCCCTCCTCTCAAATATGTCCAAAATTGAAAGAAAGTGCCTTTAAATATAACTCGAAGTTGAAAAGGAGCTTTTGATTCCTGGGTACCAGGGAAAGACCTGTTTTACTATTTATACCATTGCTTTGTTTTCTTAAATTGATGCAGAAGGGAACGTGGGTCCAGCCCTTTAAAATACTGTGTTTTATCACTCTCTGGCTGATGGGCTCAATCCAGCCTGAGGAAATTAGAAACAGCTGGGGTGGATACAATACCTCCCTTTGAAAAGATAGTTGAACATTGCTAGGGAAAAATAAAGATGGCCCTAAACAGCACAACTCACATGTGGACTCTGGCCAGCTGCATCAGCAGCATCAGCATCAGCATCAGCATCAGCATCAGCATCAGCATCAGCATCAGCTGGGGCATGTTTGATATTAGGTACCTTAGTTCTACCCAGCCTTACTGAATAAAAAGTCCCCAGGGTAGGTTCAGCAGTCTCCCTGTCCAACCCCCAACAGTCAGATGCACAAAAGGGAGTCTAGTGGTGTAAAAATGCTACCTAGACCACAAGAAACAATTTCCCGAGAGAAGGGACCTTGCAGGGTCAGAGAGTGAAGCGGAGTTGTCTGGAGTATGTAACACTCCAAAGTAATGGAAGGCACTAATCGAGAATTAGCGTCAGGATTTCAACAGCATCTGTTTCTAAGTCGAAAATTAAATCAATACACAGACTACAGGCAGCTTCTAAGGGCAAGGAGAGATATACACCGAATAGAAAAGTCCAAGGTTATAAAACTAGACCACAAGGTGACAAACTATAATAAGTAATCTGACATGTAAGTGAAGATTTTTTTTTCTAGTTTTTAAGGCATAATCTGCATGGTTATCTTAATAGTTAAACAGTGTGAAATTACATGTTTATTGAAGTAAATTATTGACTTGTGTTAATAGTGTACTTGATTTCCCAGATGAGGAAATGACTTGTAGAAGACACATGCTCTTGATGAAAAAAAACTAGAAAAGCTGAGGAAAGGGCAGAAAGCCATGTGTCTCAAGGCTTCATGGGGCTGTGTATGCAGAACCTGGAAGACGGAGCTCAGGGGGAAGCTAACTCATCATTGGAGTTGTCACCCAAGATAACATACCATTGACCTAACAATTACACATCGGTGCACACACACACACACACACACACACACACACCTAGAAATGCATGCATGAGTAGAGCATAAGGCATATGTATGACATTTCATAAATTTATTATTTGTGACAGCTCTTATATGGAAACCACCCAAGTATACATAACCAGCAAGCAGATGAATGAAATGAAGGATAGCCACACATGAGACATTGACAATGTGTCAACAGCTACATGAAATAAAATGAATTAATTTCACAATGTTACTCAAAATCCTGTGATACAAAAAGTCATTAACGGTGGTAACTTTTTACCTTTGATGGTGATAATGATGGAAGATGGAAGTCAGGATAGTGGGTCCTGTTAGATTCAGGTAGCCGTGAATTCTGAAGCTTACACCATGGGAAGCCTCCTACCCTGAGACATTCAGTTAACCAAATACTCGTGATTTGGGCTCTTTTCCAATTCCTTTCAAAAATATCTTAAGAAAAATATTCATTTTCTCTTGAAAGTCATCTTGGGAGTAAGTCCATGTATTACTTGAAAGACACGGGAGGCTTGTGAATGTAGCTGTTAACATTCTTAGATCAACATCTGGGCATAGTGGTGCTTGTCTATAATTCCAACACTTGGGGGTCTTACACAGAAAGCTCATGAGTTTATGGCCAGACTGGATTACATAGTCTTAAGATAACAAAAGAAGAACATCATTTAGCCTTGACTCTGGCAATGAACTGCTAAGTGTCTTTGGAAAGTTTTTTTTTTTTTTTACATTTTCCTTCCTTTATGTTAAAATAGCAGCTAACTCACAATCAAGTGAAGATTCAGCGAAGGTGACTGACAGCAGTAGTGTTTGAGGTGTAGCCTAAATTCAAGTGTAGAAGTTGGGAATCTATGATGACTGAGAGGAACCTTTCAAAAGCCTCTTCTCTATACTACACACATCTCTCTTAGATGAACAAAAATGTTATCATTAGTCATTTGGCAGGGTGAATTTCTCTAACAAATGAAAACTGGGTTCCTTTTTTTCCTGTAGAAAGAGAGAAACCAGAAAGAGGAAAGAGTAGGAACAAGAAATGGGAAGGTTTGAAAGAATTCCAATTTCCATGACTGAGGACTTGGTGGCCCCGGGTCATGGGCACTTGGAAATACCAAGTCACTGCCCAGGGCATGTTGTGAGTGCAGAGACACTCAGCATCTCTAGGAGCATCCTTCAAGTTCCTAAGCATGTGCTTAACCAGTCCCTAGACAGTCAGTGGAAATGAGCTCTAGCAGCTGAGAGTGGGAATTTGATTGACAGGAATTCCTTCCTTGGCTGCTTTCCTTCCTGTGTGTTAGCTGTATGTCACTGTAACAAATAACAGAAACAACTTAAAAGGAAGAAAGATTCGGGGTCAAGTTTCAAAGGTTTCAGTTTAGTATTGCTGGTTCCTTTACTCTGGGTCAAAAATGAGGCAGACATATCATGGCAGCAGGAGTGTGCTACATAGCATCCATGAATCTAAGCAGAGAGGGGCCAGGACAAGATACACCCTTCAAAAACACATATAGTGACAAATTTCTTCTAACCAGACCCCACGTTCCACAGTTCTACCACCTTCCAAGGTTAGATGCAAATTTCAGTAAACCGTTGGCTATACCACAGTTCTCATGATCTACTTCTCTCTGCTAATGCCTTCACAGACACTCCCAGAAGTGCGCATAACTAATTTCCTAGGTGCAATACAGTCAACAGTAAAGATCAACCTACACCTTTACTTGGTAATGTATTATTCATTTTTCTTTGAGATCATTGATTCCAAATGTATGTCACCTGTCTTTCCAATGTGTTTCAAAGTTCCTCCCCAGGGCAACAGGATGCAGAAAGAGATCAGGCCTATCTGTGGTCCTACTAGGCACCAGAGCTGGTTCTGTCCAGGGAACTGATGCCAAAATCTGAGCTAGCCTGCAGTCTTCTTCTGGCCTCTACCATAGCTTGTGCCATGTAAACACACAACCTCCAAGATACTGATCTATAAACCTCTTATTCTCCAGATGTGCCATCTCAGACATTTTGTTCTGGCTCCGAAATGTTGACCTCTGTACCTAAGTCCTAGTATTATAACCAGCTTCACAAAAAGCTGCACTCAGACAATCCATGGTAGACAACTGATGGTTACTCTTACTTGGCTTTTCTGACTTCTTCTCCTAGTCAGCAATGCCTTTGAATAACAAAGTACCAGCATTGTTTGAACGCCGTTAATCACCCTTGAGCTGTGGTAAGGCTATCATGGATCTCTTTGTTTGGAAAGACTGTGTTGGTCTCTACTGAGGCACATGGTGTATCCTTTTCTAACAGCTACATAAGGTGTCAGGCATAGGAAAATTATCCATATGTTGCCTGGCTAGAAGTTCTCTCATTTTATTCCTTCTTTTATTTAGAATGAAAATCTGGTGACCCGCAAAAGAGGATCCTTGCTGTTCACCTAGGGAGCCTCCCATCCACTTGGGAGTAGCTGAATCTCCTGTCACTACTTATCTCATCTAAGAAACTTGCTATTCTTCTTTCTCTCCCCTAAAGTCTGACTCTCCCACATCAGGACCTCATATTTTGATGGCTTCTCTTTACCCAAGACTCTGCCTTGGTGTATAGAGTTATTATTTCCACTTTTGGAACCTTGGTTATATGTGAAATAAGAATAACAGGATGTTTCAATAAACACATGTTTTTACTCCAAATCTACGAATCATCTTCTCCGAAGAGAATTTTCAATGTCCTAATTTTCTGGAGCTTCTGTCCCTATGTAGCATCTTCATACACGCAGAAGTGGTGGCATCTTAGAAAAGAATGATACAATTGTACATTTTAGCCTACCTGGAACTCATAAAGATAGCTCAAATCATATTCTATCTCTTCCCATCTCAGAATTCAGCAGGATGGCCTTGAGCAGCAACTTCGTGGCTCTCTGAGGTACTATTCTTCCAACTTTGGAAACAGTACAGAAGCACCATATAGGTGGTGGACTGCAGGGTGGAAAAGGCCAGGAGAACATTTTGATGTTTCTCCATTGAAAGACATCTCAAGGGCTTATAGTCCAGCTGTGTTCTCTTAGAGCAAAGCATCAATTCCCTGAGCAGGCAGGCTTAGCCTGTCATGGTATGTGTTGCAGTTCTCCACACTTGCATCTAAGCATCATCATGTTTTTAAAATAGCTACTGAGCAAAAGACTTCGATTCCCAAAGCCACTTTGAATCTGTGTAATGAGAAGGCTGGGATGAGGTCATCTCCCTAAGGGCCAGCTGCATCCCCAGATGTGTTCTTACCTCAGCCTTACTTGAAGAGAGCCAGGGAATGGCTCATCATGGGGAAAGTCTGGGGACCTATGCCCACATGTCCACAGCAGACCTAACACCTGGCCAGGCCTGCCAGCCAGGAAGGACCCCGCCCCTTGCTCTCTGCCAAACATTGTTCCTTGTGTTTGGCCAGCGCCTGGGTTTTGCAGCCTCGGACACCTAACCACCTTTTCCCAAAGGGCCTCGCCCACTTTACCTCAGTTCCACCCCAACCCATCCCTTGGCCAGACCTGTAATTACTGGACCTGAAGAGCAGCCAAGATACCACATGGGGTAGGGCACCCAACACGTGCCAAGCTGTAAGATTTTCTTTCTGCAACATCCTTTCAGTATAATCATTGGGCACAACCTCTATTTAGTTCCTTTAAGGGGATTGTGACAGGCCTGCCCCTCACACTTTGGGGCAGGGTTGGAATGAGATAGAACTTCCCAGCCTATGGCTTATCCTTTTTGGCCCTTACATGTCCTACCTGTGGCCTTTGTCTTGGTGAACTCCCTTCCCCTACTTCTGTCTGTTTGTCTTTGTCTCTCAAGACCTCCCAAGCAATTACTTGGCCTGGACATATGCACAACAGTTATCCTTCAAGGAGAAAAAAAAACTGAGAAAAAGATGCATGCATGACCACTTGGACATGGGAGCCTGACATTAGAGACGTTGGAGGTGAAGTCTCAGTGGAGCATGAGATTCTGCAAGAGGTCAGCCCTTGGCTCTGAAGATGCATTGTTGGAGAAATGGCAGAATCAAGTCTCAAGAGTCAACCAATGGTAGAGGCCATTGCACCAAATAATTAAAGGGTTTCCTGGTTCCTACTGTCCTCCTACTGAAGATATTTGTGCTGGGTCAAATCAAACTCTATGACAAAGGAGAGTGGTTACAATTTGTTACAAATTAGGATGTATCTCAAAACAGCCACTGAAGAATCTTTTGATATCTCACAATATGAAGAGCTGATAAAGGTTTGTGGCAGTGGATATAATCTCTCTGGCGTGATCTTTGAGCATTGTGTGGAAGAGTCAGAATTTACCCTGACCATCATAGATATATGCAATTATTATAAATTTTATAAATCTGTGCCTTCCACAGGTGGGTCCAACCTGGAATCTTAGGTCCTTTACTTCTCCTTCCCAAACATTCTCTGACCAACAAACAGGATCTTAAGGGAGAAAGGACCCATGTACTAATTGTCTGCTTCATCTTCAGAGGATGAGGCCACTCACTCTCTCACAGGATTCCATTCAGGTTTCCTCATTTAGCTCTGGAGTGTGGAACAGAATTCCCGTGAGAATAAACAGCAATTGTAGACTATGTTTAAAGGGACACATACCATAAAAATGTAGAAACGCAACAGAGCTCTTAAGTTTGTAAGTGTAAATGTGGGTGGGCTTAACATGAGGCTGACATTTTAGGGAAGTCTGGAGGGTGAATTGTGCTTCCCTGTGATCATCTAGCTGAAGAATTATCCAGAAAGGCATAGCCAATGTGAAAGTCCTATTGTGAGGGCTGGTCTCGTTAGAAATCGAAGAAGTGAGAGGTTAATGTACCAAGAAATGAGTAAAAAGCAGGCAAAGGACAGGGTCTGAGATGGTATCAGGGCATATGAAAGGATGGTTATCTGAGGTGGTACCAGAATGTTGGGGGACAGAATGCTTATTTTCCACAGCTTTCTTACCCTGGTGAATGAGATGGGGGAAGGAGCCTGGTATCGCCATGGTATGAGGAGAGGTCTCACTGATTGCTAGGTATCACCCAAGTAAACACAGGGGAACAGGGTAAGAGAGTGGTGCTATGGTCCAGGCATGGAGATGAGGATGGCTCCAGCGAGTTCAATAATGTGTTGGAGGAAGAAAAGCTCAGAAGCTACTCATGTATCAAACATTCATTCAGTGGAGTTTTCTGGCTTCTTTCATTTGGTGAGAGTGCAACCATTCTGGCATTAGTCCAAGCCACTAGTACTAACCAAAGAACAAAAATCTGTGGAGATGGACAGATCTTCCAGTGACTGCTCTTGAAGAGAGTTTTGTGCACACAGTTCTTTATGGCTTGCCTTGTCCTCCTGACTCCTACTTTCTGGGTGCCATCCTTTTTTCCATGTGACTCACCCATTTGTAATTCTGACACCAGGGTCCACGTTCTCATTTATCCCTTCAATATCTCTGAGGCAAATTGGAATATTGCGTAAATACATCCTATAGATCAGCCAATGCATACATTCCCAAGTAACTAAGCAATATGCATTCAGAAGTCTCTGCGTTGGGCTCTTATGCAGAAATGTAATATAAAACAATTCAATAAGAACTGGGCAAAATGGTAAGCTGGTGTTACACAGCAAGCACACTGATGTCTCCTGGGTTTCTGCTTCTTGCCTTGAAAGGGAGACTAGAATCAGAGAGCAGGTGAAGGAGTATTTACATTTACCCACAACACCCTATGCTTCTGCTACACCACCGCAAGCTTCACTTGGATTTTTTTTCCTTAGCCATCCAGCAGACCCCATGATTTTTGCTTCTTCCTATTTCATCTCTTTCTGCCCTGCCAAGGGAGCTTCTCTATGTGCTATTTCCTCCCAGCAGATGGCAGTATTCAATTTTGTTTCCTAGTAGCACTTTTCCCTGTTGGAGGCCTGGGCCCAGCAGCTCTCCCTACAAACCTTGTGTTAGTTTTGCAGTCCGGGTGGTCATGAAAGGAGGAAAGAAATGCTTGGCAGTGCCAAGGCGCATGTCTTTTCTGCTCAAGCATGCTCATCCAGCTCTTTTGAACTTTTGGATTACAGATAAAAATAACCACCATCCATAGTGAAAGGATACCCAGGTCACATGATCCTTCAGCCCTGGGCATGGAGTTAACTCCAGTCTCCTTTTTGCCTTGGACCTAGAGCCCAGAAGTTGTAACAGGACAACTAGCTTCGGGCTTCTGTTGTGACAGGAAGCAGGAAGGCAAGTTGTCACAGCAAGAGCTGTAGGTGGCTTGGTTGTGGTAGTTGCTCAATCAGTGGCACAGTGACTCTTGGCACATTTTCCAAGACCCACCAAGTCTGCTGTTTAATAATTTCAAGCATAACCTCATTATCTACCCCCATGTAGCTTTCAGGCCCTTGATAGAAGACACACACTGAAGAATTAATGGTGGAATGAGCTAGAAGCCAGCCCCTTGGTAGGCACCCCACCTGACTGCAGACTGGGCCAGCCAACACTTTTGTTTTGCAAAAGTATCCATTTCTTTCCCCACACCCAAAGAATTCTCATTTAGGAAAACATGGTGCATGTAAGGAGTCAAAGCAAATGGAACACTGGGTCTGGGGACCCCACTCACCTTAAACTGCAAGAAGTCGAGTCAACTCGCACAGCCCAGGTGGAGGAAACAGGAGCCCAGATAAGGAAGGAAACAGAAGCCCAGATAAGGCTCCTTGAATTTCTGGTCTGTGTCTGACTGGAGTGAAGTAAGGAATTTGGGGATCCCTGGTACCAGAATCAACCCCCCCCCTTTCTGTAACCACGCTGGCAGGATTCTGAAATGGGGAGAGTGAGTGCAACAAGAGTATGGAGAAATTTTTCTAGGGTGTCTGAAGCTGTCCAGGTGTGGGTGGGTGGCGTCACATTCAAATTTACAAACCTTTCATGGTGCCTAGTGGCTTGTAAGATCAAGTTCAGATTTGCTCACCTAGATAAAGGAGTTTCATCACTTGCCCTCTGCTGACTTCTCCACGTCTGAGAGCGTGCTGACTTCTCGGTACATCCTTGAAGAGGCTCTTGACAGCACTCATCCTGGAAAATGTTGCTCCAAGCCTTTTTCCCTTTGCCTGGAGAACATTCACAGCATCTTCTCCATGGTTGTCTTGAGTCCTGTGTCACTGTCCTTGTTTGTCCTTCAGCTTTGTCCCTTCTTTGTTCCTTGCTTGAGAATAAAGATCAAGTCTTATCTATCTTAAGAATCCAGCATGAGCCATCAAAAGGTCATCATGCACAGACAGTGAGTGACAAGAGGAATGAAGTAGAAACTTGTAGTTTCTTTGGAAAGTTATATCAAGTGAAGTTTTGCTGGGGCACACGGGTGAGATGATAAGCAAACACATGAAAGAATGTTTCCCTGAAGCAGACATAGGGGAAAGATTGTTTTGATATAGCAAACATGAAAGGATCTGTGATTCAGGAGTATAAAAATGACCACACAGAGTGAGAGATGAGCACTGAGCATTGGTTTGGTTTGCTCCACCTCACTATTCTTCACTAAAGACACACACAGTATTGCTTTGCCTTACATAGCATTTGTCTTAGTACTTTATTGCTATGAACAGACACCATGAAAAAGGCAACTCTTGTAAGGGCAACATTTAATTGGGGATGGCTTACAGGTTCAGAGGTTCAGTCCGTTATCCTCAAGGTAGGAATATGTCAGCATCCAGGCAGGCACGGTGCAGCAGGAGCTGAAAGCTTTACATCTTCATCTGAAGGCTGCTAGCAGAATACTGGCTTTCAGGCAGCTAGGATGAGGGTCTAATAGCTCACACCCACAGTGATATACCTGCTTCAACAAGGCCACACCTGCTCCAACAGGGCCACACTTTACAATAGTGCCACTCTCTGGGCCAAGCATATACAATCGATCACATTCCACTCCCTAGCCCCCGTAGGCTTGTTCAAATACATGAGTCTATGAGGACTATACCTAACCATAACATAATTAAAAAGTATATTTAGTCCAACTTCCAAAGTCCCCATAGTCTATAGCAGTCTCAACAATGTTAAAAGTCCAAAGTCTCTTCTGAGATTCATTCAATCACATACCTGTAATCCACAAAGCAAGACAGAAAACCAGCTGGTCAAACTCCAAACTCTGCATCTCCATGACTGATGTCAGAGCAGTCTTTGAATCTCCAACTCCTTTTACTTCTTTGTTAACTGCAACAAACTTCTTTCTCCTGGGCTGGTTCCACTCCCTGTTAGCAACTTTCCTCAGCAAATAGCCCGTGGCTCTGGCATCTCAAAACCTTGGGGTCTCCAAGGCAACTCATAGGCTCTCTTCATAGTGCCAAGCCTCAACTTCTTTGCTTGACCTGTTTAGTCCTGGGCTGTCAACTGCAACTGAAGTTGGACCTTCACCAGTGCCCTTCCATGGTCTCTCACAGTGCCAAGCCTCAGCTGCTCTTCATGATCTCTTCATGTCTTCAAAACCAGTACCACCTGGGTGAGTCTCACTCATTACTAAGTACAGCTGCAGCACAAGGTACAACCTTGGCTATCTCTGGAATATAGCTTCTTAGTGCTCTCAGAAAACACCAGAAGATTTCACCTCAGTGATGCTTGTCTCTTCTTAATCACCGCTAATTTCTTAGCTCTAGCTAACCAACATCAATTGTCCCAGTAGTTCCTTTTAGTTTTGACTCTAGAAGCCAGAGCCAACTTGGTGAAATTGCTGAGTTCTGCTTCCTGGGGATGGAACATGCCTCGCCCCCTCTTGTTGTCTATGAATGTATTCTCTCCCTAAGCTTGGTTATCCTGAAACTTACTCTATAGACTAACTTTGAATTTAGAGATCTTCATACCTGTCTCCTAAATGCTGGAATTAAAGGTGTGGTCGGCCATGCCTGGATTTATGTTTTTTCTCTACCTGGAACTTGCTCTGTACTAGGCTGGACTTAGAATCAGAGATCTGCTTGGCTTTGTCTCATTTGATTAAAGGTTTGTACCACCATGCTTAGACCTAAACTTAGCCCCACTCCCTTAATCTATTATCCCTTAGAATATTAGATTCAGTTGCATTCTACTTCCTGGTAACCCTTTAATACTTGAACCATATATTTTATATTTTTCCTTTCTCAGCTTGCTATACTTCTTCAAAACACTCTTCATGAAACTGGAACAAAGTGTCTGTTGTGCTTTTTGAGACTTCCTTCATCAATGCAATTAATATAAATCTCTTTACCTTAGCCTCAGGTAGACTCTTCAGACAAGGGCAAAAAGCAGCCACGTTCTTCACCAAAATATCACAAAAATGTCTCTAGGCCACAGACTGAAATTCTTCTCCAAAGAAACCTCTTGGGCCAGGTCTGAACAGTTCAAATCACTCTCAGCAACAAAGTCTTCCATATTCTGACTAGAATAGCCAATTAAGCTCCACTTGAATCATTCCACTGCTAAGTCACAAAATCCACATTCTTCCAGACAAAAGCGCGTGGTCAGGCCTATCAGAGAAATACCCTACTCTTTCTCACAGTACCAACTTCTGTCTTAGGGTTTTACTGCTGTGAACAGACACCATGACAAAGGCAACTCTTATAAGGACAATATTTAATTGAGGCTGACTTACAGGTTCAGAGGTTCAGTCCATTATCATCAAGGCAGGAACATGGCAGCATCCAGGCAGGCATAGTGCAGGAGGGGCTGTGAGTTCTACATCTTCCTCTGAAGGCTGCTAGCAGAATACTGGTTTCCAGGCAACTAGGATGAGAGTCTTAAAGCCCACACCCTCAGTGATACATCTACTCCAACTAGGCTTCACATACTCCAACAGTGCCACACTTTCTAATAATGCCACTCCCTGGACTGAGCATGTACAAACCATCATATCACTGTTGAGCTCAACTTGTGGTAATATATATAATTCAAATATTGTAATTTGAACTATATGGCTTGTGACGGAGAAGAAAAGTATCATGGGTTTCAGATCAAAGACCTGAGTACTAATGTGTTGAGTTGTGTGTTCCAGGCTGCACATTCTGCCATTCCATGCTCTAGTGTCTTCATTTGTCAGAAGGTGGAAATTACTCACATGATGGTTAAATGAGATGTGTGCTGTACTTTATTAGGAGAGGGGAGGAAACACTCTTCCCTCAAACCTCAGAAAGGAACCACTGCTACCCACATCCTGCCCTTAACCCTGGGAAGCTTATCCAGGCCTTGTGCTCAGCAGACCTGTCATAAATCTGTGTCATATAAAGCTACTACATTTGTGGGTGGTAAATTGTTATGGGAACTATGGAACTGAATGGATTTTTACCATCAAAACCAAGGAGAAATAACACCGTATAAATTTAATTTGAAATATATATTTAATTAATCCATTTGAACAAATAGATTTTAGATTTTAATAAAAAGCAATGTGTATTTTTTTAACTTGGGCTTCACTAAATAGATAAGTATAAAATTACTATATTTTCTAAATATAATAGAGTATTATATAGGGAAGATACATTAAGTCTCTTCAATCTAACTGGAAATGAAGTTTTTGAATTCTATTGTTTTTGTAGGACTTGGTTTGATGCATTTTAAAAACTGAATGGGCTTCTTACTTTTGTGTGTTGGTACAGTTTATTTTACATTGAATAAAATTTATTAACTTAGGTAATGTAAGGAGGTAGTGAGAGACAGATAGAGGGAAGGAGGGAGGGGAGATGGGTCAGGGGAAAGGAAGAAAGATGGAAGGATGAGGGATGAGGAAGAAGAATAGAGGAGAAGTTCTTGGTTTGGTGTTCTAATTGCTGTGAGGAAATATCTTGACCAAAAAGCAAGTGGAGAAGGAAAGGGTTTATTTGGCTTGCATTTCAATGTAGTTGTCATCATCTAAAGTAGTAAGGACCAGGAACTTAGAGCAGGAACCTAGAGGCAGGAGCTAATGCAGAAGTCATGGAGGGGTGCAGATTACTGGCTTGCTCCTCATGGCTTGTTTAGCCTGCTTTCCTATACAGCTCAGGACCACCATCTCAGGGGTTACATCATTCACAATGCGCTGGGCCCTCCCATGTCAATAACTAATTAAGAAAATGTTCTGTGGCTCTATCTTATGGAGGCATTTTCTAAATTGAGGTTTCCTCCTTTCAGAAAGCTCTAGCTTGTGTCAAGTTGACATAAAACTAGCTAGCACAGGCAGGCAGGCAGGCAGGCAGAAAGGTAGGTAGGAAGGAAGGAAGAAAGAAAGGCAGGCAGAAAGGGAAGGAAGAAAGAAATATAAAAGAACATGTTACTAGGTGAGAATAAACCCAATAACTACCACCACAACTGACAGCTCTGCTTCAGTCTGTGTGCAGCTTTACAACCTTCTTCCACTAAGTATACAGGTATTCTAAAAACACAAAGATTGTGAAACATTTGAAAAGTGTCAACTCCTTCAAACTGACAACACACATGCACATCTCTTATACACAAGCATAAAGCCACTGCCACTACAGAACACCCATCTCAGAAACAACCCAGGAAGCCTGTAAGTTTGTCCCCATGTCCTTTGAGTAAATGTACCCTTTATATTTTCTATAACCCATATGGAAACTCTGTTCATAGTCTCACTGTATAAAAACAACACCGATTTCTTACTTTCAAAACTTCTTAAAACAACCTTTCAGGTGCTAACATCATACAAGACCACAGAGATGTGTGAAAGCACTTTAAGTTACTAGCAATTTTAATTTTAATAGTTTTATAGTAATTTTAAGGGGTTTTCAGTGTTGTTTCACATGTGGTGCTTGAAATCAGCCATGCTCACTCTGTACCTGTTGCTTTTCTTACAGAAGCTAACACTGGAGCTGCACCTGACTACTGTGGTAGGATTCTTCAGATTTCACCCCAGATTTCAAGACCAACATGGTCTTTGTAAAGGAAGGCATCACTTGAAGGATCAAAAAACATGCCTATATGAACATGGAGAACACAGATGGCACAAATGTAAGTTCTAGAAAGAAAGCCCATTCTATTAGGCAAGTCAGTAAGTCTCTTTGGGGCCCGATTTTACCATGTGTAAAGTTGGAGGCTAATAGTGTCTCAGGAACTACTCAAGATCAGTTGGACCTCATGGACTCAGAGAAAGCCAAACATCAGACTTGGGTAATGCAGAAGCCTGAGTTGTCTGCACTGCTCTGTAGTCCTCATTTGCAAAAAAATAAAACTATTCAAAAAGGACTCTCAAGATGACTCAGCAGTTAAAGGGGATTGCTGCCAAGCCTAGTGACCTGAATTTGATCCAAGAACCCCACATTGCAGAAGAGAACTGATAAGTGTTTTCTTCTGACCTCCACATGTGGGCCTTGACATATACATATATACCACACATATAAATATACCCTAAGTAATAAATAAATCATTTGTAAAAAGAAAAATAGCAACGAAATGGGGGTGAATATATAGTTTCATTTATGCACACGGATGCAAAACAGTGTAAAAATACTTTTTATGGAGCCACTGCAAATTATCAGTTAAATTGAATTCACTGTTTAGTCTACATGCGCATATTCATCACCACTACTAGCATCTGTGCATCTCCATGGCAACTAGATAGCAAAAGAGGCTAACTATGTGGATGAATGTTGCTGGAAGGCTGTTGTTATTCAGGATCCTCTGGTTTATGCACACTGCTATCCATTTTAATAAACCTCTCTTTCCTTCCACGTACCAAATTCCTTCCTATTCTTCATGAATCTCACTCCTACTTGAGCTTGTCCATGGAACTTCTCATGATTGCTGTGTATATGATAGACCACTCTCTGGACTGTGGCCCAGGCTGGCATTGATTGGATCAACTTCTAAGTACTGTAGATCTGAACCTTTCATAGAGTCACTGAGCTGGAAGAGGCATCAAGGAGCATGTAGTACAGACCCCTAATTTTATAGATAAGGAGAATGTACTCCAGAGAGTTTGGCATCTTGTCATAAATAATTTCAGACAGTGACTGGGACCCTGGCTTCTTGGCTCTTGTCACCAGTTTTTGTGCCACTAAAGTAGGCTGTCGTCAGTGTTTCATGTTTTTGCAGATTTCTCCACTAGGTTGTAAAACCCATTTAGTAATGTTTTGACCCTAAAGTATGTAGCAGTGGAAAATAGTTACTTCTTGGTTATTTACATAAATACCAATCACATTCTCTGTAATAGAGGATGTAAATAATTTCTGGTCATCCTCAAGTTGTTGAGGGAGGAATATAAAGAATATATTGTCTAACTACACTGTGTCTAAAATGGCAAATTCTTTATTCTTCCTTCTCTTTACATAGTATGCTACTAATGTACTTCTGCTAATATGAGCCATGTACTCTGCTAATAATAGTGTATTCACGAATAGCATACTCATATTTATAGCTTGCATATGATATACACCAAGGCACTGAGATTCCATTAAGCATATACATGTCTGAGATTATATCCACCTCCAAATCCAGTGTTATAAAACTTCAGTGTCATCATACCAAAACTTATGGGACACAATGTAAACAGTTGTAAGAGGAAAACTCCTAGCTCTAAGTGCCTCCAAAAAGAAACTGGAGAGAGGAAACACCAGAAAGATCTAGAACAAAAAGAAGCAAATACACCCAAGAGGAGTAGATGGAAGAAAATAATCAAACTCAGGTCTGAAATCAACCAAATAGAAACAAAAAGAACTATACAAAGAATCAACCAAGCCAGGAGCTGTTTCTTTGAGAAAATCAACAAGATATATAAACCCTTAGCCAGACTAACCAGAGGTCACAGAGACAGTACCCAAATTATTAAAATCAGAACTGAAAAGGAAAAAATAACAATGGAAACTGGAAATTAAAAAATCATCAGGTCCTACTACAAAAGCTTATACTTAACAAAATTGGAGAATCTGGATGAAATGGACAATTTTCTAGACAGATACCAGGTGCCAAAGATAAAACAGGATCAGATTAATCATCTAAACAGTCCCATAATTCCTAAAGAAATAGAAACAGTCATTAATAGTCTCCCAAACAACAACAACAACAACAACAAAAGCCCAGGACCAGATGAGTTTAGTGGAAAATTTTATCAGACCTTCAAAGAAGACCTAATACCAATACTCTTCAAACTATTCCACAAAATAGACACAGAAGGAACACTACCCAATTCATTCTGTGAAGCCAAAGTTGCACTGCATATCTTCCCTTGGAGACAGAGCATTTTCTCTCTAATCAGGAACTTGTCACAATTTATAAGAGATTTTTTTCTACTTCTATCATGTTTAATGTTCCAAATAGATTTAAAAAACTGGTTGAGTGTAAATTACTCTTAGCTTCAGAAGATAGCATGTGTATTTAAGAGGAATTTAACTATTATAAGCTATTTTGATGACTTAAAAGTGTTATTACTAAGTTGTATATTTTAAAATAAATTTTATCAGTTTAACAAAAAAAGTTTAAAAAAAGGACTTCAGTGTCAGTGTTATGAAAGACAAAGACAAAACAAAAAAATATATATTTCAGATTAAAGGGATATGAAAAGAAATGTCCACAAAGTGTGAATTGGAATTAGGATTTGGGGAAGAAAATGAAGGATATAGAAGACATTTGATAATTGGCAAAATCAGATTTTGAACAATGAGTTTAGAGAATTATGTTGTGTTAATGTTAAACCTCCTAATTTTCTTACCACAGCATGTTTATACAAGGGGGAAAAGAAAGCATTGTTTTCTTGGGGGATTAGTGATGAAATATGTAAAGAGGCATGATGTTGCCAACCAAATTGTGTTTATGCATGCTTGCACGTATGCATGTGTGTGCATGTTTGTGTTATAAAACTATACACCAAGCCACACTGCCATCATTTTTCTTAGATCAACTATACCAACTTGCAAAAATCAAATCATCACAATTGGCCTGTGGGGATTGCTCACAGTCCTTCAGACAATGAGGGGTTCAGAGAGGATGGCTTATATGCCCACATGAGTAACCAACTACTCCCGACCAGTTTTGTGCATTTCTGCCCTAATTACAAGTGGGTTCAGGGATATGCTAGTAAGGGAACCTAATAAATTCACTGATTCCTCAAGGTGAACTTTGGTTAAACATAACTTGGTTTGTCACTGGGAGCTTGTGAGTAGGTATCCAACAAGTCCCGGTGATGCTATGAGTCCTAGGGAGAAGAAAAAAGTAGGGAGAGGTAGATAATAGAAAAATCTCTGTGGCTTGTGAGCAGGCATTGCCCAGAGCCCTAAGAGATGTATTCCATCATCAGGTTCATGTTTGTATCATAGTACCTAGGATGTAGTAACTAGCCCAAGGGATAAAAAACACATACACATTCAATTAATGGGTAAGCATGTTTCTGAGTGAGTATGGCCTTGTGTCCCATGTCTTTTAAAGTTCTCTGAGCTGACTAAGCAGCAAGTGGGCTGTTTTTGATCCCAAGAAGAACATTTTGATAAAGAAAAGAACAAAACACTTTCAGGAAGGTCAACATTTTAAGAAGCTTTTCTTGGAAATTCAGTCAGAAAGACCTCAAAAGCAAAATCTCTCGTATCTGCCTTAGAACTGTCCCACAACTTTTGTTCATATACTATGGAAAAATCTGATTCTGATATATGTTTTGTGCAGGCTGACCCACTGTAGAATATACATTGAGATATCCAGGACACAACTTGAGATACCGGTTCTTTGTTCCTAAACTGGCCAGTATTTGTATCAGATTGACACTAGTTAGAGTTCTCTGGCAAGAGGAACCTCAGGTGAGAAAATGCCTCCATCAGATTGCTTACAGGCAAGTCTTTAGTGGTGTTCTTGATTAATGATCAATATGGGAGGGCACAGTACATTGACAGGGGTGCCACCCCTGGGCAGGTGATCCTGGTGCCATAAGAAAACATACTAAGCAAGCCTTGGAGATCAACTCAGTAAATAGTGTTCCTCTGTGGTTTCAGCTTCAGTTCCTACCTCCATGTTCCTGACCTGACTTTTCTCATTGATATATTGTGATCATCAGGACTAAAAAATAAGCTGAAATAAAGGTTTTTTAAAAATTATTATTCCTAAATTGCTTTGGGTCCTGGTGTTTATTTGTTTGTTTGTTTTATCATAGAAATAGAAAGCTAATTAGGATTTCAACTAAACACATACAAAAGAATAACATGGAAAGCTGTGTCTTTAAGGGGTACCTCTGTGGGTCTCAGGACTCAAGTACCCACAGTCTAACCCAGCAGTGGGACTAGCACTTAAGGGCATCAAACCCCAAACTTCCTGTGATTCTGCCACTTGTTAAATAATACTGGCAAATTGCCAAGGTCTTTATAACCCAATTTCTTTGCCTATAAGAGAACCCTGACCAGGCTATCTATCTTCTACATTTTGTTCAGCAGTGGTGATTGTGAGTTCATCAATAGCCCTCTGGATGATGCCAAAAAAAGTTTTGAGGTGAATTAGAGACACTTATAATGTTAAGTTTTAAATTAAGAATCCATTCCCAGGGTTGTAGACACTGATGTGAAATGCCCGAGTTGTTCTTTCTGTGTCCACCAGTGGACTCCGACACAGCCCAGTAGTTCTCTTGTCAGAAGCTGCCTGGTAACAAGAGTGTTCCTGATTCCGTGAAAAGCAAAACCATATGCATGTTTATGACTTCCACTTCTGACCAATGCTCAGGGAGTGTTCATTGGAAACTCCCCTGCTACAAATTGGGTTAACGTGTGAAACCTCATTGTATTAAGGGGGTGAGGGGGATAACAGTGAGTAAGATGGAATGCTGGGAGAGTTGGGTTGAACTGATTGTCTAATGAATGTAGGGCATAATTTCTCCTCCAAATATAAGCACCTGGGTGTCTTCTCTTTCCCCTCTCCTCCAGTCTTAGAGTGCATGCCCCAGAACTGTTTAGATCAGATGAATTTATGAATTAATTGCAATTAAATGTAGCAGGCCAGTGGTTCTTTGGAGCTTTGGGAAATCCCAGTCCTGAGAAAGTGACCTTTAGCGCTGTTATCCCTGTCCATTTGCCAGATATCTTTTTCTCTCTCCATCTATACCAGGTGATTGAACAAAAGAAGCAAGTGAGGGTGGAGAGAGCACGGGCTGGAGCTGTTGCCCTGGTCTGCACTATTGAGTCATCACCATAATGTGCCAAATTACTCCAATGAGTCTGGTCATGTTCGCATTGAGCAGGCGGGAGGATATTCTGAATGACTCGCACGAGGACATGAAATGCCAGCGGGATTCGTATAATCAACATCTTGGCCTGTGCCAAGAAGGGTGGGTGGAGTCGTGTGCCACATGCAAGGGATTCCTAAATGTTTACTCTAATTTACTGGCTGGTTATATTTGACTTCTGTGGGTTGGCACAGCAACCATTCTGTTTAATTCTGGCTCTTCTAATTGTTGGGGGAACACTTGAGGACTTTTAACCTAATGTTTAAGACGCAGTTGTTTGGGGGCCTCTGTGCCTTCTCCTTTGGAGAAGGAGAAGCCGTTGATCTTTCTGCTTCAGTTCATCTGCAAGCTCTAGGATGGACAAGCTTATTTTTTTTGCTCCTGGATTTTACTGCTAATAAGTACTTGTCTCTCTCACGCTTTCTTTCTCATTCTATTATACAATGGAGATGATCATAGACCCTTTCGGGGATTATTGGAAAAATTAAACAAACATGTTAACTTAGCATGACAGTGTGGATATAGTAAGTTCTCAATAAATGCAATTTGGCTACGGATTCCCATAATGCATTATCCTGAGTTCAATATGTGTAGATCAGACAGGGTTGTTTGGGCTCCCAAACACTCTTACATAGAAGTGACATTTCTACCCAAAAGGCCATAGAAACCTAGACTCACTCAATGCTAGATACCCACAACACCTTACAAACTTCACTGCTACAATTCTGGTCACTTTCAGAAGGGTTTATTTAAAGGTTGATGTCAAAATAGCTTTTGTCACATGCTGCTGTTCACCTAAAGACATAGAAAGAAGAATTTTTAGTTCTGTTCTCTGAAGACTCCTGCTCAGCACTCTTTCTATTCTGGGCTCCGGCCTCTCTGGCTCCAGTGTACACCTGAATTGCCTAGGGATCTGTTCAGACACAGCTACTGATATAGCAAGTCTAGGGAAAGCTGGGATGGGCTCAAGGGATGCAAGTCTGTTGCTTCACAGCATGTGCTGTGAGCAGTGAGCGTGAGCGTTTGCCTGCTAGGCTGGGTCAAGCCTAGGCACCCAGCAAGTGGTGTTGAGCTAATGCCCATCTTATAGGTTACCTCAGTAACACTGTGAGGTAGGGGAATACATGAGGTGTCTAGGAATACACGTCTCAACTCTGGCTGTCTATTAGAGTCACTTGAGCTCTACAGCATTCCTGAATCTCCATTGTCCTAAAGAAATGAAAACCTCGATATGGGTGCAAGACTGGCAGCTCAGAGCTTAGCACATGCACTGCTCTTATAAGAGATCTGAGTTCAGTTCTCAGAACCCATGTCTAGTGGCTCAGTACCCTAGCTTTGTGGAACACACATAAACACACACACACACACACTCACATAATTGTACACACACACATTTTAAAAAGTAACAGAAATTAAAACAGCAACAACAACAGCCTTGACAGGGTTTGCTGATGGTTTGAACATTTAGAAGACTAACATACATGACATAAAGCAACAAACAAAGATAAGCACTGCTGCATTAAGACAGAGATCTCCAGCATTAGTAAGTCTCAGGAAGAGTGGAAACGGTTTGCTAAAATGAAGATTACCTGGGCTCCATTCCCAATATTTTTTTTTTTTCGAGACAGGGTTTCTCTGTATAGCCCTGGCTGTCCTGGAACTCACTCTGTAGACCAGGCTGGCCTCGAACTCAGAAATCCACCTGCCTCTGCCTCCCGGGTGCTGGGATTAAAGGCCTGCGCCACCACGCCGGGCTCCAACATTTTTTAATGTATTTTTTGAGACAGAGTTTGTACACGTATGTTTGAACTCAATGTTGATCTTTCTGCCTCAATCTCCTAATGCTGAGGTTACAGTTGAGTGTACCTAGCCCTTTTAGTTTTTCTTAGTGGTATTGGGAATTGAACCAGGATCGTGGGCTTTGAGGGCCTTAGTCTCGTTGGAAGAGTAATCTGCCGCTTTGCTCCATTTCTTGTAGCTCTGCCAGTGTTCCTAGTTTTTGTAGGGATGCAAGGATGCCTGGGAAATTTAACCTCTAAGCTCCAAGTGAAAATGAGAACTGCTATTTGTGGACCACACAATGAGAATTACTCTGCTCTAGTATACAGTAGGTTATCTATTCTCCATCTCTCCATCTGTTCATCTAGCATTCATCATTCATTATTCATTAATTCACTCATTCATTGAATGCTTGCAGAACCCATACAGGGATACAGTTCTTTCATATATTTATCTTATTTTTAGTTATCTGTCTCTGTCTCTCTCTGTCTCTGTCTCTGTCTCTGTCTCTGTCTCTGTCTCTCTCTGTCTCTCTCTCTCTCTCTCTCTCTCTCTCTCTCTCTCTCTCTCTGTGTGTGTCTGAGTGAAAATGCCCACAGATGCCATAAGCTTGTTGGTCACCTAGCTCTCAAGGTATAGCAGTTGTGAGTTGCCTGCCATGAGTGTTGGGAACTTTGAAAGAGAAATACATAATCTCTTAACCACTGAGCATCTTTCCAGCCCCAGGACATATCTCTTAACAGTTTGGAAAGAGGCATATTAGCAGGTAGGCAGGTAGTGCTGGACACATTTGGGGATGCATAGGGAGGCATTGATCCCAGGGAGTGATGTGTACATCACCACCTTGTCAGAATTAAGTACTAGATACATTGGTATTGGGGAAAGCAACAGGCAAAGATAGTCAGGCAGAAGTCACCTGTGCTTAAAGGCAATCTTGGGAGCATCAGAGCCTGTGAAAAATCCAGTGCCAGAAAAGAAGGGAGTTAGAGTGGAAAGAGTAAGATGAGGCTGGAGAGATAAGCAGCAGCCAGCTCACAAAGAACTTCATGTGCCATTTAGAATTTATTTCAGGGACAGGAGGGTGTCCGTGAAGGATTTCAAGTAGGAGAGAGATGTGGTCAGCATCACGGCTTGAAAACATTCTGGTGGAGGGTGGAGAACAGAGTGTGATAGGTAGGGAGAGAGGTTTCAAGAAAGAAAAGAAAAAGAAAAGAAAAGCTATTGTCATTTTTAAATGTTTACTTTCAAATTGTTTTAGTAGTGCGTTTTTTTTTTTTCTTAGACAAGATACAGCTTGCACTTAATGTATTAAGCCTGGAATGGGCACAGGAGAGTGGACAGTGGGTGAGTAAGGCAGGTAGACCATCTTTTAAGAGACTGACATGTGAGCCAGAACCACAAGTGAACAGTAGAAAAAGATGACCATTCAACTTAGGATTTATCTCAAATGTCTTTGGAGGAATTTGTTAACAACTCCAATAATATTTAATTCAGTGATAGATGCTTGATCTAAATTTATCACGTCAGGGTGGACAACACAGGAAGTAACTGGTTTAGGAGGGTAAACAGTGCAGCCATGAAAGCATTGAAGTTGTCATCTGTACAATTAAAATTTGGCTTCGGTGATGACAACCTTAGCCAAGGCCAGAGCCCATATTCTTTCTCAGCCTCTTCCAACTATAGCCAAAGAGACATGGAACTGAATGGGACCAACCGTTCTTCCTTCTTCATACACACACACACACACACACACACACACACACACACACACACACCACACTTTGTGTACATCAACCTCAGGGTGGAAAACTGTCAGAGTCTGGTCTCTCTGACGTTCATGTCCATCCACAGACTCCCAAAGCACCACATTATTTTTAAATTAGAAATTTCTGAACACACAGAGGATTCAGAGCTCTTACAGCTAAATGCTAAGGAAATATTTATTGATGTCAAGACACTTTAAATTATGGTCTTTGCCTCCTAAAATATTCCCGGAGCTGTCAAGTTAGCCATGAAAGGAAATCCTCCAACCTTTCTACCGTGTTCAATTTCTAGCTCCTTTTGGAAATGAACATGTTCTACTTTTTACAAGAATTGAAAGGACAGGTGCGATTGTTGGCCGACTGATATGCAACACATTCTTGCTGTCCATTAGCCGATTCAGCCTTCCCAGGGGTAGCATAGAAGATGTTTTCATTATAGGAGAAAAATGACATGTATAGAAATTACCTATTGTGTTGTCCAAAACAACATATCTGGCATGCCAGAAAACTGGAACTAGGTTCGTCTGACACAAAATCCTTATCGGTGAGCTTAAAGAATGTAAGTGAAGACACTCTTCTTAGCTGGGGGAGGATCAAGGACCCTGAAGGGGATTAGCACTCTACAGGAAGACCAACAGAGTCAACTAACTCAGGAGACTGAACCACCAACAGAAGAGTACACACTGGCCGGACCTAGGCCTTCCCACATATAGGTAGCAGATATGAAGCTAGGTCTTTATGTGGGTCCCCCAAAACTGGTGTGGGAGCTATCCCTAAAGCTGTTGCCTATCTGTGGAATACGATCAGGGCTGCCTTGTCTGGCCTCAGTGGGAAATGATGCGCTTAGCCCTACAGAGATTTAATGTGTGTGTGTGTGGGGGGGGGTAGGGTGGGCTGATGAGGGGGTGAATAACCAGGGGGTCCCACCCCCTCAGAGGAGAAGGGGAGGGAGGGACAGCAATCAATATGTAAAGTGAATTAAAAAAAAACAGAAATATAGATGGAGATAAAGAAAACACTAGAAAGCACCTTGCCTCAGCATTGTGAACTAGGACTAGGATCCAAGGGAAAACCTCTCCTAAGATTAAAAAGTATTTTATTCTCTGAAGCCGGAAAAAAATTACTCTTCTTGAAGAAAACTAAAACTGAATTAAAAATTCACGTCCAGCTTGTCATTTGAAAAAGGAGTAAAGAACTGTGCACTGTGGTGCTGAGCCGCATCCTGCCCCACGCTCAGATCTGCTAAGGCAGAACTTCTTTGAGCTTCAAACCTAGCTCTTACCCTTGATCTTCATTTTTGCCACATGAAGTGGTGCCTTGAAAGGCTGGGTTCTGTGTCCTTTCAAAGTGGACTGCAATGCCCCCTCTATTTGATCCTGAAAGCAGTAGGTGGGAGGTGTTGGCT
Organism: Mus caroli; assembly: GCF_978045245.1. Lineage (NCBI taxonomy): Eukaryota > Metazoa > Chordata > Mammalia > Rodentia > Muridae > Mus > Mus caroli. Next base: position 46,491,891 of record NW_028227257.1, on the reverse strand, counting down.
AGACCTCATAGTTTTCAATATTGAGTGTTTATCCTCACTGTACCCAACCCAATGCCATTCACTGAGAATGCATAATGTAATGGGGGCGGGGGGTTCTGATGCTAACACCAATTAGGTGTTAATGCAACCATCTACATCTGTCCTTGGCTCTTAGCTATGAAGTAATACTCATGGACATAAATTGGTATATCCTGGAATTTATCAGAAGTACAACTGTACACAAATAAGGATCTACCAGGACTTGGTCACAATGTACACTTTAGAAAGCTCCCCCTTCCTCCTAATCCAGGCACCCAAACTTTGAGAAACCTACAAAACTGTTCTATGGAAATGGGCCTTTCAGTTTATCTGGGATACACAAGCTGCATAAAAAAAAAAAAAAAAAAAAAAAAAAAAAAAAAAAAAGAGAGAGACACGGGGCCTTTCAGAGCTTGTTTCCTACTGCATAACTCACCAGATCTTTAAAACTGGAATGTGAAGCAAGGGTTCAGCCAAGGAACTGGTGAATGCTAATGGAGCAATCTGCTCTCCCCCGACAGCTTTTAGCGCTGACTTCTGGAATGTGTTTGATGAAAGGAAAGCTACTTCTTCAGAGGGAAGATCCTGATGCAGCCAGGCTGAGCTTAGGACCCACAGAGAACAATACCCAATGTTATCAGCATTTCCTTGGCCTCCAGATCCATCCCCGACCTGGCAACAGAAAGGAAAGCATGTTTTAAAGGCCTCGCTGTCAGCTGCCAGTCTTATGTAGGCTTTCCTCTTCTTCAAGGGAATTGAGGTATCATTGATCAACTCTTGCTTAGATTGAGAGCTTCTTTGTGGTAGCTTTTCCCCAACAGATCTGGCACCAGGAGCACAGAGCATAACTTCCACTTACCTGCCCAAACCTTTTGGGTTTATTAAATACCAAATAGGAAGAGGAATTTTTCCTTCTTATCAAGTTTGAGTTCCATTTATCAATAAATAGTTAAAAATGGGGTGTGGGGTATTTACTTAATGCTCTAGACTTTCCCCAGTGTTTCAGGAAAATAAAGAACCTAAAGAATTGCACATAATCAGCATCACCATATACCTAACCATTGGGAATCTCAAAGTGACCTTCCAAATAAACACCATTCACTTTTATCACCATGGTTAAGGGCGGTTGTTAATACTAACTAGTTAATCTTAGTGAAGATTTCAAAATGTGGCAATAAAGGGTTAGGCTACCTAATGATCTTTGGGCATAAAATGGTAAGGGAAGATCCAGCTTTATCAAAAAGAGATACATTTGAGAGAAAGTTGTGTTGACAGTTTTTATTTTACACACACACACACACACACACAAGACCCATAAAAAATACCACCACCCACCTTTTGGGTTTCATTTCTGGGCTTAGGTCAATATCTGGGAGTTGGGTTCACTGACCATCTGCCCCCACCCCAGTCACTCTTTTATTGGGGTTGGCAAGCCTTCCAAGGTAACTGTGGGCAGTTAGTAAACCCACCTGGGGCTTATAAAGATACTCGGCCCTTGATTAGCACTTAACAAACTGAGCCAAGGACATCGAGTTTGTACACCTGGCTGAGAAGGACACACTGATCAGAATTAATCAAAACTGACATATTTTAAATGACTATTATAAATAGATAAGACATCTAGTGTGAATCTGGCATGTTGGACCTAACAGGAAACCCCAGAAAAGAGTTTTAACTTCACCTGGGAATTCTGTAGGCTCTATAAAGGAATCTTAAGTGTTTCTTCTAGTTACCCTCACAGGTATTGTTAGTTTTACAGCCTGGTCTCTGGGAGGATTATCAGGGCTCAGGCTGTATAGCTTGGCCATCGGAAGATTTGCTTTCCACTGGGAAGATGGTTTATTTTTTTGTCTTTCTTCAGCTCCATAGTTACATGGGGTTCTCGGAAAAGTGAGGTTGTCTATTGATAAACCAAGTTCTCAGAAGGGTGAGGCACTTGTGAACAGAAGACAACAGCCAGACAGTCAGGCTTCCGCCCTGTGACTCTCCCTAGCTGTGCTTGGGAACACAGTCATGTCTTTATGCAGAAGGAGGCTTTCCCTTGAAGCACACCTGATTACACTCAACCTGGATTCAAAGAGCCCTGCGCCATGTCAAAGGAAAATGTTCTATCATAAATCTGCAGAATTGGAAAAGGTCAAAGTCACTCTCAGTAATTAGCCTGCTGAAATACAGTGGTCTGCTTTTTGTTTAACCTTTTAAGGAAAGGGCTCAGGTCCCACATGCTCCAACAAGCAGCCTTTCATCAAGCACACCCTCCAGGCTCCTGCCCCTCTTTCCTTCCCCAACCTGCAGCCCTGGCAGAGCATGGTTTTAGTTTGTTGCTTAAATTCTCCAGCCTTAGCTGTATTTGTCTTTCCTTCTCAGTATATTCTCTGCACTGCTAACCACTTGAAGTTCATGGAAAGGTACCACTTTGGAATAAAGCAAGCCGCATAGAGAAAAATCTGGATGTCTATAATATGTCATTTTCAATACCCAGAGAAATCTGTAGGCATGCACCAGTAGCTCCAAAATATGTTGTTTTGGCCAACCAGGTTAAGCAATCAAGCTTATTAATTCATTTAGCTTTTCTCCTATTTTGTTGAACATCTCTGGATAATTTAATAGCTAATATATTGTAGATGTGTGTTGTGTCATCTCCACTGAGATATGCTTTTCATGTCAAAATCACATTGGATTTTGAAGGCAGTTAAATGAAAAACATGTTAAATAAGATTACTTCATGTTGATTAAGTGTTGAAATAATAATAGTTTGGATATATTAGGTTATATAAAAGACATAATTTAGCTTGATTTCACACTCAGGAGGCAGTGGCAAAATAATGAAAAGTCTGTGGCTAGCCTTAGCTACATAACAACCCAGTTTTTAAAAACCCAAGAAGAAAAGACAGAGATGACTTTCACCTGCTTCATTGCTTTAAGAATTATAAAAAGTATGAAACTGCAAACACGGCTAGCATATCTCCACTGCGAAGTACTGGGCAGGGGATCATTTGCCTTCCAGGTATGAGAAGAGAAAAAGGAGCAATGTGAGAAATTTCTTTGAGAATCACATGCTCTGCCATCTAATTCTGTCCTGCTTGGGGATATATATATATATATATATATATATATATATATATATATATATATTTCTTGCCTTATTTTCTTGAAGAAAATAAACAGTTCTTACTTATTTTGTTGCTTTCTTGTTTTTTCTTTCTTTACTTCTTCTTCTTCTCCTCTTTGCAAGCACAAAGCATAATGGGATATAGTAAATTAATAGGACAATTCCTAAATGAAGAGATTGGTGTGAACTTTCAAAGCGAGGCTTAGTAATTACTACATCATAGTGATTACTACATCTACTGACTTAATAGGCTCAGATTCTTTGAGAGAAATCCTGCCTCACGTGCTGTGAGTGAAAAGAAAACTGACTTCTGAGCGGAGTAACTCCTGTGCAGAAACCTCCTTCCTTCTCTGCCGTGGCAGTCAGTTACCTATGCTATGGAAGTTGTTTCTGGAAGCTGCATCCCCAGATGCCTGAAGACCTACAAGAAATACTTACTTTCAGCTGGTGAATATCAGGGACTTTCCCATGGCAACAGCACCTTGTTCCTGCTGAGAAAGCACAGCTATTTGATTATAAACCAGGCAGAAGGCTGTAGCTGCAGGTCTAGCTCCAGAAATCTTACATTTGTACGGATGTTTATTTTTTACTAACTAAAAACAAAGAGGGTATTATTGCAATCTCTTGCATCAAGAGTGAGCTCCACTTACAATGTCAGAGTTGGTGTGTCTGCATTTCAAACCTTAATTGAACTGATAACAATAGCAATGCGTTAAGAGTGTCAATCAGATTACTATGGGAAACTTCTCCCTTGAGCAAAAGAGGCAAGTATGAATGAAGCAACCTTTTAAAGGGCAGTTTCGGATCTCCTTGAGTGGCACTAATTGATATTTCTTGGATCATTTGGCTCACTTTGTCACTGGTTTTGAAAACTAATTGTGTTCCCTGCCTTACTTCACTGAGCTGATTTATCAAGAATGTAGTATGGAGATCTTGTTGAAAACGTGTGACTGAATGATTAGTGAACTTGGGAGACACGAATTCAAAGGGGATTAATCCCAATGAAGCGACCCCCCCAAGTAAAGAGTGAAAAGACATAAGGTAATCGAATCTAGTCAATTTCTAGTAGAAACTGAGTCTCAAGCTTGGCGTTGACACGTCTGGCTTAGAGAAGCTCAATCCTTCATCTCCCAAACTTGACTTTGTACGATGCACTTCTAGATAAAACATTTATTATCCATATGTATTTCAACTCCCATGTCTTCTCTCACCTTGCAGGAGAGTTCCCATTTATGGCACTGATTAACAATGTAGAAGATAAATGTATCATTTTGCTATACACTGGAATAGGGCAGTATGGCTAATGGGATATATATTTTGACACTGGTTTGTGTCTTTGGTACTCCAACTGGAGGTACTAACTAAACCCTATTGTTTCGTGAGGCTCTAAGAATGTTCAATGTGTCACCAGACTGAAATAGAGACTCTTTATAGAAGCTGAACATAGTGCTAGTAGGACCGTGGAATGGACTCACATTGTACACACCCTTTTTCTGGCTGACACATTGGCAAAGGAAATGAGAAAGATGTGGGAGAGTCTGGGTTATTCTGGGAGCAAAATCTCCTTCAGGCTAAGTGGCTGGTGAATTAGTTTCTTCCTTCCCTGGGTAGTGTGCATCCTGCCTGCCTTGGAGTGGCCTCTTTAGAAGAAGAGTCTGAGATGAAAAGTCAGATATGAGTGATTTACTGAAGGAGTGCTGGGGTGGGGAGAAGAAGCAGGAGGGGCAGGGATTAGAGGTGAGTAAGCATGTGATCTCCTGTGCTCCAGCATCAGCTTGGGCCGTGGGGCACAGGCACACAGGATAGTCCATTGTCCCACAGCAACAGTCAGAACTTTGTGTCAAGAAACTGTTTTTCAATGTTCCTGACTCAGAGTATCATTATATATGCATTGTCCTAAGTAGAGGACAGAAACTGCTGGGGAAAGTGGCTCCTGACAAGTCATAGCAACTGTGGAGAAGGTGGGACAAGAGGTAGGTTGAGAGGCACTAGCTATGGCAACAGCTAGGGCAGTGAGAGCACACGCCCAGGAAAGAAGACCTTGCCAGGGCATCCTCAATGATAGCAGCATCCTGCTGGTATTGTTCTCTCCATGCTCCAGTGTGCTCCAGGCTTCCATATCCCTTGTATGCTAACTTCCTATTTCACCAATCTAAGACGTGTCTGCTCGTGGACCAGGGACGGGCATACTTAACTTTTCCCCTGAAAGCCTCTTCCACCTTGGAGAATCTACTGCATTCTCTTAATACTGCATTCTCTTAAACTGGCTGGCCAGTTTACCTTTTATGGCAATAAATGAACTTCTGTAGAGAAAATATCAAGTCAAGGAGCAGTTGTGAAGGTAGAGAGGTCAGGATGTCTGTTGTGTGGCAATTTCCTGAGATCAACTTTCATGTTGGAGGGTCTCTTAAGACTTCTCATGTTCTATAGCAGTGGTTCTCTACCTTTCTAAGACTGTGACCCTTTAATACAGTGCCTCATGTTATGGCAACCTCAACCATAAAAGTATTTCCTTTGCTACTTCACAACTGTAATTTTGCCACTGTTATGAATCATAATGTAAATGTCTGACATGCAGGATATCTCATATGCGGCTCCTGTCAAAGGGTCATTAGACCCCCCCAAAGAGGTCATGACCCACAAGTTTAGAACACTGATCTAGAGGAAGATGAAGTATTCCACCTTTCAGGGAAGGAGTTATGCTCAGAGAGTATAAGCAACTGAAAGTGTTCTCCAAGCCCCTGAAACTGACCAGACTCACTAGGTTGCTCCTTCCCCAAGTATATTATAATCCATAAGGACTTGTACCAGCCATACCAGTGGAAAGAGACAGTTACCAGACCAATTGCCTAGAAGACTCTTCAACAAGCTGAGCTAGCCTGGAAAGGCTTAAAGCTGTTAAATCAATAGGAAGCCACCAAAACAATCCCAACTCCCCTGAAGAGGTTCAAACCAATTAACCTAGGTGAGATCAAAATTCTTATACCTGTGAATTGCCTGCAGACTGTGCAGTGTACTCCCGGTTTCACAATTCTGGCTGTGACCCAGGATGGGGTGGGCTTTGAGTCATTTCTGCTCATATACATAGCCCCTTGGCCATATCCCTGAAAGTAACCCAATAAAACTCATTGTTAAAGGGTTGGACTTTGCCGATACCCCTACACTGGTCTTCTGTTGGTTCCATATCTGAAGTGAGTAGATGTTTGTTCATATATTACCAGAAAGAGTGTCACATAACCATGCCAAATTGAACCAGTAACTCTTGCCTGTCGAGAGCTGGATACAGAGCCTCACCAGGGCTGACCAGGCACACCGAGCTTTCCCCCAGCCCCTGCCACTGACTTACTTAACGTTGTTAAGTCCACATATAGTATATGAAATTTGGAGTGGAACTTTTAGAGTCCAGATGCTAAGGAGACCTAGTATCTCCAGGAAAAGCTATAATTGGGGCTAACCCTATCTGGGGAGGCAGTGAGGGTGAGGCCTATCTTGCTCTCCTTGGCAGAGAGCAGCAAGCCACCCAGGCAGCCATAGCTTCCTCTATTTTGTTGTTCTTGTTTGGGATTTTCTGTTTGTTTGTTTGTTTGCTCATTTGTTTGTTCATTCATTTGTTTTATTTCTACTTTTTAAAAAATTTACCTTTGTCTTTCTATTTTTTTCCTCATCTTCTTTCTCTTATTCCAAAGTCATGCAGGACCCTAATAAACAATTCCTCTTCGTCCTTTTAGTAGACAGTGGTGTCCAGGGATGGGGACAGTCTACATTACCCAGCCAGGACATGCTGAGCGCAGGCATTATACAGAAAAATACAATTAACCATCTGACCAACTGGCCGAGAGTCTAGATGAGCACCCTTCATCCTCAAGAAAAACTACTGCAGTGGATAGGGAGTGGGGTATGGACCTAGACCGTCCGCTCTCACTACTGACTCTGCTGCCAGCTCTGTGAACTTTGAACATGTTGCTAACCTTGCCCTGCCTTCCTTCCATCAAAACTCCCCCTAGCGCTTGACTCTTCAGAGCTCAGGGTACATGTTGTCCAAGACACAAGTAGTATAAAAAAACTCAGCAGCAACATAAATCCTCATGAAGGCATTCAAACACAGAAGTAAAAGGATCAACCTTCATGGTGTCCTAAATAGACAATGCAATCATGCATTGCAAAGAAACCAGAACTTTCTTAAAAGCCTATACAGAAAACACTCCGCACCAGAGTGTGAAACAACTTCCCTGAGATGCTGAGGAGAGCAAGAGCCAGTCATCCTTCAAGTATTCCAGCCACAGAGCAGCACAAGCTTTCTTGAGCAAGCAAACAAACAAAGCATCACAGCGTTTAATCCCATCGGCCAATGAGAGACTCAACAGGAAACCATGAACCAGGGTCTCTGTGATAAAACGTTGCTGATGGTAAACATTCGTGTTATTTAATAGCAATAAAAGCCAAGGAGCCATGGAAGTCGCTGTTACAGAACAGAATGTAAGTGTCATAAAACTAAAATATAAAAAATAATATACACAATAAAACAAGGAATGCACATTTCCACATTCTTCCATCAGAACAGACAATAGATACTATCTAGGGGCTATGTTTGCACATTGTTCTTTTAAGCAATAGTTGAGGGACAATCGATTTTGTGAAGAAGCGCCTTGTTCTTTTCGTTCTGAAGTTGAATCGTTCCTTGCCTTTTTCCGTCTTCAACTTTGAAGTCAAGACAAATGGCCGCTAAAACTTCTGTTTTAAAATGTCAACCTGATTCATATGGACATACATATTGATTATTAATCTCCTGCTCATCTTCTCTTTAGTCCAGACATTCATCCTTCTCTCCCCTTTTCTCTATCTGCATACAGACATATAAAGGTGCCCATAAAGAAGATCTTCAAAACTTAGTGGCCATTGTTTCTGGGTGAAAATGGCCCCATGTAATTTTAAATTTTATTTTTAATGTTTCATCACTTGAGTGGTCTAGGATGACATTCATCATTCTCATATGAAAGCTATGACGATATCACTTTCAGACAAGAATGGACCAGGTGTGGCGAAAGACTCCTTTAATCTCAGCTTTTGGGAGGCAGAGGCAGGCAGATATCTGTAAATTTGAGGCCAATCTGGTCTCATAATTAGTTGCAGGCTAGCCAGGGCTACATAATGAGACCTTGTCTTGAAAAGAAGTAGGCAGGGTAGAATAGGGAAGAAATATTCCAATATTGTAAAGTGAAAATGGGCATAGATAACTTTATGTATAACATTGGATGCAAATGCATGTAGACACCTACCCCTTATCTTGGCATGATTACCAAGCAATAGTGCTATCTAGAGTGGCTGAGAGATTTATTTCTAATCTTCCAAACTAACATATTGTAATGTTTAAAACACAAACAACAGGGGCTGTAATGATAGATCAGTGGACAAAATACTTTCAGTGAAAGCATGGGGACCGAAGCATACAAATAAAAATCTGGGTAGGCACTATATGAATGTAAATTTAGTGTAGGGTGGAGGGGTGGAAGGTGGAGGGATGAAAGATGCCTGGAACTCATTGGTCAGCCAGTCTAGCTTTATCTCTGAGCTCTAAAGTCAGGGAGATGTGCTCTCTCAAAAATTAAGGTGGAGAGCAAGAGAGAAAGGGCTGAATTCAACTTCAGGCCTTCATTTGCATGGGCATGCACGTGCATAGAAGTGCTAAGAAGCAATGAGGACTGAGGTGAGGAGATTCACTCTATCTAGAGAGATGTCTCAGTCAGTAGGGACACCAGCCCTCTTACTAGAAGACAACACAGAACAAGATGCTCTGGATAGGTTAGGACATGGGGTTTACCTCCAACTTGCCAATTTTAAGGCTAATTCAAACAATAATTCTGAAAGGGTGCTACAAAGACTATTCAATACATACAATGGGCTTGGAGCTGGAGCACTGGCTGCCATTTTCTGATTTCTATTCATAAAGGGCAAACCTTTGGACAGTGGTGGGGGAGCTGTAGAAATACCAGCAACATGAACAGCATAAGTTAAATTATACAGCCATGGACAAAGGGGGCGTTCCCATTCCTCCTTCTAATATTTTAGAAACCCTTTTCAATGAATGGAAATATAACCAACAAGCATCCACAGAGGAGGTGATGCCTGACATCCGACATGGACACCTAAGAACTCCTAGAGTCGTCCTTGAACAAAAGCAGAGCATAGAAAACACCTCCCAACAAGGCTCAGAGAAATAAGTAGCTCAGTGAGACACTGTGGAGAGCATTCCTTGGACCTGAGCCTGACATCTCCATTTCTGCCAGCCTGCTTGAACCACCTGTGACATGGCTTCCTCGGCTCCTTTGCTTATTGCCTTCCTTTTCATAAAAAGAACTTGGTAGTAACAAGTGTGGCATCAGTACACAAGACAGCATGCACTTTTGCCAAGATCCTACAATATTATTATGTGAGAAAGCCCAGCATGCCACCTGCTTAAGGACCTTCCGTAAGATAGTCCCAATCACTAACTGTTTGATTAATAATCCTGTCTGTTTCCAGGGAACATGTGCCTTTGATCAGTGAATGCTGAGAGGGTATAACCTGGCTGAGGTGTTTCCCTGGAGTGAACTGTGGAGCACGTCTCCACTCCCAACTCCATTTCATTTATCATTTGCTTTTGCTCAAGGAGGGCCTATTTTTACAGCTGAACAGATTTGGAAGCTGATTTGGGGTGTTTCATTTCCTCACGTGAAGAGTTAGAATGTAGAGGATGGTGACCAGCTGTTTCCACCTTCACCAAAGGGGACTGAGCCACCACTGCAGCAATAAGGACTTGGGTTGGTTCCCAGGAGGAACTTCCTGAGAGTTGCTGCTGACCCTCCTGGAGAACTTCCCTAGATGACTGTCTTGTCTCTGAGATGGTGCATGCAATATCAAGATCAATAGCACAAGAATCAGCTAAGTCTTTGTCCCTAATCATTCCAAGGCTAGGTCTCAATAGATGATAATCATTGGCCAAGCCTGAGACTTGCACACCTGGGTGACTACTGATGAGGTCTTTTGGATGTTTTTCTTTATTTTCCCTCCCACATCTTAGAAATTTTGTTACCTTTCTATCTGATTTCCAAGTAAATGACTTTAGTGGTGAAGGGCTAGAGTGCCAGCTGTTGAATATGTAAGGTTTGTTGTTGCTGTTGGCAAGTCAGTTATTATACACAGCTTTTAGTAAAACCAATCCCATAAACTCGAACTATAAGGAATCATATTAAGCAACAGGATAAAATAGTGAAGGCTTCAAGTCCCACTAATGCCCCAGTGGTTTTCTCTTGTGTATGCCCCTCACATCTGCATCCATTTTGTCTTGATCCATTTTATGCTGTGAGGACAGAATGCCCAAGAGTGGGAAGTTTATGAAGGACTGAAATGAACTTTTCACATTTCTGGAGAATGTGAAATCTAAGGCTGTCTCAATGTGTGGTGTCAGCAAGAAGTGGTGTCGTCACATGGTAAAGGCAGAATGGGAGAGGGGAACTGGAAATCCTCACAGGCCAGAACAGAGTCACCCAGGGAGGTGACTCCATGTTCTCAGTGACAGAGCAGGCCAGAGCCTACTCCCACAAGCTTCCAGTTGCAGAAGGAGTCCTCCCTGGCTTCCCCATTTCCCAGCATTGGCCGCTGGGGCGTGAGACTACGGTAAAGGGTTGTGAGGGACACTCAGCACATAGTGATAGCTGAGCCAATGAGTCAAATCCTTGTATAGAACAATGAGAACTCCTAGGCTGTTCATATATGCCCTTGTTTTTAAATACATTATAACAAACTTAGAATAGAGGTTATAATCCCCTCAATATGCAGAAAGGGTTATTTGTGTGTTATAATATAGTCAATGGGGAACTGGGTAGAAAAGAGTCAGGCAGTGTTTCATCCAGCGGCTACATTGCTTGACGGTTACTACATAACCATGGTAATAGAAAAGAAGCTAGGGAGTGGACTAGAGGATTGTTATCTATTGAGTCCTTAGAACTTTTGCTTGTTTAAAGGGTAAATTGTACTTTCTGTTTCTAATATCACTATTCTAGTTAAAGTGGTAAATATTTGCTTTTTGTGAGAAAATGGTTGATGTACATACAATGATGCCATTTTACTCAAATGTTGGCAATTTGGTATTCCCAAAACAATTTCAGAAAGAGACTTCTACCCATTACCTGTGTTTCTCCCACAGGCACTTTGAGGCACGTGCTCAAGAGCATGAAGGGTTTCCACTGTTCACTAAGTCCTTCACAGGGGGAGCTAGAAAACTTGTCTATTATCTATCTGTGTCTGATTGGATGCATCTCTCACCTATCTAAGTGCCTATCATCTGTCTGTCTGTCTGCCTACCTGTTCATCTGCATAACACTCACCCACTTCTACCAGAGGGTTTTTAGCATTTGCTAACTGATTCGTGTTTCCAGGTAGAATTCACACATTGCTTCATGGTATCTGTGTAGGCCATACTTTATTTTTAGCACAAGCTTTGTCGTGCACAAAGGAGGAGTCATAGAACAGTTATGCTGGCAATTCTTTAGAAGTCAGGGTGGCGTTTCCATTACCCAGAAGGCTGTTGTAATTAATGAGAACAAATGCCACCAGGATAAAATTATGGACTGATACGTTTAGATGATGTTGGTATTTTAATATCTTCTTTTTTTCTTCTAATGCATATTTCACCCTGGCCACTGAATTATGGGAACATTATTTAATTTACTGAAAAACATGAGCTCCCACACTACATTCAGCACTGCTCATGGCGCTTTTAGGGAATACTTGTAAAAATGTAAAAGTGCGGCCATTCCATTAAGAACATGTAGATGGTGTTGGGTAAGACCAGACATGAAAGGGTTGGAAGCCAATATAAAAAAAATAAGTGATGATGTCCTCAAATTAATGCTTAGTGTTGCTCCTAGATGTGCTTTTGCTGTATAACAAACCAACTTAAAATATGGGGGCTTAAAATAGCAACCATTTTATTTCATTTCTATGCTATAGCTTGCCTCTGATTCTCCTCATTTGTGCCAGATTTTCTACTGCTCCAGCATTCTCCTGCAAGGCTTGTAGTAAGCTGGCAACTTTCCTCCTAGTGGTTGTGTGGATCATGACATCACCCAGCTCTCTACCACTGATAGGCTGGTTAGTCTTTCTGGGCCTTTATTTCATTGGTTTGTTTGTTTATTTGTTTGTTTGTTCGTTTTCTCTGTGTGGTCTCTCAATCTCCAGCAGGCTGTCTTGGGTTTCTACACACAATGATCTAAGCATTCCAAAGAGTAAGAATTTGGGCATTTTTCAAGATGTCACCTATACCCAATTTGTTAGAGTCCCACTGGGTGACCGGGTGGTCCCAAGCCACTGTCTTAGAGGATTGTGGACAAAGAGACTTCTACAGACTCAAAATTGCAAAACAAAACATGAGAGGCTTCTTTGTCTTTAAGTCACAAATGCCACTTGGGGTTCTTGGTTAGTTTGGCACAGTCTGACTCGTTGTGACTGATGCAGTAGCTGGATCGGTCCCAGGCGTTCAAAGCCAGATCAGCTACCATTCGTTGACGTAGGTGCTGACCCTCCAGACACCTCAACACTAGCTCGTTATGCAGATAACTACTTTTTGCATCTCTCTATAGACTAAAACTTTCAGAAGAAAACTCAGGAATTTGTGAGCTGTACCCAGGTGAGGAAGAGTGAGAGGGTGACAGGAAGCCAGTGCTGGTGTGATGATAGGCAAAACTCTGTGGACAGAAAAAGCAGTGTGGGGTGTCATTTAGAGATGACCTTCACAGAGAAGTTTCGTGGCTGTTGTGAATGATTATCTTAGAGCATCAGGTAGATTGCCTAGATGCACCTCCCAATCCATTCTCTCAATCACCAGGAAGGAGACAAGATGTCCTTTCCCTTGGGTATATATTGATGATACACTACAGGAAAGTAAATATCAGAAGTGTGGCTAAGCATTCGAGAAGGATGCTGGCACTGATATTTATATTGGAGTTTATATATGGATATGAGAGAATTTGTGTGTAAAAGAGAAAAGCAGATAATTAAAACACCTCAACAGCTCATATTAGACAAAATAGCAGTAATATGTGGAGACAGAATAAGAACTTAAAATAAGCTGGGTGCTGTGGCAATTGCCTTTAATTCCAGAAGTAGGGAGAGAGGCAGAAACAGGTGGATCTCTGTGAGTTTGAGGCTAGCCAAGTCTACATAGTGAGTTGCAGGACAGCCAGAGCTCCATACAGAAACATATCTCAAAAAAAGAAAAATAAAACTGACATGTTCTCAATGATGTGTCATCGTTTGGTACAGTAGACCATAAGCAATAATTATGAGGGAAATTCAAGCATAATTTTCATAAATTATCACAAATAAAAACACCTATAGTAAAAAGGTGGAACCTAAAACATGGTCTCCAGAAAAACAGTCCTTAGAGATTCTGGGAGCATATTGCTTATCAGAAACATAGATAGTTACTCCCACCCCAAAACTGCTGGCTCTGAAGCTCTCAGAGAGAGGTCAGGCATCTGCATTTGAAAGAATACTCTCAGGTGATTGTGAAGAAGCCAGGTTTGACCTTTTAAATTTATTATTATCGTGGATATGTATGCACACTATTAGGGAGGGGTTAGTAGTATATACCACAGCATGCATGTGAAGGTCAGACATCAAGATTAAAAAACAAAAAACAAAACAACAACTCAGTTATCACTTTCCACCTCAATGTGGGTTCCAGGCATCAAACTGAGTCTGGAGGGCTTGCACAGTGTGGCATGAATGAGAAATGTCTGCCATAGACTCCCTTGTTTGAACCCTTGGTCTTCTGGTGTCAGTGATGTCTGGGAGAGTTATGGAAACGTTAGGAACTGAAAGCTTGCTGAAGGAAGCATACCACTGGAGTTGGGCTTTGATGTTTTATAGCCTTGCCCACTTCCTGCTCTCTTCCCTCTTCCTGACAGCCTTGCACTGCTGTTTCCATGTGTCCCTACCTTGATGGACTGTATCTCTACCTGGAACAGTAAGCCAAAATGGACCTTTCCTTCCTTAAGATTGCTAGGGTACAGCAATTGCAAAGATGGTAACACACACAACAAGTTCCTTTACCCACTTAGGCAGGTGTTTAGATTTACATTTTTCTAGCACTGCTAGAAAAAAAAAATCAACTGGTTGACTGGGTTGAACTGGAGAACAGCTAGAGGTTAAGTGTGACTGACTGAAGCAGAACAAGTTGGTGTCAGAAATGTGTGTGTGTGTGTGTGTGTGTATGTGTGTGTGTGTGTATGTGTGTGTGTGTGTGTTGACAGCTAACATAAAGCAACATCTGAAGCAGAGCAAGAAGATAACAGAGGCAAGACATAACCAGAGACCTGTTGACTAAAGATGTAGGAATTAGGAAAGACCTGTATTTCATATCAAAATCCTTATCCCCATTTTTGATATGCTGGAAGATATGGCAAAAAATGACCCATATTTTTTAATAATAATATGGCTGAGTTCACCAACATCAACTCCCTTTGAGGGAAGCATTCAGACAGGGGGAGAATGTGGGCCCTGGCACTTGCCTGTCTTGTACCCTTTCATTATCAGTTGTTAACTATGTGGTCATTAGTAACCCTCTAAACCTTTGTTTTTCATCCCCAAAGGGATGATTGACATTTACAGTGTTTTAAGTTTCTGTTTGTCTAATTTGGGATGACATAGCCAGGATTTTCCTTTCTCCATGATTCACAAACCAAGTATAACTGGCCTTGTTTCACGCTGTAGATTTCTGTAAAATGAGACAGAAATCTAAAAAGCCCCTAAATTTGCCAGGCTTCTCAGCAAAATCTATTCTAAACACATAGGTCATTGTCATTTTCATCAGAAATTGATTCTAAATATCAAAATCCTTTTTATATAAAAGTATCCTAATATACTGAACGAGGACAACATGTGAGCATCCATCACACCCCTTTCACCAAAATGCAAAATAGAGACATACATAAAGAGATGGCAATGCATTATGGGATCTCCCTAAGCAGTGAGGGCCATTTTGTTGGTGGATATCCAGGACAGACACACAGTCCTTTCAATGGTTTATGTTATTGGGCTTTTCTAAGATACAAAACACACAGAGAAGAGTACACTTGCAAAAGACATCCCCACATATGCACACATCTGAAAGAAACATGGCTAGGTGGAATGAACGATGCATACAAGTATGGTTTATAGAAATATTGCCTTAAAAAGACAAAAGTTATATTAAAAGTAATAGTCCATGGAAGTCTCCTATAAACACAGACAGATAAGAGGAATTTAGAGAGTTACCTATAACTGTAGGAATCTATTCCAAAACATAATGACTTTAAAAATCAACATTTATTTGATTATTGACATTCCAAGCATTGGCTCAATTTATTTCTTATGATTCTGCTGGTCCATATGGTACCAGTTAGGGGTCACTCATGCAAATGAACTCAAGTGTTGGCTTGGCTTGGCTTGGTCCAGGAAACTTGAAATGGTTTTACTCACATATTCCAGAGTGGCTGATTTCATTTGAGTATCTGGAACAACTAGAGACTGGCTAGATCTTTCTCTTCCCACATGGTTTTCCTGAGTTTATTTTTATGGCATCTGTAATGCAAAATGGTCAAAGGGTAAAAAAAGAAACTTTCTGAACTCCTAAGTTTCCAACTGTTGTTCTGGCACATACATTTGATCAAAGCACCTTACAATTAAAGAGTAGAGGAAATGGACTCATTTCCTTAGCGAAGTCTTGGTCACAAATGCAGCTGAAGACCCACAGCTGTGGCCAATGAGTTTCTAGCTCTGACTCCTTGGTTTTAAAGTTGGCTTTCTTGTTACCTGAAGTTGACAAATCTTTAATGATTTTTTTGGGGGGGTGGGGGTTGAGACAGGGTTTCTATGTATAGCCCTGGCTGTCCTGGAACTCACTTTGTAGACCAGGCTGGCCTCGAACTCAGAAATCCACCTGCCTCTGCCTCCCGAGTGCTGGAATTAAAGGTGTGCGCCACCACGCCCGGCTCTTTAATGATTTTTAAACACATGTGGAAACAGAAGTATAAAAGAATAAATAAGGTAAATATTATTTCAGACCTTTGTGTGCTGCATGATAAATATAAGATCCAAGAAGAAATGCTATCTGTGAAGCAGTGGCAAGGGATGCTTCTTCCTTTTTGATACAAGTTCTGCATCCTAAAATCTAGGACTCATATTTAAACAAAAAAAATTCAGGTGAATTTTCTCATTTATCAAGAGAATCCCCATCTTTTAGAACAAAATGTTTTATCTGAACTCATAAAACTTCAATTCCATCTTGTGATTATACAAATTCATGATTGCATAAAACTAAAAATGCCAGTTATAATTTACAATGAACACTAGAAGGGCGAAAAACTCTGAGGTTATCTTGACCTGCAAACCTTAGGATGAAAACAAGGGAGACTGGACAAATTAAATGTTGGATGGAAGGTAAAATGGCCTACATATCTGCTTTCCAGTGAGAATTATTTCTAAGAGAGTAAAAATGTCAAGCCAGTTCCTCCATAAATTTTCATGTGAAGTGTGCTCTTGTTGGGGGATGGAATATGCCCAAAGATGGCTCATTGAATTATCTCTCCTTTGGATGTTTCTGGGATGAATATAAGGCTGGCAATCTCAGCTACTACGACTGGGCCTGTCTGAAAATCTTATTCAATCAGCATTAGGAAATAGTTTTTAAATGACTTTCTGAAAATAAATTTATCCTTGCTGAAGTTTTAATAATCTGCGATAAAAATAGAAAGCAAATCAAAAATATATAAACTTATGAATGCATCCCACTTTAATTGTGTATAGAAAAGTCGCACATCCACTTTACTCCTAGAAGAGTTTCCTTTGTCAGTATTTGTCCTGAGACATCAGCTCCCAAACATTCCTTGGGGGTCTTACCGGCTCAGATAGCTTCACAGGACAGCATGTGGGCAGCCTGTGACTATATCCCTTAGTGGGTTGCCTCTTATGCATAGCTCATTAGACTTCTTTCTACAGCCCAACAAACAGCTGAAAATTCACATGCCAAGATGTGCTCTCAGATTTTAGCTGCCCAGTGTAGGAAGTATTTGTCACTCATGTCAAGTCCTGGGCAATTCTGCTGTCTTGGGCTTCTCCGCAAGATGGGTCAGAGTCTCAGTTTCTGTGATATGGCTCTGACATGTCTCACCGATGGCTGAGGGGTTACGTACTGCTGAAGGAGAGTATGTGGAGATGATAGAAATAGATGCCCTCAAGCCATTTGACCTGGAAAGGACATAATTTACTGTATCCATCTTCCATTCATATGAACAAACTCAATCATATGATCATAACTAAATACATAAGGTCTTAACTTATTAATATCTGCTCAGGAAAGAAGAAAATCAATTGCTAAGTATCTAACCCAATAGGGATTTCCCAAGTTTTATAATTTTATTTCCAATAATAATAACAGGTAAAGAAAAACAAAAACTATATTGTGATCATGATCGCTTCAAGAGAAAAGCTACTAGAACATTTAATTCTTTAACTCTGAATGCATTGTTTATCTTGTCCTTTACAGGTAGAGTTTGCACACACCTTGTTTAAACACTGATCAGAAGCGTCATATTCCTAAAGGACAAGGAAGTCAGTATGATTACAGAGAAGCAGGAAGGCTACAAAACAAAGAACAACAATTAATGTGATCTACATGTTTCTACTGCCATAGTCCTGGGTACCCTCTGGTATTTTAGCATTTGCCCAAAATGGGCAAGTGGTATGGCAAGAACTGTAGCCCACTCCACGCTGTGGACCAGAAGGCCAAGTGGAGGTGCCCTCCACAGTGACAGTTAAAATGAATCTTTTCTGGGCCCAATAGAAGATGGCTGTTGAGCTCAATGGGGTTAGGATGACTGGCATGTCCAGTAGAACCTAATGCTGCTTGAAGTTCTCACCTCCCCACTTGGAGATATGCATCTCCAAGGATTGGGATGTTCACGAGTGAGTAGGTCAAAGGTTGACAGAGCTGTCTCATTGTAGTGAAGAGCTGAAAAATACAACAGAATTCTGTGCCTGCATGCTCCAGGCAGGATACACAAGGAGGTGTGCCTCACAACTTGCCTAGGAAAAGCACCCCCTATTGGTTGTCATATAAGGAGAAGGCTTTTTCTGAGATGCTTTGGGAGCCCTGATCATGGCATAGTGTTCCTAACTAAAGAAGGGATATTTACCATGCCTGTATGTGACTGCATATGTGTGTCTATATGAATCCAAATTTGTTGGGGATTACTGTGGTGGTGGGGGCAGGGCAAGGGTTAAATTTCTCCTCAATTCACTCAACTTACTCTTCTGATTTTACGTTAAGGCCTTTCCTCAAAATATTATTTTTCCTAAATTGTGTTTCTAAAGAGGCATTCTGCTCTGTTTTGACATCTATCAATAACATTACATGTTCATCACTTTGACTTACACACCCAATTCTAGACCAAAAAAAAAAAAAAAAAAATCTAAGAGGGTGGCTTGGAGACAGCTTTGTCTAGTTAGTTAATCAGTCAATCAGACTCATCAGGTGCATATTCACATACATTTTCTAAGAGCGCATGATATCATCTATGTTCACACATCATCAAAACATTTAGAGTTGGAGTCAGAGATCAGTGAACTGTAGTGCATGAGATGACATCTAACTCCTTTCATTTCCATTTTTCTTGCTTTTTTCTTTTATCTCCTACTTTTGTAGATAGTCTTATTAGAATACAACCATGCCTATTTATTTGTTTATTTATTTATTTATGTATTTATTTATTTGTATGTTTATTTGCTATGAGTGTTTTT
The DNA here is from genome assembly GCF_978045245.1 of Mus caroli. Taxonomy (NCBI): domain Eukaryota; kingdom Metazoa; phylum Chordata; class Mammalia; order Rodentia; family Muridae; genus Mus; species Mus caroli. The sequence continues at coordinate 46,472,945 of NW_028227257.1, read as the reverse complement.
GTGCTACATTGGCGAAGCTGGGAAGCCAGGTGCTGGAAAAGAGATCATATGACCCACAGAACCTAAGTCTCTGGTTCTATATGCATACAGTTTGTTCATGCCTAGTTTAAACATTGATTAGAAGAGTCCGATGCCTAAAGAAACAGGAAGTCGATGTGAAAGAGGCACAGTTACAGCATAAAATGGCAATATAGTTTTTCCTGAGGTGTAAAGTATACTCAGACCTATCTGAAACATTTCATTTTTAAATCTGGTATTTAAAGGGGAAAGAAACATTTCCACCACATCAGCCCCAAAGGCAACCTGTTTATTGTGTCTTCATCAGCTGATGATGAGCTAGGAAGCCCCTCCACAAACAAGCATAAGTTCTTCCCTATATGAGAAACAAAGTCACTTCCTTACATTGGAAACACCCCAGCCTCCTCCCCATACCCAATCCCAACTTGAGACTTCTTATACTTTCTTTAAATAAGAAACCTGTCACACTCAACTGACTCCCATTGATGCAGCTTCAAACCCATGAATGCACTGATGTTAAGCCTGTGTGGATTCAATGAACTGCTGGTTCCTGTGTCGGGTGTGTGGGGTGCAGGGATGGGGGAGCGCTACTTCATTCTTTCTTATTTGTAGTTCTAGTTTTCTTACCTGACACATTTATACTCTGGAAACTGTGCTTTATTTCATTTTTGCACTGACTTGTTTATGAATCCCAAAGTATCGGAGTCGCTTAGCCAGCTGGCACCGCAGAGTGGTGGGATGAGTTGAGGTTCTTTGCTTTGATCCTTCATTAGGAATGTTATGAGGGATGAGCCTCAGGAGAGCAAACCTCTCACTGAAACTAGAATTTGCAGCTTAAGAACAGATGCCAAAAGGCAATGCCTGTTGCTGGTCCATGCTTAACCATGGGCTAGGTGATTCCTGGAATGACGGTGTCTTGAAAGGACTACTAAATTCAGGAAAAAAAAAAAGACTTCCAGAACTCTGTGTTTCAAGGATCTGAAAGCATAAGCCAATCATATCGACGAATGGGCCTGGAGGGTAGAAGCTGGCCTTTAGTCAGTCCTTCAGTCCAAGGCTCCTTTAACAGGGCTACGGAGTAATACTCACTATCTAGAATTAACAACTTGAACCTTGTCAAGACGAGGCAAACACACTCTGGGCTAGACAGCCGGGAAGTAGTAAGTTCAGTCTGATTGAGGCAATGGTCAGATTAGAGCAACAGCCAATCTTTCTGCTAATCCTTCCCTCTTTCTCTTTTCTTTTTGGAAGTAATAAATCATCTCTAACACGTGAAGCTCCAAGGAAACCATCCCAAGTCAGTTTCAGTTAAGTTTGGGAGGAAGTGAGGGAGGTACCGTTATCACATTTATCCACACAGATTTACCTAGTGACCAATAATAAAACAGTGTGCCTGCTGACTATAGCTCTGCTGGGAACCTTAGAACTTGTGCAGGTAAAAAGCTCACACACCGTAACATAAGTGGAAGAAATTCACAGAGAAGTGTTGGCTTGCTTATTAAATAGAAAGCACCCAGGGTAATAGAAAGTTTCTTTTCTTCTCTTTTCTTTTCTTTTCTTTTCATTTCTTTTCTTTTCTTTTCTTTTCTTTTCTTTTCTTTTCTCTTCTCTTCTCTTCTCTTTTCTCTTTTCTTTTCTCTTCCCTTCCCTTCCCTTCCCTTCCCTTCCCTTCCCTTCCCTTCCCTTCCCTTCCCTTCCCTTCCCTTCCCTTCCCTTCCCTTCCCTTCCCTTCCCTTCCCTTCCCTTCCCTTCCCTTCTTTTCTTTTTGACAGGGTTTTACTTAAAGCCCAGATTGGCCTTCAACTTAAGAACTCCCTTCCCAGGCTTTCCCTTTTCTAAGATTATAGAAGACTCATTAGACCTCATGAGAAGGGCCACCAAATAAAGGGTTGGTATGTGACCAATAAAGAAAAAAATGGCACAAACAAACCAACAACAAAACTTACCTATCATTATGGATTACTATTGCTATGGATTACACAAAATTTAAAGGGTCAGTAGAAAAATGCTGATTGGCGGAGCTTATTAGGGCTTTTTTTGAGCTGTTAGAGCAGACTAATAGAGGATATAGGCTGTTGGGCCATCACAGTCAGAGGCTGCAATTGCCTTGGCAACATAGAAGGCTATAAGGTGCATCTGTACATTCTTGACAAGGAACCTAGTATGTACTATGGAGAGGAAGAACCATTCTAGACTACAAAAGTGCCAACCATCCTCAACAATTGCAAAGCAGACTGGACTTATAACACACTTGTTTCTTTAATGTATTGGATAAGCAGATGTCATGTGTATGGGACAGTTATCAGGATCTTTAAAAGAGATTTCATAGCATTCCTGAAAAATAAAAAATATAAGCAGAAGTAGAGAGATAGAGCTGGTCCAGTATTATAAGCATCATCGTGCCTGGATAGGTGGTTCATGGGAAGAGAGCACAGCACTGCTTGACTCCAATGCGGTAATGAACACTTGACTGTGGGGGACACAGATGGACATTCTCTGAAGTGCAAATGCCAGGAATTCATCAGATAGTGTCAGAGTCAAAAGTGATAAACTTGACAAGGGCTCTGAACGTTCTCAGCATATCTTCCATTTCCTGTCTGTTGAGTGCTGCCTTGGCTTCCCTAGATGCTTTTAGCTATGGAAATGTGATGTCATTCTTAAATTTCATCAGTAGCTACTTCAGACAAGGAGTGTCATTCCTAACAAAAGCTCTGAGGTGACTTAATTCAGGTACCTGAATTAATCATGTGTCCAGTCTTGACTCAGTGACAGTAGCCAGCTCAATGGAGTTTTCTGATTAGCTAGGTCAGAATCATCCAACCACCTGTGGAGTCAGGGTGTCAGTCCCACCTAAGGCACTCAGATGTGGGTGAAATTGGCTTTAATGTGAAAATTGAGATATTATTACAAAAGAGAGGATTTCAAAATTATTTCTTTTATTTTTTGAGATTATAATATAATTATACCATTTACCCCTTTCTTTTTCTCCTTCCTAACCCTTCTATTTACCCCTCCATGCTCAAAGACAGAGGCTTTAAAATGCACACAGATAAACACTGTCCTTTAAGCAACTATCAATTTGCAGGTGGTACAAAGCTGTTAATAGTAGCTAATATTACTAGGAATCCTAATCTGTTGAATACAGATACTGAAAGATGCCTATAGTACATGCGGGATCTATTCACATTTACTATCTGGAGATCTATTTAGTTCCTTATTAGACATTTGGTATAGCAAGAATCAAAGTATATCTTGGCCAAATTTCCACTACTGAGGACCAAAAATATCCTGTACATAGGTACTATATTAAGTATCTGGTACATAGATACTCTATTAGGCATCCTGTACATAGGTACTAAACTAAATATATATGTCAAATATCGAATCATTGGGGCTTAATGAAAACAGTAACCTATCATTAAAATGTCTTTTTTAATGCAGACACATGTGTCCTGTATATGAGGACAAAGGTCAGCTATGAACTTATCCATAATATTACAGATAAAACACAAGCACAAATCGAAGCAAATATACACATCTAGGTTCTTGTTTGGTCATACCATAGAGAAAATAAGAAAAGAGAGTGCAGAGTGCTGGAGCTGCCTGAAGCTGTGGTAAGGACTGAGCTATCTAAAGTGCCATTTTGAACCTCCTTATAGTAACACATTAACTTTGGTGCTGTTGACCAGGGCACAAACCGGTTTCCTTCATTTCCTGTTATCTTGCTTCTGCTTTATAGTGAGGCTCAGAGGGTATTTGAGAGGAGGGAACACTTTGGTACAAAGGTAATTGTCAAACAAGAAAAGCAACTAGCTTGCTGGTTATAGGTTAATAGAGACAACTGGGAGAGGAGCTGCTTAGGCCTCTTTTGGACTGGTCAGCTTCCACAAGGGTCAAAAGGTCATAGGGCAACTTCAATACAAAGGAAAACTGAAAACAAAGAAAGAGTTCCTGGCTAGGTCATAAACACTGCAGACATGCCATTGTCACCTGAGGTCTGGCGGCTGTGTAGATCTGATGAGATCTATGCAGTAGAATGCACTTTGTGAACCATGTCGTTTTATAGGAATAGTTTGTGGTTGTGAGGAAGACAATTTCCCGGAGAACTTCTGTAAACCATATCTTCCTTTAAATGCTGAGGCAAGATGGGCATTTACACAAAGAAGGTGTGTGCAAGAGACCAAAAGCATAATTCACAAAAGAAAGAACAAGCTAGACTTTATTAGATTTAAAAACGGTTTACGGGCTGGAGAGATGGCTTAGTGGTTAAGAGCATGAACTGCTCTTGCAGAGGACCTGGGTTCACTTCCTGACAGCAGTGTTGGGGAGATCAGAATTACCTTTGACTTCAGGGCCAGGATCTGAAGGTCTGTGTGGGTACCTGCACTTACACACCACAATACTTTAGACACATGAGTACATATGATAAAAAACCAAAAATAAATTTTAAAAGTACTTTAAAAGAACAAAAGCGCTTCACTTCAAGAGACATGTGCTAAGAGGATGGATAGATAAGGCATGGGGTAGAACAAAACACATGCGAATCATGGAGTGGACAAGGGCTTGCGTCTACAATATGTAAAGAATCCTCAAAGTTCAACAGTAAGAAAGCAAGCACTGCATGGAGAACACACACCCTTGAACACATACTCGAGAGGAGGACATAGGGATGACACATAGGCACATGAGACAGTGTCCAATAGCCTTGGCTATCATATCACACATGGGAGGTGTGACAACGCCAAGCAAGACTAGGATGTCAAGCAACTGGAATTGTGAAATATCCTCAGTGAGAATGCAAACAAGAACAGAAGGATACAGTCAGGAATGGACATAGGATCCAATCCCATCTCTCAGTATTTTCCCTAGAAAAATGAAACCACATGGTCAGACAGATATGGCTCTGTGTAGTACAGCAGACCTCTATATAGTTGTCCAAATCTCGAAATACATCATCAGCAGGTGACAAATGGCACAGCTATACAATATAATGGCACTCCAAAGGACAGGAGTGGCCATGAGACCTTTGGGAAGCACCACAGAAAGCATCATGCTGAGCAGTAGAAGTTAGTCTTGGTGATTACTCGCCACATGGCTAGCTCTGTATGAGCTATATGAAAGAGTATATGGAGAACACAGCAGAGGAAGCTAGAGATGGGGGTTAGCTGCTGAGTGCAGTTCACAGAGCACCAGCATGAGGGACTTCTTTCAGATGATTTTAAAACATAAATTTTTAAAAGTAAAAATTAAATTTAAACATTAAAAAGCTGGCTCAATCCATAAAGTCGCTTGCCCCGTGAACTCTTAGAACTTGTGTTTAATTCCTAGAACCCTCATAAATATGGAAGGACGCAATCAACTTCACACGTCGTCCTTTGACTTCCATGAGTGTATCCTAGGACTCATGCCCCCAAGTCCCCACCACATCATGTATGCATGCACACAGATGAGCACACCCAGGCACACACTAAGAACAAGATAAAGCTTTCGAGGCTGGTACGGTGATTAGATGGTTAAGACATTTGCTGTCAAGCCTGATGACTGAGTTTGATCGCTTGGAACTTACATAGAGAAGGAAAAACCAGACTCCCACCCTTCTCCTCTGACCTCCATAGGCATGCCACGGCCCATGTGGGCTGCTCCTCAACAAAATAAGTAAATGCAATACAACTTTTTAGTTAAGAAAGGTCTATACAAGTCTGAGCTTACCATTTGTATGAGATTTTTAGTCTTCATTACTCTGTGTAGATTACTTGGTAACCCACTAATGAGCTCACCAATGCTCGTCTTGCTTGAATATCTTCTACCATCCGGGTGAAAAAAAAATCACAATTTAATTACCTGTTTTGTGTATGACCTTCTCAAGTGTGTGGTGACATGTTCTGGTTCTGTTACTTTAACAAGCATTCACACTCAGGAATTCACCTGATCCTTAGGTAGAATTCTTGCTTTTTGTAATTCTATTCCTGAATCAGATACTGATCTTAGTGGTCTCTCTGTTTTGTTGTTGGTTTTGTTTTGTTTTTAAGAGACCATGGAATTCTGACATAAAACAGAAATTGTCAAGAAATTTACCTGTATGAAAGCTATCTTCCATAGAACCTTTTTAATTCCCCAGTGAAGGTCAATGTAATGCCATCACAGGCTGGAGACAGAAATTTCTCCTGGACTTGGCTACACCATGAGTCTAATATTTTTTACTGTAATGAAACATCCTTGATGCTTCACTGGGCAGTGGCATCCTTCCAGGCTAAATGCAGGGGGAGGCTTTTTATCAATGAGTCCAAGTCTTCATCCTTGTTTCATTGTATAAGGCTTGCCTGCAGTTTCCAATAGCTAGAAGTGATGCTACAAATGTCTTTCTGTTATGTCTTTCTGTTCACTTCCAACGTGGAGCTAGTGAGATTGCCCATCATTTTGAGTTCCACACCAATGTTAATCATAGTTCTTTACCCCACCATAGTGAGCTATACTCAGACCAAGATTAGAGCAAATAGCATTGAGATCTCTTGAACTGCTTCTAACGAAGCAACACTCTGAACATTTCCAAAAAGACAGAAAATCCTCTTCAGAGCCCACAACCCAGTTACGTGGAAAGAGAGCCACTTACTCCTAGATTACAAGCACTTGCTCATAAAACAGAGGAGAAGCAATATGAGATTGGTTTTGATTTCTAAGATACACAAAAAGAAAACAGTGCCATTATGATCATTTTATGTAACTTTATTGTCTTTATTGCTCCACGGTTTAAGAAGAGGTGTGGTTGACCTCAAAGAAATCATGCCATAAATCATGCATAATGGCACATCCTTAAAATACTAGCACTTGGTAAACTGAGACAGGAGGATTTGAGCCCAAGAACAGACTAGGCTACAAAGTGTGTTCCAGGCCAGTTTCAACATCTCTCCATATTAAAAACAAAAACAAACAAAACAAAACAACAGCAACAACAAACTGGCTGCTAGATGTCACTTGTGTAAGTCCTCTGTGGCCCTGCACCATATGATGCATTTATCATTTATCAATGTTGAGTTCAGGGATCATAAATTTTAGTTTTAAAACAGAAACTTTAAATTGTAAGGATCAGTCTTTGAGATGAAGCTATGGAAAAATCTAACAGAATGGTACAATGGGTAGCCCTGAGACTTGCAACATTGGAATCTTTTAGCATAAGTTCTAGAGAAACAGGAGTAAGAGGATTTCACTAGTGCCTAAGTACTGGGATCAGTTGATGCAAAACAGAACCCTTGCAGGATACAGAGAAAAAGCTTGACCCACCAAGAAAATACAGACATGGCCAAGGATGGTGCCTGTGGTAGAGAAGGGGGCAGAGGGAGAGGTGAAACATTCTGGTTGTCTATCTTCCAAGTTCCAGAATCACCATAATGCCTCCCATTAACTAAATCCACTCACAAGCCAACTTATGTGGATTTCTAGAAAATTCACCCAAATGACATCAACTCCCTCCTTCTAAGCTGAGAAGCAGATCAAGGGAAACAAAAAGTGGGTCTGTGGGAAACAGGCCTTTGACCAGCTGGGTCAACATGACACTGACCACAAATCAGTCTCGTGACTGGAACTGGGGCTGTTGGGCCTAGTGCTTAGACTCTTCGTCTCTTTAACAGAGCACTTTTAATCAGATTGCAAAGCCTTCTCTCTGTCATGTGCAGCAGCTTCAATGATGGCCACAGGAGTCTGGTTTGGGGAGCTCTGTAACAGTGTGTTCAAATTCCAACTTTGAACTACTTCAAGGAGAGGTCCCTCTGTGCTTTCTGCAATCCTCCTGCATTCCCCTTTGCAAGACATTCTATTGCCACATTTCCCAAGTGTGCTCCCAGTCCCTGTGTGTTTATCCCTCCCCCTCGTCACTCACTTTTACTACTCTTCTTGTGGCCTAATGGTGCCCCCCCCCCCATTGGTTACTTGTTGTAGGACACTCATCCCTCTTCTCAGTCTGGAAAGCAAACTGCTGATGTCTCCCCTAGCATTAACTGTCTTTGAAAGATGAAAACCATTTTTGTGGAATACTAAGCCATTCTGTGTTCTGCTTCCTCCAAATGCTGTATCAGTCAGTGCCCTCTAGAGCATCAAAACTGATAGAATGAGTATATATTGAAAGGGAACTATTTAATATATTTAATTACTATTTAATAAAGGAGCTCATACAATATGGTCTGGGTAGTCTAGCAATTGCTCTCTTACAATGGAAAAAAAAAAAAAACCAAACTAACCAACCAAACAAACAACAAAAACAACAACAAAAAGACAACCCATAGCTGCTCAGAGCATGAGACTGGAGGACTCTAGCAGTTCTGATCTGGCATTGAAGTTCTAGGGAAGTCTATCTCAACCTGTGGGTCTTGACCTTCTTCAGGTCACATATCAGATATTTACATTATGATTCATAATAGTAGCAAAATTATAGTTATGAAGTAGGTCTGTCTGAAATAATTTTCCAGACCATGGAAGGGCCATCACAATATGTATTAAGGGGTCACAGCATTAGGATGGTTGGGAAGCACTGGCCTAGGGGATCCCTGGAGAGCTACTGGTCTTCCATCCATGTTGGAGGGTTTCAGAAGCTGGGTTTCAGCACCAGGACCAGGAAGGAGCAGCAGCAACGGAACCGCTGAACTTACCCAGTGGGACATGAAGGCAAGCAGGGAAAAACGAAAACTCTCCTTACATCTGGGCTCCTTATATCTGGGCTGCCACCAGAAGGTGCCACAAACACATAGGGTAGACCTCCCCTGTCACCTAACCTAATCAAGACAATCAATCACAAATGTGTCTAGAGGCTTGTATGTCCGTTGATACCAGATCCAGTCAAGTTGACAGAAAGATTAATCATTAGTAACTTCCAGTGGGAATCCTTTGACTGAATGGCCTGATAAACATGCACTCGCTATAAAGCAGAAGAAGGGCTTCTTGTTTGTATCAGTTTGTGTCCAGGCAGGAGCACAGAGGCCATGCCAGGTACTTCAATAGGAGGAATTGGATATAATGAGCCAACTGCAAAATAACACCCAAAGCGAGAAGTGGAGCAGCTTAAGAAAAGCTCAGTATTTCTTTTTTTTTTTTTTAAATTAGGTATTTTCTTCATTTACATTTCCAGTGCTATCCCAAAAGTCCCCCATACCCTCCCACCCCACTCCCCTACCCACCCACTTCCACTTCTTGGCCCTGGCATTCCCCTATACTGAGGCACACAAAGTTTGCACGACCAATGGGCCTCTCTTTCCATTTCTTATAGGACAAGACGGGTGGAGTGAAGACTTGGTGTTATCAGAATCCAAGAGTTAGAACCACCCACGGGGCACAATAGATAACAACAACAGAGGTTTCCTGTTAGGAGTTAAAAAGGATGAAAGAAACCCAAAAAACAAAGAAGATCCAACCACTTCCGGAGCGCCTGCACAGTCTGGTTTCCCCTGCTATCTCCTTATTGTCTCCGTTCTTTTCAATGACGAAGTTCCCATAAGCAAGCCCAGGAAACCGAGTTTGTATAGGAAAATTTAAGAGCAAACAATTAACCCAGCATGGGTTGTGCAGTCCATAGTTCCGGAGGTTTTACCATTTGTTCCCCTTATTGTTCCACAAGGATCCCATGAGTCTGGGTCTAGGGTGTTGGTCTAGTTTGTCCTTCAGTGTTAAGGCACAATTTATTAATCATTTGCAGACTCTCCCCTCCAATCCCTACCTCTGCTTAACAATTCCCCACCCATAATTCTGTGTGTATAATATGTGAGAGTACATGGGTAATGATGCTCACAGAATATATATGCAAATGGATAGCAAAGATTGCGTAATGGTATTGTCTTCACCTTTGTCACCCATGGGTCCATTGAGCTTCTCTCATAGCCAGTTGACCCCTTGCCTTCTATGCTTTCTCCTGTGTAGTACTTCCATTTGTTTCCTTGATGTCCTTATAATTTAAGCTTTCTTGCCAATACTAACCCACATATGGAGAGTAGATCTAGGTGATGAGTGCTTACTATGACAATTCATTGTTTATGACTTATTGATGTCCTCAAAGTATGTGGTCTTTCCTTCCTTCAACATGGTGGAACTTTCCTGGGTTGATTCTGTTTGCAATTCGGGAGTTGTTTCATTATGCACACTTACTTCTGTTTTCAATCTTTTCAGTGTTCTCTTTCTTCTTACTGAGTTTGAGATTGTCTGAGAGTGCCCTCCATCAGCACAGAGCACTGTAGTCGGTTGGCTATCAAAACACTCAGGACTTGATTGACAACTTGAGAGGGAGGAGTTAGTGCCAGTAAAAGGGTTCTAGGACCCCTCTGCTGTTTCCTAGCACTGACCACCCAAGTCCTGCTTTTGCAATAGGAAGACACAGGGAGCAGCCTTGGCCTCTTTGATAGGGAACCACTAAGATCATTTATTTACTCCTGTTTCTGTCATTGTATCTGGTCCGTTCCACCCAGACAGTCCTTAGGCCTCCTTTCTGCACATTGTAAGTTAACTTTCATTATTGCCTAAATATATTACAGCAGTAATAGAGGAAGCCCCTTTGAACAACCTTGTCTCTAGTTTAGCGCTGTGCATGGGGAAGCCACTTTCTAGGGCCAAGCAGCAAGCCATTCCTTGCTTCTCTTTGCTTGATGTTCTTTCAAGGCTTCTGCTTGTTTGAGTAGATTTCTGTTTCTTGCAATTAAGCAAGCCATGACTAAGGGAGATAACGAAGCATGAAACTGCCCTTCCCAGAGAAACCACAAGTATGGAATGAGGAGTCCCTGCAGAGGCCTTGTCTGTCCCTTCATCCAGCAGGGACATTCTTTTCATAGTCAGTGACCTCCGGAGCAATGCTGAGTTGTGTTGAGTGGGTTCCCAGTGTCCTGTGGCATCTGTGTCAGAGCCTGGTGCCAAAAAGAAGGATGACAATTTTTATCCTTTTTCATGTTCTTTTGTCCAACCTTGGGGACCATCTCTTTACCCTGAGATTGCTCATATCCAAAAATCTTACACTAGAGTCTTCTATCAGCCCAATGTTATATGACAGTAACCCTTAGCATGCTGCCATGTAGATCTGCAAGCTTGCCAATTTCTTACATATTCGAAGGAGATGCACAACCTAGGATGATCTTACTTCATTACATTTTTTAATATAATACTAATGAGTATCCATTTCCTTGAGAATCTAGCTACTGTGGAGAACTGGGATCTATCTGGTATCCTTTCATAACTAGTTGAAATATTTAACCGAGGATCTTCTGCGGCCTCCGTGATTTCACTGAGCAGGCTCTTTCAGGCAGATGACTCTGGCCAGAATAACACTGTATAGATGGTGCACACCTTTATTATGGTATGACAGCTTGCTTCCCCTTGATAACATTTTAAAGAGCAAAAGCAGTTTGAGAGGGAAGTTTCTAGAGCCAAACAAACAAACAAACAAAATCAAGCATAGTAGCACACAGCTGTGACCCCAGATTACAAGAGGCTGAAGCTAGGGAATTGCCTTGAGCTAAGAGGCCAGCCAAGGCTGCTCACTGAGTGCCATGCCAGCCTGGGCTACTAGAGTCGCAGGCCAGCCTGGACTACAGTGTGAGATCCTATCTCAAACAAACAAACAATTAAGACAGATACTTTTCAGAATAAATGGGGAAGGTGGACTGTCATTACTAAAGCCATGGGCGCTGAAGCCATGGACATGGGCTGCTGCTATGTGTATTTCTTAGGACCATCATTTTATACATATTTATGTTTTTTTCTCTCTCTCTCTGTCGCCACTCCCTCTGTCTCTTCTGCAAAATCTTCTCTGACTTTTTGTCACTTCCATCACAGGATGCTCAATGTCCTAGTGATTCTGGCCTACCAATCTGGGAAACAAGGGTCTTTACTTTCCAACCTATGGACTAAGACATTAGAAGTGATTCCGCTTTTATCAAGCATCAAGCATGAGTCTGCAAGATGAGTTCAGTCCGACATCTCTGTTTCTCTCTATGGAACATCTGATAGAAATAGCAAATGCCTGCTAAAGGAGAAAAGATTTTGGGACAAGAGAAGGGGACAAAGAGAGGAGTGGGTGGGGCAAATATAACCAGAATCCATTGTGTATTGTTAGTACATAATGAAATGCATTCTTTTGTACAACTTACACATGTAAGTAAAAAGGATTACTATTAATAAAAAATGTTAAGTCCACCAGACACATAGGCATATTCAGTTGTCCTTGGTTCGGGGACTGTCCCAGCTCTAGACAGAAACCTAGAAAGGATGCTACACCTGGAACAACAGTCACAGTTTCATGATCCAAAATAATAAATAATTTTTGTATTTAGAATATACTCCAGCTGTGCTGCTGGCCCCATGTTCATTAGTTTAAAGATAGTGGCCAGCTGGACTCCCAGAACAGTAGTCAATCAACTCTCAAGTCATCTCTTTAAGAAAATGAGAAAAAAAAAAAAAAAAGAGTTTTGCAGAGAGCAATGGCAAGGATCATTTAACCCACTGACCCTGCTGAAGCCAGGCCTTGTGTTTGCAGAGCCATTTTTAATTCCTTTCTACTTTTGCGTTTTTAGGTCTCCTCTTGCCGTCGTCTGCTTGCCCATGTTCAGATGGATGCAGAGGTTCTATAATGCTGAAGTTTATGTGCAGTATTCCCTTATGGTGCTGAAGAAGATGGAGAGATAGAAATAGCTCTGAACATGGACTTCTTGATGGGCAAAACTAAATCACCAGAAGTTGTACATTTTAAGAAGTCAAGAAAGCAGCATTTATATATCACCCCGCACCAGTAAGGTCTCCTGGTATATTTTTGTTTTGTTTTTAAAACAATGCTTTGCTTGCTCCCCTCCCTCCTGTTGCATTTGCTCTGGTTACCTTGTCATTTGGTAAATGGTGCTAGTATGATCAATTGATTTATTATTCTTGAAATACATAAAACATTCCCCCTCCCCATACAGGTCTACATATACTCTTTGAATTACACAAATATGTGCCCTATAAACATGGTATTTCTACACATCCTGCTTTAATTTGTTTCCCAGAAAAGAAAAGAGAGAGAGAGAGAGAGAGCAAGCAAGCCCTCATGTGGAACCTTCTTAACTTTACAGCTGGGAAGGAATGTCTTCTGATATGCCTGTGCTTTGATTAGTTTATCTCCACCCACAACTTCCCAACTCTACAGACCAGCTTCTAGATCCCTACATCCAAGCCTTCTGTCTCTCTACTAACTCATGAAGCCTTCATGTCAGGAACCATGGGACTCATTCACACGCTGACTTCCCAGCCTTCCTGGTTGTCACTCCAGCACTTCTGACACAGTGGGCAGTTCTGCCAGGCATCCCTCTGCTGGGGTAGGAGGCAGGAATGCACAGCACCTAGTTGCAGAGGAGTTCCCAGGCTTGGGGTGGAATGGTGCAAGATGTCCTTAGGTCCAGATGTTGTTGGGGGAGATAAGTCTGACCACACAGAGAGATGGGCTTGGCCTGGGCTTTCCAGATAAGGGAGGTGAGACTGATGGCCGCTGGAGGTGGAGTTTTGCAAGTTTGGTTCTTTCAGATGAGTGTGAGACATGGCACCCAGTGTTTTAAAGTTATCAGCCCAATTCAAATGACTAATAAGAAATGGAACCTGAATTAAAGTACTAGGGATACAGTTTAGTGGTATAGTGTTTGCCCAGCATGCATGAAACTATGGGTTCAAGCCCCAGCAGTATAATAAACCAGCAAACAAATTACGTAGGAAACACTTTCTTTGGACTTGCGAGACCAGATGGTTCGTCGAAAGGGACAACTATCTACCAACCGTGACTACCTAAGTTGGATCCCAGGAGTGTAGAAGATGGAAGGAAAGAACCAGTTCCTACCAGTTCCTACCAGTTCCTACCAGTTCCTACCAGTTCCTACCAGTTCCTACCAGTTCCTACCAGTTTTCCCCTAATCACCACACGTGCCCAAGCCGTTCAAACTTGAGTCTCCTTGTCGCTAATATTTGGTTTCTCTAAATCTCAATATTATGCTAACTTTATATATCATGTTAAAATCAGTGGAGTTATAGTGTGACCACTAAGTCATTCCCACCGAAATGTATAATATATAAATGAATAAATGAATAAATAAATAATAAATAAATCTATCAAATTTGTAGAGCAAGCCTGGCCAGCAGATTGCTTGCTGTATGTAGTTTAGACTAGACAACAACTGATGCCTTTGGAAATATGTAGAGATTATTTCAGCTCTTTTAGGAACCATGACAATTCTACCAGCAAGGCCTGTATCATACTATTGGGCAAAAGGACCACAAAACTAAACCAATTATTCAGTTGCTTCTCAACAGGAGCCTTTCAGAGAAGATGGATCTTCCCTATTTAAGGAGAGGAACTCAAGACAGGAAGTCTGGGTGAAGTGTTAAAGTCATCTAGCAACAGAAAGTCCCTGCCTCCAGCTATCTCTGCCCAGAGGAGAGCAATTAAACTGTGTCCCCTGGGGTTCTCCAGCCTCTAGATAGAAGCAGGATTCCATTGCTCGCTGCACTAATCCCACTAACACAGGCTCTGCTTATCTGCCAAATGCAGCAGCAGTTGAGTTCTCTGGAAGCATGTAATTGCTGTGAGAGTGTTCTGTGGCTATACGAGAGAATTAGAGGACATTTTGTATGAAGAACTAGGAAATAAAAACTTGAGATTTTTTTCCCAAGTAATCACTGCATCTTTGAATCACATTTTATCTGGTGATGTTTAAGAGAATATTTGTGTCAAAAAAATCTAGATAAAATTGCTTTCCTGATATCAAAAAATAGAGGAAAGAGTAAATATTCCTTTTTAACTGGTGTTGCCTTCGTTTAGGTCGAATTTAGTGCAATTCTCCACCAGGTGGCGCTCTGGTGAAGACATGGTTCTCTTAAGGCTCTCCACCCACTTGTTTCTATGCTTGGGAATATTTTTGATAGATCCAGTCATTATTACTAGGCTACACAGTCAAGAGAAAATGATTTGCCATCATATATATATAAAAGATGGCTTGTAGACAGAAGGCAGATGACACCCAGCAGGCCTTGTATGAAGATCAATGGCCTCAGAAAGTGTCAGGTCAGTTCCTAAGTATCTAAGGAAGGACCAGAAATCACTGGTCTTGGAGGAATCTCCTGGGACTAGAATTAAGAATCTACATTCTTTAGAGACTCTCGGGCTTCCCTGGACCATATCCATAGAGTAAGTATGTGTGAGCCAAGGGGAGTTGTGTGTATCAGGATTCCTGTTCCGGGAGCCAGTTAGTTCTTGATCTAGTCTCCTGAAGGTATATGAAAAGCTGTGTCCTCACAGTGCTCTGGGAGGAAGGTCTCTTGCTTTCTATAAATTTGAAACAAGTATTAACAGCATTTGGCTTAGGTAATTTCTGGCCTTTCTCTGAGTTTCAATAACCCAGCATTGCTGGGAATCCATCTTGAGGGTGTCTGAGTCTAGAGCAGCCAAAGGAACTGGAGTGCCTCTCTCCGTGTGTTCTGGCTTCATGTCTCTACGAGTTCCTAATGATTTTGTTGGGGCAGTCCCACTGAAGTCCAGCAACACCCTGTCTAGATTAGGTGGCATGCCATGTGACTAACCAGGTTCATGAGGCAGCAGAGCCTGAGACCTGCAGAGAAACTGCACCGCCAGAACGCCTTGCCTTGCCAAATCCCACAGGAGCTCAGCGGTGGAAGCAGGTGCTAATTATCATTCGGATGAACAGGATATGCATTTTTTTGGGAGTGGGTAAGAATTTCTGGTTAGACAAGCTCCAGATTCTTTGGCCTACTTCGAAGGCACTGCCTTCGCTGTCTGGGAGGACGAGGTTTGGTTTCCTGATGAGTACCTGCTCAGCCAAAATGGAAGGCTCAGCAAGGGGGTGGGGACACTCATTCGGGAGCCACTGTTATGCAGATAAAGGTTCCTTCCCAAACTAGGCCATGGGGAGTGTCAGTGCTCTCCTGTCTGGTTCAAGAAGAAGAAATCTCTCTTAAACTTATTTTTATAAGACTAGGTACGGTAGCCCTGTGATGTAACTGGATAGATTACTGGCAGGAAAGGAGATTTTTAAACTGTCCTAGATAGACAGTCTGAAGAAGGGGAGGAGCTTAGAGAAGGGTGGGGATTCTGACTGGGAACACAGCCAATGGGAAAACCCCGTTATTAAACCGAGCCCAGTTCAGGCTTTCATCAGCAGGAGGGTTTAAATGTGTAGAGATGCTAGAAGTGGAGATCAGATAAGTCCTCCGGAGCTGGAGGCAAGGCTGTCCTTCAAAAGTATCTAAGTTGGGGTGTTGTTCAGGAAAAGTTTAGAATGGGGGTTTCCTTTCTTGGACTTTGGGAGATCTGGCCTAGTTACTTTTTATAATGATCAGACTTACTACCTTGATCAATGGTTCTGTCCCCTAGCTACATGTTAAAATCATCTTTAAAACGTTACCATCTTAACCCCACTTAGCTTGATAAATTAGGATAAGGTTTCAGAGATCCTGCTGCCCAGAAGAATTTCTCTCCTGGTGACTTCATCGGGGTGAAGAACCACTACTCTAGAATAATTATCTCTAAATATGGGGCCCACATGCTAATAACCTCCTCCTCCCAAACTCACAGCATGTGCTGGACGATTACACCATTCTTCTGTATTTTGTAGGACATGTCTAAGTCTATGCTTCCAGTTACGGAGATGAGAGAAGCATTTGAGATGCTCACAGGACACCTTCATTCTTTGGGTACTCAGAGAGCATCCTAGAACTAGAGTATGCGCATGTGCTTTGTGTTTCGAAGCTTCACACGCATCCCCATCGCTCCATCTACTGCTCTCTTGGATCCATGCAGATGGAAACCGTAGCTATGCAACTCCAAGTCAGTGTTCTCTGAATAAATAAACCATCAGGTGAAACTAATCTTCTGTGGTTGCAAGAAACTGATATAAGATTTGGGGAATTTTTTTTTAATTTCTCTGTGTTGGGGCTGAAGAATTAGCTCAACATCTAGGAACACTAATGGTTTTTGCAGAGCACCTGAGTTGGATACCCAACCTCTATGTGGTAGTAGCCCACAAGAAGTAACTCTAGTC